>NW_024722227.1:12051937-12211987 GCF_018991925.1 Homarus americanus
CCACATAATACAGTATTAACAGGTCAGCATTATATACATTTTTAATATGCCTCCCATACGTGTTGTCATTGACTTTTAGGTGTGCCAACATATCTAATATACTATAGGACTAGCTGTCTGTCTGTCTGTCTGTCTGTCTGTCTGTTCTGGGCAGCCGAAACGGCACAATCGTTTTTCATCAAACTTGGTGGAAAAATCGCAAAAAAATTCGTAGAGTGGAACAAACCTGGGCCCATGTCGAAGTTTTCTTTAGGAAGGCATTAATTAACCATTTTATTTACGATGGAAAATGATGCAAGTCTACGGACTTGGCGCACCCTCATTTGCTGTACGCTGTCAGCCGGATACAGTACAGTACAACACCATACAATACCATACAATACAATACCATACAATACAATACACAACGAACTATAAATATTTGTAAGAATAAAACATAATTATATAGACATGTAAGACTCACAACTTGATAAGACATCCATAAGACATTAACTATTGAAAATGTGATTAAATGTTTTCTTATTAATCCAGTGTGAAATGTATCGGTATTGGTGGTACAATCCTAATGGTCTCCAATCCTTTTGATTAGGTGAGGTTAATCTGGGTTTATTGAGATTAAAGATTAGGTGCGGGGTTTATTCTACCTGTGTTTAGTCTCAGGTACAACCATTATTGTAACAAATACGACCATGATTATAACAACCACGACCATGATTATAACGACCACGACTATGATTATAACAACCACGACCATGATTATAATGACCACGACCATGATTATAATGACCACGACCATGATTATAATGACCACGAGTCTGATTATAACAACCATGACCATGATTATAACAACCACGACCATGATTATAATGACCAAGACTATGATTATAACAACCACGACCATGATTAACCACGACCATGATTACAACAACCACGACCATGATTATAACAACCATGATCATGATTATAACAACCAAGACTATGATTAATAACAACTACGACTATGATCATAACCACGACCATGATTATAACAACCACGACCATGATTATAACAACCACGACTATGATTATAACAAAACTAATGACTATGATTATAATAAATCCACGACATTATAACAACCACGACTATGATTATAACAACCACGAACATGATCATAACCACGACCATGATTATAACAACCACGACCATGATTATAACAACCACGACTATGATCATAACAACCACGACCATGATTACAACAACCACGACTATAATTATAACAACCACGACCATGATTATAACAACCACGACTATGATTATAACAACCATGACCATGAGTATAACAACCACGACCATGATTATAACAACCACTACCATGATTATAACAGCCACGACTATGATTATAACAACCACGACCATGATTATAACACCCACGACCATGATTATAACAACCACGACTATGATTATAAGAACCACGACCATGATTATAACAACCACGACCATGATTATAACACCCACGACTATGATTATATCATCCACGACCATGATTACCTACGACTATGATCATAACAACCACGACCGTGATCATAACCACGACCATGATTATAACAACCACGACCATCTGGAAAACGATGTCGCTGTACGCTGTCGGCCGGACGGCGGTGGCACGCTAGCCAAGCACGAGCGTTCGAACTTTCACGCCTCGGTAAACTGTACCACCGGACTCGCCACCGGGCACGAAGGGCCCATGATCACTTGTATATCAACTATACAGTATTTTGTTCTCACGAAACTAATGGTATTAAGTATTATGTACGCATTTTCAAGACGTGGCTGACATTCAGAGTAGCATGACGGCAGCTATAAAATTTATTCCTGAAATTGAGTTCTAAAAATGCTTACAGGGAAGGAAGAAACGCTGGCGTTCGTGTATAGCATTGCAAGGGGAATAGTGTGAAAGAGGCCACAGCGCTGATCCTTAGTAACGTACCGGCGCCTGTAGCACGAGTTCGCAAACTTGTCAGAATATATATATATATATATATATATATATATATATATATATATATATATATATATATATATATATATATATATATATATATATAAAACAAAGAAGTATGTCTGTGTGTGTGTTTGTTTGTGTGTTTTTGTGTATGTGTCCACACGAGAAATCTTGGAAACTACTTTACCGATCAGTAGTGATGATGGATGGTGTTATATGTAGTGGTGATGGATGGTGTTATATATAGTGATGATGGGTGGTGTTATATGTAGTGATGATGGATGGCGTTATATGTAGTGATGATGGATGGTGTTATGTGTAGTGATGATGGATAATGTTATATGTAGTGATGATGGATGGTGTTATATGTAGTGATGATGGGTGGTGTTATATGTAGTGATGATGGATGGTGTTATATGTAGTGATGATGGATGGTGTTATATGTAGTGATGATGGATGATGTTATATGTAGTGATGATTAGACAATAAAATAATAACAGGTTAATGCTAAAAAAGTATACTTTGCTGTACCGTTGTAGTGAAAAACATGGTGGAAATTACATACACCGTTAATGAACTATTGATGGAAAAAGAAGTTTTGGGGACTGAACAGTGAGACAATGTGGAGCCTCCCGGAGGGTGGCGTCCTACCGTGGCCTAGCGGATGAGCCGCCCGGAGCGAACAGTGGACACTCGGTCACAGGAAACAGATCGGGAAAGGGAATCCCGTCTTAATGCTAACAGAAAGCGAATAGCGGACAGTCGGTCACAGGAAACAGATCAGGAAAGGGAATCCCGTCTCAGTGCTAAGAGAGAATGAACAGCGGACAGTCGGTCACAGGAAACTGATCAGGAAAGGGAATCCTGTCTTAATGCTGATAGATAGCAAACAGCACAAAGGCCTTCTCTAGAAAATGATCAAGCGCAAGAAATTTGATTGAATGCTAATTGACAGAGCGCTGCGGGATCCAGAATTCTAAGAAAGAATACACAGTGGCATACACTTGCAAGAGCAGCATTTAACTATGACAATGAGATAGAATTTGAAAAGTATCTCTCTGTTGTCATTGGCGACATGGATAAGAAATGTGAACACTGCGGTGCAAAGAAGTATAAAGGAGAATCTGCTGGACTGTGCTGCTCTCATGGGAAAGTACGACTGCCAAATTTGGAAAAACCACCACAACCATTGAAGACTCTCATGCTGGGAACAACACCAAAGTCAAAACCCTTCTTGGAAAATATACTGAAGTACAATTCATGCTTCCAGATGACATCCTTTGGAGCTACCAGAGTAGTTCGTGAGCACGGATACATGCCCACATTCAAAGTCCTGGGTCAAGTCTACCACAGAGAAGGATCCCTCTTACCACTGGAAGATGAGCAGGCAAAGTTCCTCCAAATCTACTTCATGGGAGATCATGAAAAGCAGACTACTATCAGGTCTGGCAATATTCAAGGTGTCAGACATGACATTGTCCTATCTATCCAAGAAATGCTGCATGAGCACAACACGTATGTACAGTCATTTAAAAATGCCCTGAAAAACATGCCTTCTGACGAGTACAAAGTCAGGATCAAAGCAGACACGACCCCTAAGGGAGAACATGAAAGAAGATTCAATGTTCCTGTAGTTGATGAAGTAGCCATCCTGATTGTCGGTCAAGAGTTTGAGAAACGAGACATCATACTCTAAATGAGAGACGAGTCACTCACAAGAAGAACATGATGCCACATGTACTGGAAGCTACAATACTGACAGGAAAAGCTAAAGGAGAGGACGTTTTTATACCAAGGATACTACCTCTCATCACCACTGACCTGCCATTTGAGTTCAAGCGACTTCAGTTCCCTGTTAAAGTGAGCTTTGCCATAACCATCTACAAAAGCCAGGGACAATCCCTAAAGATGGTTGGCCTAAACCTGGTGTTTCCTTGCTTCTCTCATGGACAGTTCTATGTTGGATGCTCCAGAGTGGGAACTGGCAAAAATCTGTACATACTTGCTGCTAATGGTAAAACCAAAAATGTGGTCTACCTTAATGCACTACAGTGAGACAATGTGGAGCCTCCCGGAAGGTGGCGTCCTACCGTGGCCTAGCGAAAGAGCCACCCGGGGGGCGGCGATTCCACTAGTATACATAGGTGAACGGTAAGAAAGTCACAGAAGAAAAGTCACAGTTTTCGCTAGGAAAAAAGTCACAGGAAAAAAAGTCACATTTAAGGTAATAAAACTAAAAATATTTTAAAACAGTTATTAACTGACAATACATGACTTACATATTGACAACACAATATATATATGATGCACGTAGGTTAGGTTAGGTGAGGTTAGGTTAGGTGAGGTTAGGTTAGGTTAGGTTAGGTTACGTTAGGTTAGGTTAGGTTACGTTAGGTTAGGTTAGGTTAGGTCAACACTATACATGTAGTATATGATATATGATGATGAGCAGTATAAACATTCATAATACAGTGTGACATATAGTCATTGTACACTAGGTTTAATTATAATGTCAATGACACACCAGGGTTGGCATATATATATATATATATATATATATATATATATATATATATATATATATATATATATATATATATATATATATATATATATATATATATATATATATATATATATATATATATATATATCCTCAGTAGTCACGTTTCTTTTTCATTACAGTCTTGTCAAGTTTACAAATTAGCGACTGAGGTCTTTAACCTAATTGCTTCGTGCGAGCCTATTTTCTGCTTTAAATGCCTCGGTGCCATCCAGACCATTTCCCTTAACTGGGTCAGTAACCTCGGGGATAGGTTCATCTGTCTCCTTCAGGTAAACTGGATATACTACACTGTAGTAACTCTTGTGTGGGGGGGGACATGCTCTTCCCTGCAGTTGGTCCCGTTTTTCTGGGTGTTGGTGCTTCTATAGTGAGATAGCCATCCCATGGAACAAACCAGAACAGTAGAGGAGCGGGGATGTGGTCTACAGTATGTTATCGACCGCTGCTGTTGTGGACAAACCACCACGGAGATTTAGTAGATACACAGGTTTCTCCCGGTCATAATCGGTTACCTATTGCCGTGGTGATACTCGTTACTTTGTCAAATCAAATGCACAGTTCCAGCTGAGTGTGTGTCAACAAGATCCAGACTGCTTGTCTTTCTTTACATGTGTTGGGGACTCTTTCTTCCAACACATCTTGTCAAACAGCAGCTGGGCTGTGCTGAAAGCTGTTTGAAAAATCACTGCAGGTCAAGACTTTATAGCCTTACTATCATTGATTATTCCTACCAGAGCCAACATTGACTGATGCAGAATTATTCTGACACTCTGGCTCAAATGAGCCTGTGCACCTTACCTTCAACTGAAGAAAGTCCCTCCAGACAATGCTGCAGCTTTGAAGAAGTAAATAGCTTCGTTGTCGAAGATGTTCTCATATGTTATTTTCAAAGCAAGACCGATGTCCTTGTTAAATATAAACAAAACACCTTGCCCCTCTCTATGCTTATTCATATCAGGGAACTGGCAAACGACATGATTCTTCAGTTCTTTACTTTTGGACTCGAGAATTCTGCTCAACCCCAAGTGGAGCACAACCTACTTAGTTCTGAAAGTTTCAAGACTGGTGCTATATCTTCATCTGCGCGGAGTTCATCTACGTATCATACAAGTTCAGCAAACAACCAACCAGGACAGACCGCGTCACAGTCTTTGTCACGCAGTGCAGCAACATTGTTATAGATTATTATAGAATGTAGCCAAACAAGTTATTTTGCATCTAGAGCAACCATGTCTCCTGTACTCTATTTTGCGAGGAGTTGCCCATCAAAGTCTAAATTACACTTTCTAACACGACCATCAAGACAAGATACATTCATCATATAGTGATTCATTGGATGGAGCCTTCTTACATACAAGGTAAACGTCCTCCTGTGTTGCTCCAATCTCTTTCTAAAGTGAGTGTACTTCTTGAATGTGTAGGTTGTTCAATAAGAGTTGTCCGATCGTCCCCAGTTTGTTGGTGTCCAATTTGTTATGACAGGACTTGTGGCACTTAGTTTGAAACTACTGAAAATAACTGCCACACAAAGTCCATCGTCAACTTTTATTTGTATTTGTAGTTTCTTCGGCTCATGGAATTCCTTTTTTTTTCAGCGTGCGATATCCATCAGCATAATCACATTCAGTACATTCTGCTGGCACTGCAGGCATTTGGGTGACATTACCTAACAAAGAATGCACTTAATCCAGTGTCCTCTTCAACTCAGTTGCTGTACATTTAACTATGAAAATCTATGCCAAGGGTCAGGTGAATTTCTTACGTCTATTTTTATAATCTATTCAGAGATTGAGCTTGCCAGGAAAAAGTGGAATTGACGTCAAATACACATGCTGTTAACACTAGTTTTACAAACTCAGCGCGGCTGCGAACAAGGAACTATTCAAGGGGATACGTTAGATTTTAGAGATTATACAGGTTGACAGAATAGTTCAGGAGATTAATGACTTTCTTAAATAGACAACTGACACTAACTAAACTACAAATATCAGATTCTCTGATGTTTGGGCATCAAAATAATCTAACTTCAGTTGCAATTGGAAATTGATGGCTATCCCCAGGGACAATATCATGGGATGCCCCTCGCACTGGCAGACTCGACTCTCACTTAACAAGTGTTACTAACAATAAAGACAGTTAAAGCTTTCAACATCACTCACAAAGGATCTTGTATGCTTTAACTGTAATCAGACGTCTCTAAGTTGACTCAAAACAATGGTGTTCTCTCTCACATTCAAATTCACTTTTTAGAGAGGTTGGTTTCAGGCAGTCAGAGAAAATGGACGGCACCCAAGCTTGGGAGCGATGAGAAAACGGACGCCTCAGATGGGATACTCAACAAAGAAGGCATAGCTTCATGTTTTGTGGGCTATTGAGCGTAATATGAATCGTCTGATTTTACGTTAACTGACGTGTACGACCGTCATTACAAAGCTTTCCCCTCCCAAAATATTCATATTATGTGGTATAGTCGACAAAACATTTACAGTAATTACACAATCTTTCAAAACAAAATATACTGAAATACTTGGTTAATTGTCAACAATACAGACAACATACATGTTACAAAATTTTCACATACATAAAATTTTGCACATTAAATGACTAAATTAGTAAATATGACAAATTTTGTGACGAGAGGTACCGGTATGGCCAGCATGACGACAGAACCAGACAATGTGATGTAGTCGTGGCCAGAATTAGGCTTGGCTGCAGACACATCTGGCAAGTTAGTAACGCTGTACCCATACCGGAACACTCAGCATGTAAATTTTGTGATAAACCCTTAAAGCATACACTTGAACACTATATTATTGAATGTGAGACTGTCAAAGACTTCAGGCCACCTGGCTTATTGTATCATGAACTTTGTAATTACTACATTGAATCGGGGGTGCTTGGGGACATTCTTGCTGTTTATCCCAAATTTGCTAGCCCACACTGATTAATCTTCAATTAGAATATGACGTCCAATGTATATGAACCACTGTCTTGCATGGCAGCGAACAGTGACATCACCCACATGACTCTGACCGATATATACTGCTAATGAATATGATACATTTCTTTGTGTACGAACCTCTGTCCTGCATGGCAGTGAACAGTGACACTACCCACATGAATCTGACCTATATATTAGGGTGTGTCATACGGAGGCGAATTTTTTTTTTTTAGTTTGAAAAATCGGCCCATGGTATTAATGATGTAGTTCTATGTGCAGAATCATGTGATATCTTCAGATTTGAAACGTTTTTATTTTTTGCTAGGTAAATTGTGACTTGAAATCTTATGAAAATTCAGTATTCCCACCCTTTTACCAACACCACTAAATAGCATATTTAAAGTAAAGTAAATGTATCAGGTTGATTTATTAAGATGAAAATAATCCAGAATAGTGAAACGAATGATCTTGACACATTTATTAAATTTAATATTCCTTTAGAAAATAAAATCATCAAATACAAAAACCGGTTTTACTACTACGACCTGGTGTTGCTGCACACCATAGAGAACATGTCTTTCTTGCTTCTGTTTCTACTCATCACCTCCCTGCTGACCACCTGAGCTCGGATGTAGCCTTCCCTCCTCTCCTGGCTGTACACGTGACTGCTGGCCTCGCCACTTGCTGTACACAACGCTCTATACCTGGGTGTGCGAGGGCCAGGCAGGGACATGCATGGGGTTGTCCAGGAAAGCTCTGACTTGAACATTGGTGAGGCTGCAGGTAAGAGGGGGCTCACTGCCAGCCTGATGTTATCCAGATCTATGAGATCAGTGAGGGTCTTGGCACCTAGATTGACTTCAGGAGTCTTCCTGACCCTGAAGGAATCGTCACCAACTGATTCGTCATGCCCAGATCCTCTCATAAGTCTCATATCCAAGATCTTTTTGACTGCCACTCTTCTCTCCTCCTCATCCTTACTGCAGAGCATTGTCTGCAGAACTGCCTCGGGATGAGCATACCAGGAAGATCTCCTCACAGTCTGCTCCACAATCTGAACAACCTTCCTTGGCTGACTCCTCAGGAGCTCAAGCTGGAAGAGAACATGCCTCGGACCTTCGGAGAACGATGACTTGACCTTGGTGTTGAACCAATTTGGCAAGTAGACACTCACGATGAATTGGACAATAAGTCTCAGGTTGTGAAGCTGGTTCCCTTTCAGTTTATGATGAGCGACCCAAATTCTGCAGAACCTGAGAGCCGTTGTGAGTCACCTAGAGTGTGAGACTGGACCTATCTGCAGGTAAGCAAGTCTATCAGGCATGACCCCAGTTTTGATGGCACTGCAAATCATGTAACCATAGTACTGGTCAGTACTCAGGTCGTCAATGACAGTATGTGCAAGCTCAACGAGTGGAGGGCCGACTGTGATTTTTTCAAAGCTCGAATTTATTTCTAACTCAGTGGCAGAGTCCAGCATCTTGCCAAGAGGACCAGACCATCTGTTGTTTGAAAGAGTCTTGCCATCCAGCTCCTGGATCAGATGTCTGAGTGGCAACTCGTTGGTGTGGAGGTCACAAACAATCCAGACCAGCTTCCTCCCAATCTTCCGCTCTATCCACTGTATGACCCCCCCCTTGCCACCCTGTGTTCGTGTTGGTGCTGTCCCCTCCAATGGCCTGCAGGGTCTGGTCTACGTTCCTCTCTCTGAGCCAGTTCACAATGTTATCTGCCACTATCTCAGCTGGTTTCCTGATGTCATCTTTCTCTGGAGTGAAATGCCACAAATACTTCCCTCCTGGTTCACTGCAGCAGGAGTAGTGTTCCTCCTTCACCATGGCAGGGAACAACTTGTCAGAATCTCCAACTTTCATGAACACTTTAGTGTCATCCCTTCTCCCATCAAAGAACAAACAATTGATTCCATTTTCTCTTATCCCCTTATCAAACTCCTCTTCTAGGTTACTGACAAGTTTCTCCTGAGCTCTCCTTACTTTGTTATGATCTATCACCAGGTGAACATCATCAGGTGTTATCAAACCACCGTCAACCCAGGCAGCTGTTGCTATCTCTGCAGTTTCTCTGAGACCAGTGTGGTGTCGCATGCTGGCCAGAGCTATGCTCGGGATATCTTTCCTATTTCGAATCTTATGCCTGGAAGGTTTGGGATCATTATTTTCTGGGTTAGGGACAAAGTCACCATTCTCCTGGTCAGCACTCGGATCAGCCATGGGGAAGTCATTAAACTCTGAATCAGCTTGACTCCAATCATCGGCCTTTTTTACCTCACCCTGGGCCTTCTCAAGTCTCTTTTCCTCGGCAACTCTTCTCCTCTTCTGTCTCTCTGTGGCAGCCTCCTGTCTCTTGGACTCCGGAATATCTTAATAGAAATCATGACAAATGCCAGTTCGACACAGGAATCTTTCAGTTCACGCTGGCAAATACAGGAGATGTGGGCTCGGATTTACAGCTCACGATCGCATCCAAACTCAGGACAGAGAACAATTGGGCACTTGCAAGTAATTATGTCAAATAACTGGTCCAGTTGCTTGGCAAAGCTGTCCTTAACTGCAAGTTTTCCTCTCCCAAGAGAGATATCTTTTGCCTTTTTCCCAACTGGCTAGCAGTCTCTCACTAATCTTCTTCTGACTTGTTATGACTGGAGGCTTGAACTGAGCGTTAGAAGGCCAGAGTGTACTGTGCCAAGACAGCTTTGGTCATATCAATTGGCAATGCCTTTGTTTGTGTAAGTTCTGGTTCTTTCACTGATTTGCCTGATTAAAACACCGTATCTCAAAGCATCTCTGAATGTAGGCAACTCCGACTTCAGGAGCTCTCTCCCAGACCCAAGATAGTGACTGAGATGGCTGGATTTTTGGTTCCTCGTCCTGACACAAGCAGCCATCGCAAATATTATCAACTTATAAATGCATCAGAATCTGAAACAGAAAAAAATATTGTTAGTTGGGTTGTTAAAGAATGAAGTCAGAAAGCAATGTTCACTATTTAATTGTAATGCAGTAATGCAGCTGTACGTTAGATTTTCGATAAATTTCACGCTAAAATTTACCTAGCAAAAGGTTGCAAAATATTAAAACTGAAATTATTTTCTGTTTATATAGACTAAAATCTACCAAAAAAGTGATGGGCCATTAGTTTTAGCTGATCTTCCCTCCTATGACACACCCTACCTATATATACTGTCAATTAACATGATGTATTTCTTTGTCTATGAACCTCTGTCCTGCATGGCAGTGAACAATGACATCACCCACATGAATCTGATCTATGTATATATATGTAGGTATGTGGGAGCGGGTAAACAAAGTGAAAGATTACAGGGAAATAGTGTTAGGAATGATGACAAAACTAAATTAGAGTTTAACCCTAAACGCGGTAAAAGGAGGACTCAGAACACGACTAACTTAAATGTCTACTACGCAAACAGTAGAAGTATGAGAAACAAAATGGATGATATTAGGGCCCTGGTATGTACCGAAAAAATTGATATAATAGCATTCACTGAAACATGGATCAACCTAGACTCACGTGAGTTACCTGTCGAATACCAAATTGCGGATTACAAATTATTCCATACCGATAGGCCGTCCAGGAAAGGAGGCGGAGTAGCCATCTATGTCAGGGATAATCTGAAGTGCGAAATAAATAAGGAATTAAAAACTGAGCGGAATACAGAAACAATTTGGATAGAATTAATCGACATTAGGGAAAAATTAATCATTGGAGTAATATATAGGCCTCCCAATCTTGATAGAGTTAATGAGCGACTTATCTGGGATGAAATGCGCAGGGCTTCCATACACAACAAGGTCTGTATAGTAGGCGATTTTAACCTAGGCCAAATAGATTGGACTGACCTTACGAGTAACTCAGTATCAGAGAATTTCCTCGAAACGATCCAGGACTGTTTCCTAAGTCAACATATAACCGACCCCCGGGTAATAATACACTCGATTTAGTTCTGTCGAACAGAGAAAACCTAATTAGCAATGTCGAGATAGGGAACGAACTTGCAAACAGCGATCACAAAGAAATTAGATTCCGGTTAGATTTTCAGGTCAGACGTAAAGGGAATTCCATTAAAGCCCCAGATTTCAGAAGGGCAGACTTTGATAGTTTAAAGAGGTAGCTATGAGAGGGGATGTCGCGCTTGGGTGTGAACCTGACAGATGACACAGACCTGATAACGAGACCTGAGATTGCCGAGTTTCACGACAATTTAAATAATGAGTTACATAATGCACAAAGGCAGAACATACCATACAAAAAACTCAGATCACACAACAATGACCCTAAATGGATAATTAATTATTTAAAGAACATTATTGGCCAAAGGAAGGCTATAGGTAGAAGGATAAATCGTGACGAAATTTACCTCCGGGAGTATTATAAGGAATTGGCGGGTAGGGTTAAGACCGAGATAAGAAAAGCGATGAGGAATTATGAACTGAAGATAGCAGGGGAGGCAAAAACAAACCCCAAAGGATTCTCCCAAATGTATCAAACTAAAACACGAGATAAGATTGGACCAATACATTCAGATACCGGCGAGCTAACTGATAACGACGAAGAAATGAGCAATAATCTGAATAAATATTTTTCAACAGTTTTCACCACCGAAAATTTAAACATGATACCCGAGGCACCGGCTCTATTCAGAGATAGTGAAGAAAATAAATTAAGCGAGATAGTAGTGACAAGTAACGATGTTAATAAGCAAATAGATAAACTGAAACCTAATAAGTCACCTGGTCCCGATGAGATATTTGCCAGAGTATTAAAGGAATATAAGGAAGAGCTTAGTATGCCCTTAGCAAAGTTGTTTAACATGTCATTAAAAACAGGTGTAGTACCAGAATCCTGGAGGATAGCGAATGTAATACCGATTTTCAAGAAGGGGGATAGATCACTATCCTCTAACTACCGCCCAATCAGTCTAACATCAATAGTAGGTAAATTACTAGAATCAATTATTTCAAACTCTATTCGAAACCACCTGGAGAAGCACAAGTTGATCAATGATTCCCAACATGGCTTCACAAGCGGGCGTTCATGTCTAACTAATCTATTAACTTTCTTTTCACCAGTTTTCGAATCGGTGGACGAGGGGCACAATTATGATGTGGTATATCTCGACTTTAGCAAAGCATTTGAAAGAGTCCCCCACGAAAGACTAATTAGAAAGGTAGAAGCGCACGGCATCAAAGGCAATATCCTTAAATGGATTAGGGCGTGGTTACGGGACAGGAAACAGTGAGTTCCCCAAGGCTCAATACTTGGACCATTATTATTTATTATATACATAAACGACATAGATATCAGCATAGACAGCAACACAAGTAAATTTGCTGATGAAACTAAAATAGGACGTGTAATTAAATCTGACGAGGACTCTGCAAAACTACAAGAAGATCTAAACAAATTTTTCAAATGGTAGGAAAATTGGCAGATGAAATTCAATGTGGACATATGTAAAGTACTCAGTATAGGAGATCTAAACAGGGAACCCAGTTACCAGATGAACAACGATGCCATTGTGGAATCAGACTGCGAGAGAAATTTTGGAGTAATGATAAGTAGGAATCTTAAGCCAAGTAAACAATGTGTTTTTGCTCGTAACAAGGCTAATAAAGTACTTGGGTTCTGTATGTATATTCTGTATGCTGTATTTATATTATGCTATGTATATTATGTAGGTGCTCCATTTATGTATTATTTATTTAGCCTAGCTAGTAGCGTGTGGCAATGTATTTATCAATGTCCCACATGCTCAATTAATGTGCCTGGCGACGTATGGAAGCTGCTAATGTATCACTTGCCATACGTCGTCTATAGAGCAGTTGACAAGCAGACAGGTTGAGGAGCGGTACTCCCCTTGTGTACGTATCTCTTATCCAGTAAATAGAACCTACAAAATCTATACAGGTGTTTGTGTTCGCTCCTGTATATTGAACTTATTACCCAGAACATTGAACAGGTTCATACAAAGGAGTGTTCATTACGAGACTAGCGAGGTCATCTTAAAATTATATCTAGCACTTGTGAGACATCACCTGCATTACGCAGTTCAGTTCTGGTCACCTTATTACAGAATGGATATAGAATCCTTGTAAAAAATCCAGAGGAGAATGACAAGACTAATCCCGGGCATTAGGAACCTTGAATACAGAGACAGGTTAAAGCATCTTAATTCGCACTCCCTCGAGAGACGTAGAGTGACTGGCGACATGATAGAGGTGTATAAATGGATGTCAGGGTTAAACAAAGGGGACATTACAAAGGTACTCAAACTATCCAACCAGGAGCGAACTCGTAACAATGGTTATACATTAGACAAATTTAGATTTCGGCGTGAAATAGGTAAACACTGGTTTGGAAACAGAGTAGTGGATGAATGGAACAAGTTACCAAATATCATCTTCAACTCGAATACGCTGGATAGCTTCAAACATAGGTTGGATGCTTATATGAGCAATAGGGGTTGGGTAGAAACGGGACTGCTCAGTATGGGTGTGTGTGTGTGTGTGTGTGTGTCTGTGTGTGTCCGCACGAGAATCTCGGAAATACTTTACGGATCTGTAATGATGATGGATGGTGTTATATGTAGTGATGATGGATGGTGTTATATGTAGTGATGATGGATGGTGTTATATGTAGTGATAATGGATGATGTTATATGTAGTGATGATGGATGTTGTTATATGTAGTGATGATGGATGGTGTTATATGTAGTGATGATGGATGGTGTTATATGTAGTGATGATGGATGATGTTATATGTAGTGATGATGGATATTTTTATATGTAGTGATGATGGGTGGTGTTATATGTAGTGATGATGGCCGATGTTATATGTAGTGATGATGGATGATGTTATATGTAGTGATGATGGGTGGTGTTATATGTAGTGATGATGGATGATGTTATATGTAGTGATGATGGGTGGTGTTATATGTAGTGATGATGGGTGGTGTTATATGTAGTGATGATGGATGGTGTTATATGTTCTGATGATGGGTGGTGTTATATGTAGTGATGATGGATGATGTTATATGTAGTGATGATGGATGATGTTATATGTAGTGATGATGGGTGGTGTTATATGTAGTGATGATTAGACAATAAAATAATAACAGTTCAATGCTAAAAAATATACTTTGCTGTACCGTTGTAGTGAAAACCATGGTGGAACTTACATACAACGTAATGAACTATTGATGGAAGAAGACGTTGTGGGGACTGAACAGTGAGACAATGTGGAGCCTGCCGGAGGGTGGCGTCCTACCGTTGCCTAGCGGATGAGCCGCCCTAATGGTGGCGATTCTGCTAGTATATCTATCTATATATATAAAGCAAAGAAGTATGTCTGTGTGTTTGTGTGTGTGTGTGTGTGTGTGTGACTGCACGAGAATCTTGGAAACTACTTTACCGATCTGTAGTGATGATGGATGGTGTTATATGTAGTGATAATGGATGGTGTTATGTGTAGTGATGATGGATGATGATGTTATATGTAGTGATGATATATGTTGCTATATGTAGTGATGATGGGTGGTGTTATATGTACTGATGATGGCCAGTGTTATATGTAGTGATGATGGGTGGTGTTATATGTTGTGATGATGGGTGGTGTTATACGTAGTGATGATGGATGGTGTTATATGTAGTGATGATGGGTGGTGTTATATGTAGTGATGATGGATGATGTTATATGTAGTGATGCTGGGTGGTGTTATATGTAGTGATGATGGGTGGTGTTATATGTAGTGATGATGGCTGGTGTTATATGTAGTGATGATGGATGGTGTTATATGTAGTGATGATGAATGATGTTATATGTAGTGATGATGGATGATGTTATATGTAGTGATGATGGATGATGTTATATGTAGTGATGATGGATGGTGTTATATGGAGTGATGATCTATATATATATAAAACAAAGAAGTCTGTCTGTCTATTTGTTCACCTTTCTCTGGGATCAAACCTGGGTCCTCTAGCTGGCGAGGCGAGCATGCTTACCATTGCACCCCAGGTCGCCAATAAGAGCTACACCATTTTTAATTTTCCCATACACCAGGGGTGGGCAAAGTGCGGCCCGCGGGCCACATTTGGCCCGCCAAATTATTTCTGTGGCCTGCCACTGCATTTGGCAATCAGAAAAAAAAATTCTTATTAATTACAGAAAGGACAATTTTGGAAGTTGGGTGGACATAGCAGCAATACTGGCTCGTCGCTGTTAACCTGTGGCCCGCGAAGTGTGCCACCATTCATGAAGTGGCCCTCCATCAAAAATAATTGCCCACCCCTGCCATACACGAACGATGTCCAACAGTAGTTCATCTGGCTGTTCACCTGGAAAATGGACAAAGAGTATACTTCACAGAAGAGTCCCTCCAAAATCAAATGGCAAGTCCTGCTGACACGACCCTCACTGCATTTTTCAAGCTTTCACAGGAAGATGAGTTTGCTCAAATACTCCTGTATGTTGACGTACCCAAGTTCTACATATGGCAGGCTTCAATGAAAAAGTTCCAGAGAAGAGATCAAGGATCCAATGTTGAAGGATATCCAGGGATAAAGTCAGGCAATGCTTTTGGACGTGTCTACACGGTTCACCCCAACAACTTTGAATGCTATTGTTTGAGACTACTTCTGCACCACATCCGTGGCCCAACATCATATGCAGCACTCAAGACAGTGAATGAACAAGTCTGCAGAACCTATCAGGATGCGTGCAATCTCCTTGGCCTACTGGAAAATGATGGTCACTGGAATGACACATTAGAAGAGGCAGCAGCTACTCAATCGCCAATGAGAATGAGGAACCTGTTTGCCATCATGATTGCCACACGTGGACTTTTAAACCCAAGCCAGCTCTGGAAAAACCACCAAGAAAGTCTTTCAGAGGATCTGCTTCATCAAACAAGAAGAGAAAATCCTGGTCAAGAGATTGAGTTCATGGATGACATATTCAACAGGGCTCTGATCATGCTGGAAGACAAAGTGATGGAGCTATGCGGAGAAAATCTGACTGATTTTGTGTTGCCTTCCTTAAACCGAGAAGAACCAGTAGTTCAAACAGGGAGTTGCTCAGAGAGACAGACTACTCAGTTGAAGTTCTGGTGAATTTTCTTGAAGAAAATGAGCCTCACCTGGTGCCAGATCAAGCAAATGCATATGAACAGATCTCGCAAGCGATACAAGCGGAGCAGGGAGGTATGATCTTTCTCGATGCACCTAGCGGGACAGGAAAAACATTCCTGATCAACCTCCTGTTGGCCAAAGTACGTCAATTGGTGAGTTGACATTTCCTCCATGGAGCGAGCGAGGTCAAGCTGAGTCAAATATCAACATCCTGTGAGGAGCGTTGACAACTCCCTCTCCCTGGTGTGAGAGAGAGACTTTGATATCACTTGTTACCCAGTGAACAACTCACTTAAGTGTTCTCCTATATAAGTGCACTAAAACACTTCCCTTAGTGTAGAAGAGAAGGTACAATATACTCTCAACTGAACTCAGTTCCTGTGAAACTATATTTTTCTACAATAAAATAAAACCAATAAATTGTTTACTTCATCCCTGCCACTTATCAAATCAAGAACTAATATATATATATATACAAATATATATATTGTGTGACCAACACACTGGTGGCAAGCCGTGAGACGGATTATAAGAAGAATCGGTCAAACACGCAGAAACAAACATTACTTCAAGTGATTCCAGTGACTTAAGTGGCATCCTAAGTGAATCAACAGCAAACAAGCAATTACAAGAAATTTAAGTGGACAGTGGCTATAAACACTTGCAAAAAGTATACATAGAGACACAGTGGTAACAAAAACATTATAAAAAAATTGCAAACCTAGCAGTTAAACCATCAGTGACACATACTACTGAAGGTTAAACCCGACTGGAGCCGACAGCAGCCCAGCCTACCCAAGTGTGACCTGAGATAGCTACCAGCTAACACTACATCACCGGAGTTTAGGAAGGTTTAGTGGTTCCAGACAATCAAACAATCTCTTGCTTAAACAATCAAGACTCGTCGGTGTGCAACAGAGGACAGCCCCAGATCAGCCCCCAGGCTTATCGCACCAAACAAGAGTTCAGCCCGAGATCAGCCCCCAGGCCGATCGCTCCAACCCAGAGGTCAGCCCCAGATCAGCCCATAGGCCGATCGCCGCAAGACCTAAGGTGGATTACAACAAGACGTGACGTCATCCTTCCCTGAGAAAGACGTCATCAACTCCTCACGTCATAGCCAGCGCTAGGTTCTACGCACTCTCCACTCAGGTAGTTCACAAACAATCATTATTTTATAAACTACTCAAACACAAGTGAACTTCAAGAAGTCTTCACATTTAGTCAATATAAAGATATATAGATAAATACATTTAAGAAGTACGTCCTCTACTTGCATATATATATATATATATATATATATATATATATATATATATATATATATATATATATATATATATATATATATATATATATATATATATATATATATATATATATATATAATATATATATTTCATGTAAATCCACAATGACAACGTGGATAAGATAAATCTTGATAAAATCACAAGTAAATCACTGTAGGTGCGCGTGATCTAGGTATATTGATAATCAAGGAAGAAAACACAGTTTTCAAGTACTCACCCCTGAAGATGTGAATTACACGAAAGCGTGGGAACTGTTTTCTTTTCCCATATATATATATATATATATATATATATATATATATATATATATATATATATATATATATATATATATATATATATATATATATATATATATATATATATATATATATATGCTTTTAGTACTTTTTAATACTTTTAATAACTAATATATATTTTCTCTTCATTTCCATAACTCATTATAAATATTTTTTGTATTACTCTATGAGTGGGCAACGTAGTGAGTCTTTATACAGGGAGTGAAGTGATGAATAGTCCTATACATGGACCCTCTTCCAAAATTTTTGGGTATCAAACAGGAAATTAGTGACTCAGACTCTGATAGCCAGTCATCTAATAATTCACAGGACCTAGTGGCAACTGATAGTGAGGAAGAATTTCCACAAATTAGCCAATTAGAGTTAACACCTAACGACTCCATAGCTAACTGTGAAAATTTAATTGATTCTCAGCTTGAGGATTTACACAGTAGACAATTAAGGTCAGGTAGCATTTACCCATTGCCTTCACCTGTTACTAACGCCAGTGCTTTAACTAACACAACAAAAATGGCAACAGGTGGTTCTACTAACACACTGCCTGCAACGGCCGGTAAACCGGTAAGGCTATTTCTAAATAATATTAAGGTACAAGAGTTTACCGGTGAAGATTCTGATTATACTAGTTTAGCATTTTTGCGTAAATGCGAAGATGTAATGAGAAATAACGAAGTAACCAGTGATGTAGATAAAATTTCATACGTCCGAAGCCTTATCAAAACCGGTAGTTTGGCAGCTAGAGGTCTCTATGCTTCAGCCATTGACGAAGAAACGGATGATTATCCAACATTTCGGGAGCAATTCATTTCTTTTTTGCGATCGGGCTCCAAATGAGACAGAACAACATTAACGTTCAGCCACGAGATCAAACAATCACGCATAATTGTAAAACATATCACGCAATGCAAACTTCACATCCATTGCTTACTTCGGGTGTTTGTGTAATAACTGCCTCGACAGGCACAGGGGAGTCATTGACACAGCAGCAATTAGTTACGGAGTCACTCTCTGAAACTCCACCTAGTGGCTCAAAGGACATTTCGGATGAAAGCTGCGAGAACTGGACTCTAACGCCTGCTGTGTTAACTGGTGTACAACGGTTACATAGCCAGGAACTAACTAGAGTCACAGTACGTTTGTCAAATGTGAGTTAAGGAACAGATGTTGTGTGTCTGAGTGAAAGCTCACGAGTGAAAGGTTTGTCACTTGAGTCTACCTTAAGCACTGTTAGAATAGGTAGTCTCACAGATGTCCTCGTTCTCAATAGAACTGGGGGACCCATAACTTTGAGAAAGGGATGTTGTTTAGGTAATTTCCTTGTTTATGACAAAGCGGTTGTCGAAGACCCATTAGAACTACCAATAGGTAGTGTAACACAGGGTAAATAGGACGAAAAATCACATATTGTGAATAATGTAACGTTGATAGCGCTACACGTGAAAGTAGTCGATCATCCTCGAGGCAAAAGTGATCTTCTAGAATTACTCACCGAAGTCAAGGAAATCATAGCATTACCTGAAGAACCCCTAGGTAAAACAACGTTGACAAATCATCATATTCTACTCAAACCAGAAACTTACCCAATCTACATCCCAGCATATAGGCTACCCCACAGCAGAAGAGTGGTAGTTCAGCAAATAGTACAAGGCATGGTGGACCAAAAGGTGATCCAACCTTCCTCATCACCATGGGACTCACCTTTATTTTTAGTTCCCAAGAAAGTTGGAGGATGGAGACCAGTCATAGATTTTCGACGAGTCAACCAGGTAACTGTACCAGACAGGTTCCCAATGCCTGTCCTAACTGACTTACTACAGTCACTAGGAAAGGACAACGCAGTCTTCAGCAACTTAGATTTACTTAGCGGGTACTGGCAAATTCCCTTACATGAGGAATCCCGCGAAATAACCGCGTTCAGCACACCCATGGGACATTTCGAATTCTTAAGAATGCCATTTTGGTCTAAGAAATGTGCCGCTAACATTCCAAAGAATGATAAACACCTTGTTTGCCGGAATGATAGTTAACACAGTCTATGCCTATCTAGATGATCTTATATTAGTAAGCAAAGATTTACAAAGTCATCTAAAGAAACTACGAGAAGTTTTCACAAAGCTACATCCAGCTGGATTGAAAGTAAAACTTTCCAAATGTGAATTTCTCAAATCCAGAATCCAATTTCTTGGTCACGTAGTGGATGGCAATGGTATACACACAATAGATTGCAAGGTAAAGGCGGTGAAACAATTCCCTTGTCCCAAAAACGTAGATCATCTTCGTAGTTTCCTAGGATTATCAGGATACTACCGTTCTTTCATTGAAGGTTATGCCAAGTTAGTATCACCACTCACTAAACTCCTCAAAAAGGATGTGGAGTTTACATGGAATAAGGAACAAGAGGACAGTTTTAATGCCCTCAAGAGCGCCTTAACAAAAGCACCAGTGTTAGCCTTTCCGGACTACACAAAACCATTTACCATGTGTACTGATGCCTCGGGCCTAGGTTTAGGGGCGGTGCTCATGCAAACTGATTATCGATCCAGAAACACGTTATTCAGCTACGCATTTAGAAGCAATAGCTGTAATGTGGGCTCTCAAGCATTTTCGGGATTTCATTTTGGGATATCCGATCACAGTCAACACAGATCATGTAGCCGTGACAGAGCTATTTAATGGGAAGAATTTATCAGGGCGTTTAGCGCGCTGGTACCTAACCATATAGGAGTTCGCACCCGACTTCAAGTATTTGCTAGGCCGTGCGAACGTGGTAGCTGATTCGCTATCTAGACACATAGCTCCTGTCACGCCACTACCTACGTTCACCCTGTCACAATTAAGGACGGAACAGTTTCAGGATCCATTATGGTTCAAGGTTATATATGCCTTAAAATCGGGAGATGAGGTAAATTTGCCCAGATTACCTCTACCTCTCTCACAGTTTGAGCTGCGGCATGACATATTATATCGCTCAGTGAAAACACAAGAGTCAATCTCTCAAATTGTTATTCCTACTTCATTAAAGGAAAACATTCTCACCCTCTTCCATGATGTACCCCAAGCTGGGCATCCAGGGCGAGATAGATGTCTAACAAAAATTAGACAAAAATATTATTGGAAATCTATGAGGATCGACATCGAGCATCACTTTGTTAAATGTTTATCTTGTGCAAAACACAAGGGAACAACGATGGATCCCGCTCCAATCTTCGAATACCCGACGCCAGAACGTCCATGGGATACAGTTGCGATCGATTTATTGCAACTACCAAAAAGCCATCAAGGCTCTAGTTACGTATTTGTCTGCGTTGACCATTTTTCAAGATTTGTGGTACTCGCATGATTGCCGAACAAGTTCACCGAATCAGTGGCTCATGCACTAGTCACTCATCTAATCTGTCCTTTCTCTACTCCTAGGGTGATACTCTCAGATAACGGGACAGAATTTAAAAATCAACTCTTAGCTGCTATATGTCAACAATACGACATTACACAAACTTTCACAACAGCCTACCATCCGTCTTCAAATGGGTTGGTCGAGCGTGCGAATAAAAAAACTCTTTAGATTCCCCGACATGTGGTGAATCCAATGCATAGTTCGTGGGAAGACTGGCTTCCACAGGTTGCAGCATCCATCAATGGATCTATTAATAGCTTTACAGGCAAATCGCCATACTACATAATTTACGGTAAAGATAAATGCTTACCATATGATTTACTAGCAGGAATTCCAAAACCTGTGTACAACATGGATGACTATGCCAAGAAACAAATCAATGTTTTCACGAGCATCCATGGAAAAGTACGAAAACATTTAGCAGCCTCACGTGCTGGATTGATCTACAAGCAACACAAAAAAGCTAAGCCTATAAAATTAGAAATAGGCGACAAAGTAATGATAAAAGCGCCGGAACGCATCTCAAAACTCTTCGCCTAAATTCACAGGTCCGTACGTGATAAGAGCGTAAGAACATGGAAACAAATTCCAAGTTGTTGAACCAACGTCAAATGTTACAGATATCGTACATGTTGATAGAATGAAAAAGTCAGCAGAGACTTAGTAGGGATTCCTAATGTCAGTCAAGTACATCCTACTTCAACTACAACAGTTGCTCAACAAAATATAACGCTAGACAATACATATCGTCAAAAACTACTATCAGCAAACAAAAATCGTTAATCAGTACTACTGTTGGTCTGGAGTGTGGTGTCAACAGCCACCTCCCCAGCAGACGTCGTCAAACCCGGAGCCTTAGTTGCCCCACTAGGCAAAGTATTAGTAGTACAAGACGTTGTCACTATCAAATACGAGCTCCATGACTTAATGCGCATGCCAGTGCATCTGAGGTCGATAGCTGTCCACATTGAAAGAGCTATGCAAACCTTGCAAGATCTCGAACAACAATCTACATTCTCTACAACAATCCGTCAGACCATTTCCCTTCAACACGATCGTATGAATAGTCTACTCAAACGAGTAAGGTATTTCGAGGGAAAGCTCCCTGTATCTCCTGAAGACATCGGGAAAAATTTACATTCTCAGCGGCGTCAATTTGTAGGATTATTATGTAACATCTTGTTTGGTACGGCAACCGCCAAAGATGTGGCCAAACTAGGAAATAAAATGAGTGCAGTTTCAGACGCAGTTAGGAAACAAAATAGGGCCATTGCACAGTTGTTGCCGGTTCATCAACTAATTGCCGCGTTACATATATCTGAAACTAATTATCATCTAACTCCTATCTTTCAGGAGCATGAAGTGGAATATTATTATCCCTTATTAGAAGCAACATTAACACACAGGGAAATACTAATACACATTCCACTAAAATCACAAACAAAATTTAATGCATGGCATTTGGAACCATTTCCACTAAAAGCGAATGAGGGAATATTAATTCTGAACAAACAAACTGAACTAATATTAGTATCAGAGGATATTTCATTAGTTACTGTGGCTAAGCATGAAGTCCTAAATCATTGTAAATCAACATATTTGCATCTGCATGTTTGTCCGACGTATGCTTTCGCATTCACTCGGGCCGCGGAAGCTGCATGTGAATTAGCTCTGTTGCCTCTACAGCTCTACAACAATGTGTATACACTCCAATACCACATAGGTTAGTGTTTCACACACATGTCAATAATGTGCAATATTTCTTTTTCCCGAATGAAACCAGTGTGATACTTACAGTATGTCAGGATGTAGGCAAACATTTAATGGTAGAAGGTTATCATATAGCACCAGACTATTGTGAAATTAGCAGCAATGCAATCACAACCTTGCCTACTCGCCATCATCTTGCATTTGTCACAAATATTACTTCTGAGCTGATTCCCATACCATTTCCCTTAAATATAAGTTTCAGTAATCTCCATATTGTTTCTCATAAGCTTAACCTCCTGTCTTATATTAATGAGACAGTTTCCTGACTTACAGGATTCTCTTCCTTTATATTTATTTTCTAGTATAATCCTACTTGGTTTTATTATACCTACCATCATATTTATCAGTTCCTTGATTGTTATGAAAATTTGTTATAGAAAGGTTTCTTCTAGGTACACAATAGTTTCTAAGAAAACTTTTCGGAAGGAATTGCAAAAGCATATAAACGACTAAAAAGTTTAGCAAAGCACAACTTTTTGTAACAAGGTTAGGTACACCTAGGTATTAATCCGTGAGGTCATCGGTTGGAGGTGACCGAGCGGTGTAACAGCACAATTTGTATTATATAAATATATACCCAATGTATATTACCCATGTATTCACCAAGTCATTCATCCATGAGTATGAATCAATTGGTGAGTTGACATTTCCTCCATGGAGCGAGCGAGGTCAAGCTGAGTCAAATATCAACATCTTGTGAGGATCGTTGACAACTCCCTCTCCCTGGTGTGAGAGAGAGACTTTGATATCACTTGTTACCCAGTGAACAACTCACTTAAGTGTTCTCCCATATAAGTGCACTAAGACACTCCCCTTAGTGTAGAAGAGAAGGTACAATATACTCTCAACTGAACTCAGTACCTGTGAAACTATATTTTTCTACAATAAAATAAAACCAATGAAGTGTTTACTTCATCCCTGCCACTTATCAAATCAAGAACTAATATATATATATACAAATATATATATTGTGTGACCAACACACTCAACTTTTAAACTGCCTCTCAACCTCGCTCACAATGAGAATACAGTGTGCAACATCAAAAAAGGATCGGCAAAGCCAAAACTCTTAGAAAAATGCAGCCTCATAGTCTGGGATGAATGCACTATGTCTCACAAGTTAGCGTTTGAAGCATTGGACAGGACCTTGCAAGACATACGAGAAAATGACCAGCTCATGGGTGGCATTACAATGGTCATTGCTGGAGACTTTCGCCAGACCCTACCTGTCATTCCTCGAAGCACTCCAGCTGATGAATTAAATGAGTGCCTCAAGGCATCATACCTTTGGAGAAGTGTTCAGACACTCACCCTATCCACACACATGAGAGTAGCTCTACAAGGAGACCAGGATGCTGGACGGTTTGCAAACCTTCTACTACAGATTGGGAATGAAACTTTCCCTGTTGATTCAGAAGGACAAATAATCATTCCTCAAGGATGTGGAAATGTTGTAAAGTCCTCAACTGAGCTCACTAACATGGTCTACCCAAACATTGTCCACCACTACAAGGATCACAAGTGGCTGCGTGAACGTGCAATTCTGGCACCAAAGAATGAAACAGTGGCTGAAATCAACATGACTCTACTCAGACAGCTTCCACGCAGTGAGACCTCATTCAAATTTGTTGATACAGTAATCGACCAGGACCAAGCAGTCGAGTACCCTGCAAAATTCCTTAATTCTTTGGAGCCCGCTGGAATGCCTCCTCATCACCTCACTCTCAAGATTGGAACTCGTATAATGCTCTTAAGAAATCTTGAACCACCAATCCTCTGTAATGGCACAAGACTGGTGGTGAAGAACATGATGCCACATGTACTGGAAGCTACAATACTGACAGGAAAAGCGAAAGGAGAGGACGTTTTTATACCAAGGATACCTCTCATAACCACTGACCTACCATTTGAGTTCAAGCGACTTCAGTTCCCGGTTAAAGTGAGCTTTGCCATGACCATCTACAAAAGCAAGGGACAGTCCCTAAATATGGTTGGCCTAAACCTGGTGTTTCCTTGCTTCTCTCATGGATAGTTCTATGTTGGATGCTCCAGAGTGGGAACTGGCAAAAATCTGTACATACTTGCTGCTAATGGCAAAACCAAATATGTGGTCTACCTTAATGCACTACAATGAGACAATGTGGAGCCTCCCGGAAGGTGGCGTCCTACCGTAGCCTAGAGAAAGCGATTCTGTTAGTATATATATATATATATATATATATATATATATATATATATATATATATATATATATATATATATATATATATATATATTGTTACGCCGTCTCTTAATTTACTTTAATATCCAGGTTCTAGGCGTAACCAAACAAAAAGAAAAGTGAAGTAAATCAAAAGGGAATAAAAATAAATAAAGTAAACCTTTAAGAATTTAATTAAATTAAATATTAACACAATAAAGAGCCTCGTAGGCTGTCACAACAAATTGATTCACTATCGAAACCTTTAAGACACAAATGATACTAAAACATCGAAACATCATCAAAAGAATAAAAATAAAGCATTGGATTACGTTAACACTGCATAAACATATAAAATAACTAACACTGAAATTAACTATGTGAAACAACACTGAATTACTTAAATGTAACTAAGCAAGCACTGATGGACACATAAGAGACATGAATAGGTACTCACATAGATATACCACATTGGTGGCGACAGGAACAACACAGAAATAAAATAAAGTATAAGTAACAGGTGACGGGTGTCACTCAAAAGAACGTGAACTGAATGACAAGAGGACTGGACTGAACTCCGTCTGCTGGTGGGGTACTATATATAGGGTGGGCTCCCAGCCAATGCGACAGGCCTGTGAAACATGGGTCGTTTAACGATGCAGATGGTCGTTGGAATCGTTAAGAGAGTTAAAACCTTAACAGCACAGGGTAAGGTGAAGATTATATAATAGCATTACAGGAATAATATGGAACAACATGGAAGCATGTTATAAAATATAATAGAAAAATACGACACGGTAACAATATATATATATATATATATATATATATATATATATATATATATATATATATATATATATATATATAATCAACGACCTCACCAGCAAGGAATCGAACCCTCGACCTACTGGGTGGACTAGGGAACGCTTACCGGCTAGGCCACAAGGACACTAAAAGCAGTTCTAGACTCTGTTATATTTCACACAAAGCCTGTTCATCGAGCTGATGGCGCCGTGAACCTCATTGGGAAACTGCCCGTGCCTCTTATGTGGTGTCAGTAGCATTTTACCGAATCCAGCTGGTATGAAACGCGAGGTACATATATATACTTCATTTTTAGTCCATATAACACGCGGACTTTGAACATATATGTTAGTCCGCGTGTTATATGGACTAAAAATGAAGTATATATATATATATATATATATATATATATATATATATATATATATATATATATATATATATATATATATATATATATATATATATATATATATGCTGATAACCACAAGGAAAGAAGAAAACACGAAGTTCCCAAGCGCTTTCGTGTAATTCACATCTTCAGGGGTGAGTACAGACTAAGGAGAAGTACAAAACAAGGTGTATATATACAGAGGAGGGTGAGATCAGGTCCACAATGGTCAGGTATTAGGTAATGACCCTACTAATCTTTAAAAAGCACCGCAACGGTCGGTAGTCAGGTCAGAGGGTAAGGTGACCCAACCTTCTCACCTGGTTACAAATCTTCTTAATTACAAAATTGTCCAGTTTGTACATGCCATTACTCAAATTCATGTTGACTGCTTCGGTATGTTTAATGAGACTAGATTCTATAATGTTCCTACTGTCAATTGAATTACAAGGTAATATTGAGGAGGCATTATCCCAGTCAATGCAATGCTTATTATCCCTCAAATGAACAAACAGAGCATTGGATTCCTGGCCTGTCCTAACACTATATTTATGTTGTTTAAGTCTAGTTACAAGATCTTTACCTGTCTGGCCTAAGTAAAACATATTACATTATTGCAAGGAACTTTATAAATGCAACCAATTGTGTTGTTGGGGGGGTTCTAGAGTGCATGAGTTTTGATACACAGAATAGGTAACACCTTCAAGTTCAGTATTTATAGAAAACCTACTAATATGTGTTCATACATTCATTATTATTCTGCCCACCATAATAGAGTCAAACAGTCAGTATTTTCAACAATGTTTTTACCTGCTTTGAGAATTTGCAGCCCGGAATTCATTGATGAGGAATATAAATATATCTATAATATTGGCTCAAACCTTAAATACCCTAGATCTCTCATAGACAAATGCCTGAACATTACTAAGAAATCTCTTTATAGAACTGATCCCAAGCCCACCCATGACCATAAGAACCTCTTAGTGTTACCATTTCACAAAAATTTCTCTCAAATTGAGGAACTTTTCAAGAGGTATAGGGAGGTGCTGGGGAAGATTAGATATAGGGGAGGGATCCCGATAGTATGTGGTGTCTTGCTTAGAAGAGGGGTTGGTCGTGAATGGCTCTCCAGGGCAATTGCTATAAATTGCCGACTGGAGAAACATTGTGCAAACAATGGTTGGGCATTCATTGATAGCTGGCAACGATTCCATGGCAACGACTACCTGTACAGTCGTGACGGAGTACACATGTCTCGTGCGGGGGTAAAGACGTTGTCTGCATCCCTGGAGCATGAAATTGTCACTCCAAAGGGGGGGCTTCGCCAGTAGAGAGAGGTCGGGGTAAGTGGGAGTCAAAAAACAAGCTGGTCCTGGGAAGTAAAATTGGTTACTCAGGACAAGGGGTAAAACAGGACCAGGGAAGGGTAGGTTTAAATGTATACTATACAAACAGTAGGAGCGTTAGAAATAAAATAGACTTGCTGAGAGCGGTTGTATGTACCGAGAATGTAGACGTCATAGCAATCACCGAAACTTGGATGAATCTGGCGAGCAAAATTTTTCTATCAGAGTACCACATAGAAGGGTACAACCTTTTTCACAAGGACAGGGAAGGTAGGAAGGGGGGAGGGGTCGCACTCTTCGTCAAGGATACATTAAAATGTTGTATTAATAATTCAATAAAGGGTGAAATAGGAACCGAGTCTGTATGGGTAGAAATCACGGAAGGAAGAGAAAAACTAATTATGGGAGTGATTTACAGGCCCCCAAGTCTTGGGAAAGAAGCAGCTCAGCCCATATGGCAGGAAATGAGTAGGGCAGCAAAATATAACAACCTGTGCATTATGGGGGATTTCAACTTCAGAAATATTGACTGGGACAACATTGTAGGTGACTATGAATCTGAAGACTTCCTAGATGCAGTACAGGACAATTTTTTGAAACAACTAATTACAGAACCTACTAGAGGTGACAATATATGAGACCTAGTATTAACAAATAAAGAAAAAATTATCAGAGATATCACAGTAGGGGAAGAGCTAGGTAACAGTGATCACAGAGAAATCAGGTTCACCCAAAATTGGGAAACGGAAAAACAATGATAATATGGTCAGAGTCCCAAACTTTCGGTTGGCGGATTATCAGGGGTTAAGAAGGTACCTAGGTGAGGTCACCTGGGAACAGTCACATCAGTCACCAGTAGGAAGGGGTGAGGTCATAGATGACACAACAATTGATCATGACTATAATATATTCACTAGTATACTACATAAAGCACAAGAACAAAATATACCATACAGAAAAATTAGGTCAAATAAGAATGAGCCAAGGTGGATGACCAGAAAACTTAAACATGACATAGGAATAAAGAAAGGAATATATAAGAAATTAAAGGGAGGGGAGGAGCAGCTCAGAAATATGTATAATGAACTATCTAGGAATGTTAAGAAAAATGTAAGGAAAGCAAAGAGAGACTATGAAATTGAAATGGTAAGAGAATCCAAGGCGAATCCTAAGGGATTTTTCCAAGCATATAGAACAAAGGTCAAGGACAAAGTTGGGCCTTTAAAGTCAGGGAGGGGAGAAGTGATAAATGGCAGTGGAGAAATAAGCAAAGCATTGAACAGCTACTTCTTATCAGTTTTCACAGAAGAAATTCGGGTTGAAATTCCAGAGGTGGAACTGATATTTAAGGGAAAGGAAGAAGAGAAACTAAAGAATATCACTATCAGAAAAGAGGATGTTCTTAAGAAGATAAATAAACTAAAGAAGACAAAATCCCCAGGGCCGGATGAAATTTTCCCCCCGAGTCTTGAAAAAGTGTAGGGAACAGATTACCGGACCCTTCGTAAACTTATTTACAAAATCATAAGACACCGGAGTTGTGCCAGACTTGTGGAAACAGGCAAATGTAGTACCCATATTAATAAAGGGAGACAGAGCATCAGCGTCAAATTACCGGCCGATCAGTTTGACGTCAGTAGTGGGGAAATTTCTTGAATCAATTATAGCAGATAACATCTGATCGCATTTAGAGAAAAGCAAATTATTATACGACTCTCAACATGGGTTTACAAAGGGAAAATCTTGTCTAACAAATCTACTGACGTTTTTTAGGAAAGTCTTCGAGGTTGTAGATAATGACAAAAATTACGATGTTATTTACTTAGACTTTAGCAAAGCATTTGACAGAGTACCGCATCAGAGGCTTCTGAGAAAAATTAAGGCTCATGGTATCGAGGGGAAAGTTTTAAATTGGATAGAATCATGGCTCACCGATAGAACGCAGAGGGTCAGCATAGATGGTGTTAAATCTGAGTGGGGTCGTGTAACCAGTGGGGTTCCCCAGGGGTCAGTACTAGGCCCACTCTTGTTCATAATCTACATAAACGAACTAGATACTGGGATCAGCACTGACATAAGCAAGTTTGCGGATGACACCAAAATAGGGCGGCAGATTAACTTAGGGCAGGATGCAAATGCATTACAGGAGGATCTAAATAAACTGCAGGGGTGGTCTGAAAAATGGCAAATGAAATTCAACACCAGCAAGTGCAGCGTACTTAATATTGGAAGAACAAACACTGTCAATGTATACAGCCTTGACAACATCAACCTACAGAAGTCGGCTTGTGAAAGAGACCTAGGGGTACTTGTAAGCCCGGACCTACGGCCTAAAAAACAGTTTTATATCTTGAAGTGTAAGTAATAAAAGTGCAGAGGTCATATTGCAACTATATCTTGCACTAGTCAGGCCGCACCTCGATTATGCCGTTCAGTTCTGGTGCCCTTATTATAGAATGGATATCAATTCACTAGTCATTGCAGCGAAGAATGACGAAAATGATTCCGGGACTTAGAACCCTTCCATATCAGGATAGGTTAAAGAAACTAAACTTGCATTCCCTAGAAAGACGAAGAGTGTGGGAAGATATGATAGAAATATTTAAGTGGGTGAAAGGAATCAATAAAGGTGATATAGATAAAGCTCTTATAATATCCGAGCAGGATAGGACTCGGAACAACGGATTTAAGTTGGATAAGCTTAGGTTTAGGAGGGATATAGGAAGGAACTGGTTCACAAAGAGGGTGGTAGACGAGTGGAACAAGCTTAGCAACTTTGTAGTAAGTGCTGGAACGCTGGAAAGTTTCAAAAGGAGGCTGGATAGATTCATGGATGATAGAGAGTGGTAGTAACTCTCGACAGGAGCTGCCATGCATAGGCCAACCGGCCTATTGCAGACTCCTTATTTTCTTATGTTCTAACTAAAAACCTGGAACGTCAATGTGGCATTTAAAAGCTCATGCACTGTTAAACAAATGTTAATCAAGAACTCCCCTAACAACACAATTGGTTGCATTTATAAAGTTCCTTGCAAGGAATGTAATATGTTTTACTTAGGCCAGACAGGTAAAGATCTTGTAACTAGACGTAAACAACATAAACATAGTGTTAGGACAGGCCAGGAATCCATTGCTCTGTTTGTTCATTTGGTGGATAATAAGCATTGCATTGACTGGGATAATGCTTCCTCAATATTACCTTGTAATTCAATTGACAGTAGGAACATTATAGAATCTAGTCTCATTAAACATACCGAAGCAGTCAACATGAATTTGAGTAATGGCATGTACAAACTGGACAATTTTGTAATTCAGAAGATGTGTAACCAGGTGAGAAGGTTGGATCACCTTACCCTCTGACCTGACTACCGACAGTTGCGGTGCTTTTTAAAGATTCGTAGGGTCATTACCCAATAGCTGACCATTGTGGACCTGATCTCACCCTCCTCTGTATATATATACCTTGTTTTGCTCTTCTCCTTAGTCTGTACTCACCCTTGAAGATGTGAATTACACGAAAGCGCTTGGGAACTTCGTGTTTTCTTCTTTCCTTGTGGTTTTTAGCATATACCTGGATCACGCGCTTATATATATATATATATATATATATATATATATATATATATATATATATATATATATTTCATGTAGATCCGCAATGAAACGTGGATAAGATAAATCTTGATAAAATCACACGGAAAAGAAACAACAGAGCACTATATATATATATATATATATATATATATATATATATATATATATATATATATATATATATATATATATATATATATATATATATATATATATATATATATATATATATATATATATATATATATATATATATATATATATATATACTGTTAATGAATATGATGTATTTCTTTGTGTATGAATCTGTCCTGCGTGGCAGTGAGAAGTGATACCACCCTCAGTGTCAAGACCTGACTGAATTACTGAGAATAGGCAAACTGTACTCCAAGCTTTGTCAATAAATTTGATAAACTAAACTAAACATCTCTATTTTCAACGACAAAATTCAAACATCAGCTCCATAAGCTGAAAATTTCTTGCCAGCTTACCACCCGAGTTTCCACCAATTTCAAACCTACTTCTAGAGGTCTTCTCTTTCATCTGCATCTCAAAGCATGGATGTGAAACATGTTAATATATTTCGCATGACTATTCACAATTGCTAACTAACCATGATGGTAGGAATTTCCATTGATATTGCGACATTCAGTTTATCTAAATTGTTAGTGTTAGTCATATAACATGAGCATGGACACCTCATGTATAATGCTAACACGTTCGGTTAAAAGAAAATACATATCGCAAAAAATGGGTTTCTGCTAATGATATTATTATATTGTATATTACCGAATAATATGTTCCTCCGATGCTTTTTTTATGGCGTTATAGATATCTTAGATCCTTAAAAAATAGGTCTAGACACCATATTTTTTAGGCTATCAATTATGTTTGGTTTGTGTACACACACACACACACACACACACACACATATATATATATATATATATATATATATATATATATATATATATATATATATATATATATATATATATATATATATATATATAAAGTACTATAACAGCTGCACCATGAACGTCCCCACGGGTCATTTATCAGGATATACAGTACAATAGCAGCGCCAAGTAGCATGATTATATGGGGAAAAAAGGCACAATTTCTCACACACATCATCAGGGCTATTACAAAAATTATGCGGTAAATGTGCATTCTAGTTTTACGAGTTGTGCATTAAAACCCTGGACGGTGGTAACATAATTTTCAGAGAGATCGAGCAAGGTGTTAGAGCTGTGATTAAGTTAAGAAATTGGAGTAGCGCAGAAGTTAGAGCAGTGAAGAAGTTTAGCAGTGTAAGAAATTAGAGCAGTGAAAAAGTTAGATCCGTGAAGAAGTTAGAGCAGTGAAGAATTAAGTTGGTAGAGCTGTATCTTATCACTTCTCTTAAATGTGCCGTAAAATTTTGTATTCTAATTTCAAGAGCCATTAGTAAGCAGCTGCGTCTGGGAGTCTCATTTTAATGGGTTTTCCTCGCTCGAGCTTCACTAATTCCAATCAACATACCACCCCCACATGCCTCTTTAATGTAAATATACCACTCAGCATACCACCTTAGTACACCACCTCAGCATACCACCTTAGAACACCACCTCAGCCTAACACCTCAGAATACCACCTTAGTACACCACTTCATTATACCACAATCAATATACCACATACCACCTCAGCAAACAACATACCACACATCACTTCAACATATCACTCAACATAACACATACCACCTCAATATAACACATGCCACTTAACATAACGCATATCACCTCTATATACCAATACCACCTCAATATGCCACAGGCCACCTCAATATACCACACATCACTTCAACATATCTCTCGACTTAACACATACCAACTCTACATAACACATACCATCTCTATACTACATACTAACTCACTATACCACATACCACATCTAAAAACAACATACCACTTAACATAACGTATACCACCTCAATATACCACAGTAGTAGGTAGTAGGCAGCTACCAAACAGGGAGGTACTACCGCCTGGGAAGATATTGGAAGCATAATGTGTTGTCTAATGGTAGACCCTGCTGCCATATGGCATCACGAAAATTGTGACCAAGTCCCAGGTTGCTGCTCTGACTTTCTGCATCATTTACACACAATTGCAGGGTCTCAATTGTTTCTCTTACCTTGACAACACAACATACATATATTGTTTCTCACTTTTGATCGTTTTTTTCATGTTTGTATTTCTTTATGGATTCTGTATTATTATTATTATTATTATTATTATTATTATTATTATTATTATTATTATTATTATTATTATTATTATTATTATTATTATTATTATTATTATTATTATTATTATTATTATTTTATTACTTTTATTTTTGTACTTTTTTTTTAATTTTACATATCTGAATTATTATTATTATTATTATTATTATGGCTAATCCCCGTAAAAAAAAACCACGCATACCACATGCCACCTCTTATATACCACATGCCACCACTTATATACCACATACCACCACTTATATACCACGTACCACCTCTTATATACCACATGCCACCTCTTATATACCACATACCTCCTCTAATATACCACATACCACCTCTTATATACCACATGCCACCTCTTATATACCACATGCCACCTCTTATATACCACATGCCACCTCTTATATACCACATACCACCTCTGATATACCACATACCATCTCTTATATATACTACAGCCACCTCTTATATACCACATACCATCTCAACAAACAACATACCATTTAACATAACGCATACCACCTCAATATACCACATACCACATCTATATACCACGTACCACCTCAATATACCACATACCACTTCAACGAACAACATACCACTCAACTTAACGCATACCACCTCAATATACCACATACCAACTCAAAAAACAACATACCACTTAACGTATACCACCTCAATATACGACATACTACCTCAAAAACAACATAGCATTTAACATATACCACCTCAATATACCACATACCACCTCGTAACAAGGCTAATAAAGTACATGGGTTCATACAAAGGAGTGTTAGTTACAAGACTAGCGAGGTCATCTTAAAATTATATCTAGCGCTTGTGAGACCTCACCTGGATTACGCAGTTCAGTTCTGGTCGTATTACAGAATGGATATAGAATCATTGGAAAGAATCCAGAGGAGAATGACAAGACTAATCCCGGGCATTAGGAACCTTGAATACAGAGACAGGTTAAAGCATCTTAATTTGCACTCCCTCGAGAGAAGTAGAGTGAGGGGCGACATGATAGAAGTGTATAAATGGAAGTCAGGGTTAAACAAAGGGGACATTACAAAGGTACTCAAACTATCTAACCAGGAGCGAACTCGTAACAATGATTTTAAATTAGACAAATTTAAATTTCGGCGTGAAATTGGTAAACACTGGTTTGGAAACAGAGTTGTGGATGAGTGGAAGAAGTTACCAATTATCATCATTAACTCGAATACGCAATAGGGGTTGGGTATAAACGGGACTGCCCAGTATGGGTCAATAGGCCCGCTGCAGTTTCCTCCATTCTTATGTTCTTATGTTCTTATACCACCTCAATATACCACATACCACCTCAACAAACAACAAACCACTTAACATAACGCATACCACCTCTATAAACCGCATACTACTTCAATATACCACATACCACTTCAACAAACAACATACCACTCAACATACCACTTCAACATATCACTCAACATAACCCATACCACCTCAGTATACCACATACTACCTCTATATACCCTACATACCACTTCAATATACCACACACCACCTCAACATACCACATACCACTGCATCTTATAATGAGAGATCAACATTTTGGGGCTTCATCCTGGCCAGCATCACAGTCGGGTATTGATAAGTTCACACGAGCAGTGATGACAATCTTGCTGGAGAATTGGCCAATTCAGAAACCCATCCACACCACACGAGGGGGACGGGGATCCTCACACAACTTACCTGGAGACTGATGGATTTTCATACAAGGCTCGACGAACAACGCGAAGGGCGGCTCTCATATCTTCTCCTTCATTGGGAACCGTGGCGGCCATTAGTGGTGTGTGTGTGTGTGTGTGTGTGTGGCACAGTGTAATAATTTCTCCCTGTTGCGACAGAGATTGTCATACTTGCAACAATATCGTTTGGTTCACACTTATGGAATAGTTTTTGTTTTGTAATGAATAACCATATCTAGTTTCTTTATCTTAAAAAGGATTTAAAATTTATTTCTCATTTATATTTTATAAGAAAACTTATTTACCCTACAACAAAATATTGCATGTAAACCCTTTGCGAAGCATTCTTTTTCAGTGACTCATAAAATTCCTTGTAATAATTGTCAATTTTAGGTACACTAAGCAGCTGAAGCTTGTAGAATATCTTTACACTTTGCACATCACTCACACCTGTTCAACGTGCCACCAGCGTCTGGAAGACTGACAAGGAAAGTAATATTCTGAGCCATGGCGTAAATAACTCCAACGTTGGTCTTTAAAGGCCTCTATTTACATGTATATGTTAATAATTTCGCCTTCTGGTCGAAAACAGCTTCAGCTCACGTCCGCTTGTCCACACACCTCATACATGTCCACATTCGCTACGACCGCGGAGTGCATAACGGCAAACATACAGCCACACACTGGCTTATATCCACAAACAAACACATATAACCATGAACCAAGGGACAAACATAACACTGAGTGACGCTGTCAACACTGAGTCCTTCACTCAAGCGGTGTTTGTCTTGTGTCGCGCAGGAGAGAAATGAGAGAAATATATGAATTCCCGGACAGCAAGTGTGGTGTCATCAAAATATAACGAATTGAATTTTATGTATAATAATACACGAGAACTGAGACGGTGTTTTGTTATTAATGCGTATAAGAAAAACACATGCACTTCTTTCTCTCAATATATATATATATATATATATATATATATATATATATATATATATATATATATATATATATATATATATATATATATATATATATATATATACAGTATAAATTCATAAATTATCTACTTGAACGTTCATAACCATTCAGAAGTTTCTTAGATAAGACAAATACATAGAATTTATCTTTAATTCACAAAAATCCCTTACGAACGCCCTCCGATACGAACGGGGTTAAACTTGAAATTTTCTGTATTTTATTTACCTGGTGATAATTTTTTTTTTACTTTCATTTACTGTATTTTGTCATTCTATTTCTTTTAGATGTATATTAGGACTTAGGCTATGATATAGTGGGATTTTAAACATTGTTCTGTAAGTACAGTATGCACATAGCATGTGATCTGATTTACGTACAAATCCGACTTAGGAGCATCCTCAGGAACAGAACCCGTTCCTAATCCGGAGACTTCCTGTGTATATATATATATATATATATATATATATATATATATATATATATATATATATATATATATATATATATATATAACCACAGAAGAAAAACACGTAGTTCCCAAGCTTATGTGTAATTACATCTTCAGTACAGACTATATATATATATATATATATATATATATATATATATATATATATATATATATATATATATATATATATATATACATAAAGAGAAACAGACGACAAATTCTGATGAAATAGAAAATATGTTATATATCCCCTTCAAGAAAAACCGCCGAACAGCCTTAAAGTGTGACGACTCTCATACAGCGAGGACGACACTCCTCCTGCCTCCACGTAACACTCCATTACCCGACACAAGTGAGCACCAAGGTGAGTGAAGCGGGAGGAAGGAGGAAGGTGCTGTGTGGTGCAGTTGGCAGTGTTGGTGAAGCTGGCAGAGTAATGCTACAGCTAGCTGAGCGATGGTGCAGCTGGCAGAGTGATGGTGCAACTGACAGGGTGATGGTGCCGCTGCCAGGGTGATGGTGCAGCTGACAGGGTGTTGGTGCAGCTGGCAGGGTGATGATACAGCTGGCAGGGTGATGGTACAGCTGGCAAGGCTGATGGTGCAGCTGATAGGGTGATGGTGCAGTTGAAAGGGTGATGGTGCAGCATGCAGGGTGATGGTGGCAGCTGCCAGGGTGTTTGTGCAGCTGTCAGGGTGTTGGTGCAGCTTTCAGGGTGACGGTGCTAAGTGTTATAGCTGACAGGGGGGTGATGGTACAGCTGCTAGACTGATCGTGAAGCTGACTAGGTCATGTTGCAGCTGGTAGGGTGTTGGTGCAGCTGGCAGAGTAATGGTGCAGCTGGCAGGGTCATGATGCAGCTGTCAGGTTGTTTGTGCAGCTGTCAGGGTGATGGCTTTGCAGCTGGCAGGGTGATGGTGCAGCTTGTAATTCTGGTGGTGCAGCTAGCAGGGTGTTGGTGCAGCTGGCAAAGTGATGGTGTAGCTGCCAGGGTGCTGGTGCAGCTGTCAGGGTGTTGGTGCAGCTGGCAAAGTGATGGTGCAGCTGCCAGGGTGCTGGTGCAGCTGTCAGGGTGTTGGTGCAGCTTTCAGGGTGACGGTGCTAAGTGTTATAGCTGACAGGGTTATGGTACAGCTGTTAGACTGATAGTGAAGCTGGCTGGGTCATGTTGCAGCTGGCAGGGTGTTGGTACAGCGGGCAGAGTAATGGTGCAGCTGGCAGGGTCATGATGCAGCTTTCAGGGTGTTTGTGCAGCTGGCAGGGTGATGGTGCAGCTGGCAAAGTGATGGTACTGTGTGGTGCAGGTAGGAGGAGGTAGATGATACTGTTTTAATTTTTTTTACGGGGATTAGCCCACCTGGGCACAGGTCACTGACCCACATCAGGTCCTGGGGGGGCGAAAATGTAATAATAATTCATAGTAAATAAAATTTATAATAAAAAAATAAATAATAAAATAATAATGCTAATAATAACTCTCAAGTAGTAATAATAATAATAATAATAATAATGATAATAATAATAATAATAATAATAATAATAATAATAATAATAATAATAATAATAATAATAATAATAATAATAATAATAATAATAATAATAATAATAATAATAATAATAATAATAATAATAATAATAATAATAATAAATAATAATCAATAGTAGGAGAAGCAATTTAAACCCTGCAATTGTGTGTAAATGAAGCAGAAAGTCAAATGAGCAACCTGGGACTTGGTCACAATTTTTGTGATGTCATATGGCAGCAGGATCTACTATTAGAAAATACAATTCATGTGTGGTGCAGCGTGCAGGATATTGGTGCTGTGGTGCAGATAGGAGGAGGATGGTGATGTGGTGCAGCTGGCAGGATATTGGTGCTGTGTGATGCAGGTAGGAGGAGGTAGATGGTGCTGTGTGGTGCAGCTGGCAGGATATTGGTGCCAATGATCGAGAGAAAAAGTAGAAAGAAAATGACATAAAATATATAAGTAATTGATGCTATAAGATATTAGAGAAGGGTAATTATGCGTATGATTTTCAATGCCTTACTTTTGCTTCACAAAATACCTTGATGCCAATCTATTCAGACGCCAGACAGTGCATGACCGGTCACCTTACTAGCTTTTGTTAAATATTACGACACGTCGTCCAGCTGTAACGGTACCTTACCCGTCGTCCAGCTGTAATAATACCTTACACGTCATCCAGCTGTAACTGTGCCTTACACGTCGCCCAGCTGTAACTGTACCTTACACGTCGTCCAGCTGTAACTGTACTTTACATGTCGTCCAGCTGTAACTGTACCTTACACGTCGTCCAGCTGTAACTGTACCTTACACGTCGTCCAGCTGTAACTTTACCTTACAGGTCGTCCAGCTTTAACTGTACCTTACACGTCGACAGCTGTTACTGTACCTTACACGTCGAACAGCTGTAATAGTACCTTACACGTCGTCCAGCTGTAACTGTACCTTACACATCGTCAGCTGTAATAGTACCTTACACGTCGTCCAGCTGTAACTGTTCCTTACACGTCGTCCAGCTGTAATAGTACCATATACGTCGTCCTGCTGTAATAGTACTTTACACGTCGTCCAGCTGTAACTTTACCTTACAGGTCCTCCAGCTGTAATAGTAACTTATACGTCGTCCAGCTGTAATAGTACCTTACACGTCGTCCAGCTGTAATTATACCTTACAAGTCGTCCATCTGTAATAGTACCTTACACGTCGACCATATGTAACTGTACCTTACATGTCGTCCAGCTTTAACTGTACCTTACACGTCGACAGCTGTTACTGTACCTTACACGTCGAACAGCTGTAATAGTACCTTACACGTCGTCCAGCTGTAACTGTACCTTACACATCGTCAGCTGTAATAGTACCTTACACGTCGTCCAGCTGTAATTGTACCTTACACGTCGTCCAGCTTTAAAAGTACCTTACACGTCTTCCATCTGTAATAGTACCTTACACGTCGTTCAGCTGTAACTGTATCTTACACGTCGTCCCACTGTAACCGAACCTTACACATCGTCCAGCTGTAACTATACCTTACACGTCGTCCAACTGTAATTGTACCTTACATGTTGTCCAGCTGTAACTGTACCTTACACGTCGTCCAACTGTAACCGAACCTTACACGTCGTCCACATGTAAAAGTACCTTACACGTCGTCCAGCTGTAATAGTACCTTACACGTCTTCCATCTGTAATAGTACCTTACACGTCGTTCAGCTGTAACTGTATCTTATACGTCGTCCCACTGTAACCGAACCTTACACGTCGTCCAGCTGTAACAATACCTTACACGTCGTCCAACTGTAATTGTACCTTACACGTTGTCCAGCTGTAACTGTACCTTACACGTCGTCCAACTGTAACCGAACCTTACACGTCGTCCACATGTAAAAGTACCTTACACGTCGTCCAGCTGTAAAAGTACCTTACATGTCGTCCTGCTGTAACTGTACCTTACACGTCGTCTAACTGTATTAGTACCTTACACTTCGTCCAGCTGTAATAGTACCTTATACATCGTCCAGCTGTAATAGTACCTTACACGTCGTCCAGCTGTAACTGTACCTTACACGTCGTCCAGCTGTAATAATACCTTACACGTCATCCAGCAGTAACTGGACCTTATACGTCGTCCAGCTGTAATAGTACCTTACACGTCGTCCAGATGTAACTGTACCTTACACATCGTCCAGTTGTAATAGTACCTTACACGTCTTCCATCTATAACACTGCCCTGCATAGTTTTTGAGGTTTGTGTATTATTAAGCTTTTCTGGGTGTATTTTGCATGCTGATCTCAAAAATGTTACCCATTTTGCTCAATCAGGTCAGAATTTTGTGCTATGGCATTTTAAGTGGAGATTCAGGTAAAATATTGGCATTTTTCGCTCAAAATGGGGTCCTCATATTCGTTCATTAAAAAAATCATCAGAAACATTGGCAAGCCTCACAGAAAAGATTTCGGTCAGTTTTAATGCCCTTACGATGCATTTAAATACACCCACGTGCTCGCCGGCCATTTAAATGTCCGCCGTGACGCAAAGGAAAAGAGTATATGTCCGTGTTTTTTTACATATATTTTTTCACAATTAAATTTCTTTTTCATCTGGTGGTACATGGCATGTACTAGCTTTGCGAACACAATGTCTTAGCACCAGGAACAACATTTGCCTGGTACCGTAACCGTAACAAGGAATTTCGCAAGTTCTTCAGTTTTGACAAGGAAACTTCATTGGTGTATTGCAACAATATCAGTGGACTCATTGCATCTATGGGAATATCATACAATATATCAGAGAGGCGGCTCTTCATTGACTCATCAAAAAGAAGCTTGAAAGCTGTGTTGTTGTTCAATGGAAACCAGGTCGCGTCTGTTCCGGTGGGCCATTCAGTGCAGATGGATGAGAACTACAACAACATGGAGTATCTGTTAACTGCTCTGAAGTATAAAGACCACAATTGGAAGATCTGTGGAGACTTGAAGGTAATTTAATACACCAAAAACAGTTGCTTTCAAAAATTGATATTTTGTTGACAGTTTTTCTAATAGGTAATTATGTCTGCCGACATACTGTCATATTATGAAGTGTTAATATTTTTTAATAATAAAACTATTCAGCTAAACATATTTTTAATCTGTTTTTTTCCACAGGTTGTGTCCATGGTGCTGGGCCTACAAGGTGGTTACACCAAGTTTCCATGTTTCCTCTGTCTGTGGGATAGTCGAGCAGACACGCAGCACTACATGCAATGTGACTGGCCTGCAAGAAGTGGACTTACTCCAGGTTCTCACAATGTTGTTGCCCATGCTCTGGTGAATCCGCAGAACATTCTTCTTCCGCCACTGCACATCAAGCTCGGTCTGTTCAAAAACTTTGTAAAGGCACTGGACAAAAAAAGCCAGGCTTTCAATTTTCTGAAAGAAAAATGTCCAAAAGTCAGTGAGGCAAAGCTGAATGCAGGAATTTTTGATGGCCCTCAGATCAGAGAGCTTTTCAAAGATCCCAAGTTTGATTGCAGCATGGATGTAAATGAGAAGAAAGCCTGGCATGCCTTTAAGTCTATTGTCTCCAATTTTCTTGGCAACTACAGAAGTCCAGAGTATGGATGAGTTGTTGAGGACCTACTTCTGAGCTACAAAGTTCTTGGTGCACGCATGTCCATCAAGATGCACTTCCTCAGCTCCCACTTGGACTACTTTCCAGAGAACTGTGGTGATGTGAGTGAGGCACAAGGAGAACGCTTCCATCAAGATATCCGTGTAATGGAGGAGCGGTACCAGGGTCGCTGGGATATCAACATGCTCGCCGACTACTGTTGGTGTCTGAAACGGGACGCCCCAGATACCAACCACCAAAGAAATTCTCTGCGACAGCCATTTATGCATGTCTAACTGTAAAGGCATCTATGTAGTTGACATATTTTGGTCCTATGTGTTGTGGTTGCATTTTTTATGATATATTTTGCATAAAAATGTTGACATCATATTTAAGAATTTCGATTTTTTCCTAATTCCCATAGCATAAAAATCTGACCGGATTGGGCAAAATGAATGGCATTTTTGGAATCAGCACGCAAAATACATAAAGAATCAGCTAAGAAACCCCTCACCTCATGAATTTTTTTTTCAAATGCAGCCCAGTGATAGTACCTTACACTTCGTCCAGCTGTAACTGTACCTCACACGTCGCCCAGCTGTAATAGTACCTTACACGTCTTCCATCTATAATAGTACCTTACACTTCGTCCAGCTGTAACTGTACCTTACACATCGTCAGCTGTAATAGTAACTTACACGTCGTCCAGCTGTAAGTGTACCTTACACGTCGTCCAGCTGTAATAGTACCTTACACGTCTTCCATCTGTAATAGTACCTTACACGTCGTTCAGCTGTAACTGTATCTTACACGTCGTCCAGCTGTAATAGTACCTTACACGTCGTCCAGCTGTAATAGTACCTTACACGTCGTCAGCTGTAACAGTACCTTACACGTCTTCCATCTGTAATAGTACCTTACACATCGTCCAGCTGTAATAGTACCTTACACGTCGTCAGCTGTAACTGAATCGGCTGCTTGTCCAATTAACCAGTCCGTTCACACATATTTATATTTGGGTTTTAAGTAACGAACCCAAACGGTATTTCCTTTGTTTTATTATAAAAGGTTGTAGATATAATTCCTGAGTGTATATCAACTGTAAGTCTCACTGTCTAGGAGTGAATGAGAAGGGGACGGGGTTTATGTATGATAAACGTAAGGTCACGTCCTTACGATATGAGTTGAGGTGAGCTACTGAAGCTTAAGAGCATCGCAGTGCGTGCTTACAGAAATGCTGAGCTATGGGTCTCGCCCTCTTGGGTGAGTTGCCCGCTCATGTGTCCATCTCATGTCTTACTCATAGACAGTGGAAAGTTACAGGGTGGTGAATCTGAATATAATATCAGATGTATTGACCCATTTATATAATACGTTCTGTTGATGAGACAGAGGCCTATTACATCGCTCGGTCACCTACCAGCCGAGCTCCGTGAGGTCTAAATAACTCACAGAGTACAGTACATCCTAGACAACCCTAACCATGTTATAAACAGATGTGTAGACACTAAGCTGGGGAAATTACTGTAGGGGTATTCTCTACTACAGGGGACCTAGACTTTTGTGTCGTACGGGTTAGTATGTTATGAACAATGTTGAATTTGGATGATACTGCCCGGTAATAACAAAACAGGAACATTATTGCCAGAATTAACAGAATAGAGGGAATCGTAAGACTTGGTAGTGCAAATTCCCGTGACAGGTAAAATGGCAAGTTATTATTCAAATCAGCAAAATGTGTCTCATTCAAGAAAGCTAAAACTTTTAATTTCTCTGATACTATTTGAATATCCTTGATAGTGAAATTCATTATAGGAAGTGGAATTAAAGCAGACTTGAGTTTTCGATTTAACGCCAAATGCTGATGAGTAGGCAAGGTCCGTAATGTACTGCAATTGATTTCACAGTAATCAGGAGCCTTGTAATGCCCTTTCACAACTAGCAGCTTAACACCATTTTGGCTTTTTAAAATTACAGTAGTGAGATTTGGAAAGAACAAATACTGCACATTGTGAAGGTGAGCGTGGAACACAGTCTTTAGACTAACTGGTCTATAACTGCATTGCGCTAACGCTGTGCGTACATTTGGTTGTATGACTGCCAATTCACATATTCCCTCTGCAGCAGGAATAAATGCAAACATGTAGGCTGGACATACGTGTAGGTGTAGATAAGACGACTTACACCGTGACAGTACCTCAGAATCCTCTCTTGATAACAATGAATATTCTTCATCTACTAAGAAAAGTTCTTTAGGCCTATCTAGGGTATACAGTGTGTCGTTCTCAAACCATGGGAAGGGTTCTAAATGCCATGCATTAAACTCATGTTGCCCTCACATAGGAATGTGGACCAGAATTGCATTGTGTGTGAGGGTTGACTCCAACAGCGGGTAATAATAGTGAACCTCATTGTCATTGAAAATAGGTGTTAAATGATACTGCAACTTGCCTATTTTTAAAGCTTCAAGAAGCGTCTGCACAGGCACAAGCTTCGCGTCCACACGTCCTATCCCGGCATCTACAATGCTGTCTATTAGTTCATTTTTAGAGGTTACAATTTTATGAACTGAAATTTCAGCAGCATGCAAATATTCTGTGAAGTAAAGGAGCCATTCTAACGTCGGGATTGCTTTCTGTGACCTAGTAACAATCCTCGAAACTTGGTTAGACTCCATTATGATTGCATTAACCTTTGATTCTAGAGCAGTAATCGCGTGAAAGGTTTGAGAAATAACACGATTCTGTTGAGATACAGCTTGAACGACAATGTTCGTGAAACTATTGTCGAATTCATCGAAGCTGTGCTGAGACCATGAAGAATGTCCAATGCTGATTGTAGTTGGCCGTCGACGTTTTCCATCTGACGCGAAAGTACGAGTTAACTTCTATTCGCAGAACGTAGTTTCATACAATAGTCATTTGGGACATTTTGCTTCTGGACAGTCTGTAAGGATGTATCAATCACATTATCATCAACTGGAGGTAAGACATTTATCTAGGTCTTCTTTAGACGATCCGCGTGTACGACATCTGCGATCTGTGCATTAGGCTTCCATATTTTGAATTTGTTGCCTGCTTCTTTTGAGATTATGCGGAATGGACCAGAAAATTTCGCCGAAAGTTTGGAGTTCCTTTCAGGTTCCTGTAACATAACAGCGTCCCCAACGTTCAGTGCGATAGGTTTAGCATGTTTATGTTGTTTGATGATCATTTCGGCGCGTGACGCCGCTAGCTGTGATCGTACTTGGTTATGAATTTCTGTAAAGACATGAATTTGTTTTGCCGCAAAATCATCCGTATTATATACCGGGTATGGCGCCTCTGTAAGGATGTCGTAAGGCAGACGTTTATCTGTACCATAGACAATATAGTAGGGTGTTTTGCCCGTAGAGCTATTAACTGACCCATTAATCGACGCTGCAACCTGCGGTAACCAATCCTCCCATGCGTATTGAAAACCACTAACAATTGGACGCAGTATTTCTAGGATTTTACGATTGGTTCTTTCAACAAGGCCATTAGCCTGTGGATGATAAGCTGTCACAAAAGTTTGTTTAATTCCATATTGTGCACATATATGCTCTATTAGCTCATTCTTGAACTCTGTTCCATTATCAGAGAGTAGAACTTTAGGCGTAGTATATGGACATATGAGATTCATCACTAATGCATAGGCTACTGCTTCGGCCGTTTTGCTTTTTAGTGGGATCAAGACCACGAACCTGGAAAAATGATCCACACACACTAAGACGTATCCTGATCCCTGATGACTCATTGGGAGCTGTAACACATCAACAGCGACTGTGTCAAACGGACGGTCTGGTGTAGGATATTGTAGAATCGGGGCAGGTGATCCTGTTGATCCTTTATGTTGAGCACATGCCAAACAATTAGCTATGTGTAATTCTATGTCTTTCTTCATAGTGTTCCAGAAATACTTCTTTCGTAAATCCGCTAAGCATTTATCACGACCTTGGTGACCTGCTTGTGGGACATCGTGGAACAATGTCATTACTGCTTTGCGCAACGTGTCAGGTACGACTATTTGAGACACATTACCCTCAGGAGATTTTCTCGTCCTATTGAGTATGTTATGTCGTAATTCAAACTGACTTAAGGGAAGAAATAACTTGGGGAGTTTAACATCCTCGCCCGATTCGAGAGCAAAAATAACAGCTGACCAATATGGGTCGCGTCGTTGCTCATCTTCCAGTTGCGAAAGAGTGAATGCTGATACAGGCATAACTGGTGCTATATTTCTTGACAGAGCGTCGGCGACAACATTCGCCCTCCCAGGTAAATACCTAAATTCGGGGTCAAACTCTTGAATTGTCAGATACCAGCGTGCTAATCTGCCTGATAAGTTTCTGCCATGGAACAGTTCGGTGACTGCCGCATGATCAGTAAAAACAGTTATCTTGTAGCCAAAGATAATGTCTTTGAACTTCTTAAGTGCCCACACAACGGCTAACGTTTCTAAATGCGTCACCGAATAACGTGTTTCAGCATCGATTAGTTTGCGACTTGCAAATGCTATCACTCTAAACTTCCCACGCGTGTCCTCTTGCATGAGCACTGCTCCGACTCCAATTCCGGAAGCGTCAGTACAGAGAGTGAAAGGTTGAGTGTAGTCTGGGAATGCTAGAACCGGGGCATTGGTTAGCGCTGTCTTCAATGCCGTAAAACTTTCCTCGTGTTCAGCATCCCATATAAACACTGCATCTTTTTTGAGCAACCTCGTTAGGGGCGATGCTAATGTTGCATAGTCCTTGATAAAGGAACGATAATAACCAGATAATCCGAGAAGGCTACGCACATGATCATTTGAGGTAGGACGCGGGAACTGAGATAGAGCTTTTACTTTATCATTAACTGTGTGTATGCCCTCACCGTCGCCTACATGACCAAGGAAATGGATTCTGGATTTTTAAAAACTCGCACTTTGAGAGTTTTATTTTGAGGCCTGCTGTGGAAAGTTTGGCCAAAACTTCACGCAGTTTAATCAGATGGGAATCGACGTCCTTACTGACTACTATTAGATCATCCAAATAAGCGCAGACTGTGGTACCAATTAGTCCGGCAAACAGGGTGTTGATCATTCTTTGAAATGTTAGTGGGGCATTTCTGAGACCAAATGGCATTCGTAGAAACTCAAAGTGGCCTAGAGGCGTGCTAAATGCCGTGATTTCTCGTGATTTTTCATTGAGTGGTATTTGCCAATACCCACTAAGCAAATCTAAGTTGCTAAATACCGCATTATCCTTACCTAAGGATTGCAATATGTCACTCAAGATAGGCATTGGGTACTAGGGAGTGACAGTTTGGCAAAAGTTTTCAAAATCTAATTGCTTGGGTTGGATTATTTGTCTATCGGCCACGCTAATTCCGAATATGTTTGAGTTTTTTACATCATTGCATTAGAAGGTTTGTGGATACTTTTGGGTTTGGCATGAAAAACGCGAAAAAACTGTAAATAATAAAGGGACTGGCAATGTGGCACAACCTGTTAAAATCAAGTTATTGAATTGGATTATTCGACTACTGTGTACACTGGTTCATAATATGCTATTGTTTTACAACTCAATGCGCTACAAATTATGCCGATATTTTTGCTGCAAGTCACCACATACGTATATTTCGAAAACCAGGGCCCAATATTACCAACGGCGTGGATAGATTCCGTGGAATGAATTCAGGACATTCCCGCTCATGGAACATTACCAAACTCCGTATATGTGCCAATGGCAGGCCAATGGCAATATTTACAGAGTTTGTTGAGGCTCCCTGGACGGGAATCCCCTGAACTTTTCTTTTTTCTGTTCTCGTGACCTCTTCCTGACTCTCTCCACTTTCTTCCAGTTAGTCACTTTAGACTTGTCCCCTTCAGTTATGATGTTGTCTGCAGCTCTGATGGTGTTTGCGATGTGAGCCACTGCATCATTGGATACCTTGAACCTGTCAGCAGTTTCTCCGATCCTGTCCTCGGCTTCTTTCTCCCTTTTCCTTTTCTCTGATCTTGCTCTCCTGTCGACCATAGCCTTGAACTCATTGTCATTGACATCCTTATAATCACTATCTTCTTCCTGAGCACTGTCATCCACTGCCGACACTTTACACGACATCCTCTCCATCTCCTCCTTACTCTTTGACCTCATCTTCTCAGTTTTCCTCTCTTCCTCAGCCCTTTTCTTTGCCCTCTTCGCTTCCTTCTCCCTCTCTTCTTTCAGCTTGGCAGTCACAATTTTGTCAACGCCATCAATGCAGCCCTCCCTTCCCGGTTTCCTCTGGGCTGCCAGGAAGCTTTTCTCTCGTTCGTGCACTTTGCTGTCGTCTGCCACATCAAACAACTTCTCAGCTATATCCTCGAACCTCATCTTCAGCTTCCCGTTCTTCGTTTTCTTCCTTTTCTGTTTCTGTCCATTTCCCTTCTTCATCATCGTCTCCCTCCGCATCCTCCACAGGTCGTGGACTCTCATTTTCACCCTGATTTAAGAGATAGTGGGGACAGTGGCCTTCCTATACACATCCAGTACCTTCTCAGTCACCTTGTTGGTGGCATCCATATAATCAAAAGCATTTGTTCTTCTCCTTAACCTCTCGTTTTCTGCTTCATAAGCCAGGGCACTTCCAACTTCCTTGTTCAGAGGCAACTTGTTAGATGGCAGAGGCATCCGAACCCCGAACACCTTATCGTTACCCTGGCGCAGCTGAGTGTTGCTAATCTTAGGACGACCCATCTTGGTGGCGGCCCTTTGAACTAACTGCAAAACAACACAGAAAAAACAACTTTCAGCACTTCAATATCACCACCTATTGAACAATATTTTATTCAAAAGTACGGACTGAGATTTTGTCCTTAACTGTCCAAGTCAAGCTACTTGGGCTGAATTCGTTGATCAGTCCTGGGACGAATATTACCAACGGCGTGAATAGATTCCGTGGAATAAATTCAGGGCATTCCCGTCCAGGGAGCCTCAACAAACTCTGTAAATATTGCCATTGGCCTGCCATTGGCACATATACGGAGTTTGGTAATGTTCCATGAGCGGGAATGTCCTGAATTCATTCCACGGAATCTATCCACGCCGTTGGTAATATTGGGCCCTGGTTTTCGAAATATACGTATGTGGTGACTTGCAGCAAAAATATCGGCATAATTTGTAGGGCATTGAGTTGTAAAACAATAGCATATTATGAACCAGTGTACACAGTAGTCGAATAATCCAATTCAATAACTCGATTTTAACAGGTTGTGCCACATTGCCAGTCCCTTTATTATTTACAGTTTTTTCGCGTTTTTCATGCCAAACCCAAAAGTATCCACAAACCTTCTAATGCAATGATGTAAAAAACTCAAACATATTCGGAATTAGCGTGGCCGATAGACAAATAATCCAACCCAAGCAATTAGATTTTGAAAACTTTTGCCAAACTGTCACTCCCTATTGGGTACCTATCAGGGATTGTTTGATCATTTACGCGCCTGAAATCTATGACAGGGCGCCATCCACCATCCTTTTTCGGGACGAGGAATAATGGGCTATTAAAGGGGGATTTTGAGTGTCTAATGACATTCTCATCTAACATACCCTGTACCATATCTTGCACTGTAGCGCGCTGGCTATGAGGTAGTCTATAAGCTGGTACGTAAATAGGGTTAGTTCCTTCCTTTAACGTTATATGATGGGATGTTAAATCTGTCTGACCTAGCGTTTCCCCTGGCAAGGCTACTATATTTCTGTAGTCGGCAAGCAGCTCTAACAGGCGTGTCTTGCCCTGTGGATGATCGATCACCTTAACATGTGGTGCTATTTGATCTATCCTGGCCAGTCGAGTCTGTTGGCAATTCGCAACAATACCTCGAATTGGGAATTTATTTGGTTGCACTTCGACATTGTTGTGATATCTAGAAAATCACACAAATAACATCCTTTATTTAAGATTCGTGATATTGTGAAATTGCTGCCGCAATCCCGTAGACTTGTGTGTGTGTGTCTCGCAGCAGACACAGCTGATTCCAAGGTTCGGTGACTGGGTCAATGTTCACAAAAATCCTGAGTACAGCAAACCGCCGCTAATGGTCACACAACGTCATCCACAATACCATACCTCAGAATGCTGAGACCATCTCTCAGACCGGATGTGTCATCATCACTAGGGTGGGTGCTGGGTGCTGGTAACTGGGGGTTGTTCACGCCATACGAAAGAATTTTGTTGACAGGATGTTGATCGATGAGTAGTCACAACAACTGCAGTCACGTCCTGTCACACCCTGGGCAGTGAACGAATCATTTGCAGAAACTAATGTTCACTTCAGCTCACAGGATTGTTGCGTTGGTGAATTCCTCATTCTGGTAATGGAGAGTACTCTTCAAAATTGCAGGTACTATCTTCCAACTCTTGCTGCTGTAATCACCCTGGGAAGGTGTGTGGATCCGCCTTCCTCTTAATAGGATTGGTAGACAACACTTTCGTCCTAGCGGTGAGCATAGGTTCAGAATGACTCATTGCTGTGTAGGAAACACCTTTAAACGTAACACTATTATTACGTGGATGAACATCTATCATGTTCTTTCGAAGAGTTGGTAGACCAAGTATCCCCTCAGCTGGCAAATTGAACTGCTGAACTATATAAAAGTCCGCATAGAAGGGAGAACCACGTCTTGAGAATCTGAGTGGTAACGTCACCATTCCTTTGATGCTCAGCTGAGTACCTGAAACTCCTTCGAGTTCAGCGTTACTAGGCCTCCATTTGAATTTGCTGTGAGGGAATTTACGTTGTAACTCGTGATATGATGTCAAGGCCAATACATTAGCGCAAGCACCTGTGTCTATATCAAGAGCCAATCTGGTATTATCCACTCTCACCTGCACTGACAACACTTCCACTTTTCTAAGCGCCACGATTAATGAGGCCGCTATAGAAGTGCTGTGAGGAGGGGTGGGGATTACCCTATCTATCCCTCTCCGTGCTGTGGTGATCGCTGGTCTTCCCCCGATGACTTGTCCTGGGGACGTTTCTGCTTGCGCCTATACGACACCTCCGTTTCACTTAGGTCCACTCCCCTAGCCTTTATTAGTATATCGCACTCATGTGAACTATGAGATGTCGATTTGTGAAGAGCGCACCATTTGCGTGCATTCTGAGTAGGAGGTGCTGCTTTGGCTCCCTCTCTGTTTGACCTTGAGAATGGCTTTGCACCGGGTGTGGCCTTAAAATTAGCACTATTACCTCGGAGCTGAAAACAATCTTCCATTACGTGGCCACGTTTATTACAATGTGCGCACCGTAACGATGTTTTCTGTTTATATGTTAGGCGGGGAGGAGTAATCGAAGCTAAGTGTGTCGCATAAGGAGTCTGGGAGTGAGGCAACTGTGGCATCTGATGCAGTTGGCCCAGCTGTGACCTACCCCCAAAAATCCCAATTAGCATTCTCTTGAACTTTTCATAGTCAGGGCTTTGCAAACCAAACGCATTTAAACGACTGCCTGCATAGGAACCCTGCGTTATATGGGAACGTACATATGCTTTCTTTCCTTCGTCAGTCGTTATGTGACTATTGCGCATTTTATCTTCAGATGCACGAATAAAATGTGCGACCCTATAATCGTCTTGTCCCGTGAAATTTCGAACATAGTCGCCGCGCTGCATGATATTAATAACATTATCAGCTTTAGGTGTGGTAGTAGTACTGGTGTGAGGGTTAGAGGACGCCATTGTAGTGTTAGTATTAAGCAAGTTAGTATTCTTACTCTTAACAGAAGGCTGGGTTAATAAGGTTGTTACCGATTTAGCAACAGACACACTATCACCTGTAACAGGGGTAACTGCTCTAGTATACTTAGGTGAGGTACTATAGTGATTACCAGACCGTAGGGTACGACGGTTTAAGTCGTCAAATGATTCGTCAATAACTTTCTCACTACTTCCTACCGACTCATTTAACTGTGTTCCATACTCAAAATCTATGTCAGTCTGGGCTTGATCATCGATGAGTTGGTTATAAGCAAACAGTTGCGCTAGGCGTTCGATTTCATCTACATTAGACATGGGAAACTTAGAAATTATCTATTAGCCCCCTTGGGTCAATGAATACTTAACAGTAAGTAGATCACTTGCCTCTCATTTACAAGACAAATGAATATGAATTATAGTCAATTATTAAACTATCAATAAGAAGACAGACACTTACAAACTACTGTAAATTATAGGACTTCAATACATTAATCTTACATGCGACACTTTATCATTGAAATAATCCTATCCGACGAACCTATCCGTGTGAAGATATCTCTCGAACGTGTTCATGTGTGTAGAATTATGTAATTTAAATACCTATTTATACAGAGTAGTTAGTCTGTATAGAAAATGTGATCCTTCAAAAGTTCTGAGTGGAGTGGTGGGTGGAGTGTGGGCGGGGCCTCTTCCTAGGATGCGTGCGCTGCTGCTGGTTTCCTTGGCAACGAGAAGACGCTTCTGCTTTGGTGAGAGACGAGTCCACTTGAATTAGGTGAGTTCCTCCTCCGGCGATCAGAAAACTGCTGATGATTGGTTATCACACTGGTCGTTGCTGGGTCGCTGGCGAAACTGCCGTGTGCCAAGTCTTCACAGTCCACGTATATATGGAGATCTGTATGATGACACGGGAACTTCGTAATTCGCGCTGACGACACAACAATACTGCCCAGCTGTTAGTGAAATACCAATTGAAGTCCAGGCTACGAAACTGTTCTTCAACACTGCAACACTGTAATGTCTAGGGAATGCTGAGTGGAGTCTATCTCAACCGACTCAATCTGGATATGTACGAACAGGCTGTAATATATGTATATTACGAATTCTGCACGTATTTGTATGTGACAGAGATAAGGAGCTCTCACTAAATATCGTCTCAATACGGGATATAGTTTTAAACACTCGGATTATGTAACGCGTCACTGCTGTGTGGTTTCTTGTTTTTCACAAAACACAGACGGATGATACGACTACCAGTTTGAAGAATCCGTACACACCGCTTGCCACCTATATGAATCGGCTGCTTGTCCAATTAACCAGTCCGTTCACACATATTTATATTTGGGTTTTAAGTAACGAAACCCAAACGGTAGTTCCTTTGTTTTATTATAAAAGGTTGTAGATATAATTCCTGAGTGTATATCAACCGTAAGTCTCACTGTCTAGGAGTGAATGAGAAGGGGATGGCGTTTATGTATGATAAACGTTAGGTCACGTCCTTACGATATGAGTTGAGGTGAGCTACTGAAGCTTAAGGGCATCGCAGTGCGTGCTTACAGAAATGCTGAGCTATGGGTCTCGCCCTCTTGGGTGAGTTGCCCGCTCACGTGTCCATCTCATGTCTTACTCATAGACAGTGGAAAGTTACAGGGTGGTGAATCTGAATATAATATCAGATGTATTGACCCATTTATATAATACGTTCTGTTGATGAGACAGGGGCCTATTACATAACAGTACCTTACACGTCTTCCATCTGTAATAGTACCTTACTCGTAGTCCAGCTGTAACTGTACCTTACACGTCGTCCAACTGTACTAGTACCTTACACGTCGTCTAGCTGTAACTATACCTTACACGTCGTCCAACTGTAATAATACCTTATACGTCGTCCAGCTGTAGCTGTACCTTACTCGTCGTCCAGCTGTAATAGTACCTTACACGTCGTCCAGCTGAAATAGTACCTTACACGTCATGCAGCTGTAATAGTACCTTACACGTCGTCCAGCTGTAATAGTACCATATACGTCGTCCATGTGTAACTATACCTTACACTTTGTCCAACTGTAATAATACCTTACACGTCGTCTAGCTGTAACTGTACCTAACACGTCGTCCAGCTGTAACTTGTACCTTACACGTCGTCCAGCTGTAACTATACCTTACACGTCATCCAGCTGTAACTTGTACCTTACACGTCGTCCAGCTGTAACCGAACATTACACGTCGTCCAGAGGTAACTTTACCTTACACGTCGTCCAGCTGTAATTGTACCTTACACGTCGTTCAGCTGTAACTGTACCTTACACATCATCCAGCTGTAACTGTACCTTGCACGTCGCCCAGCTGTAATAGACCTTACATGTCGTCCAGCTGTAATTTTACCTTACACGTCGTCCAGTTGTAACTGTACCTTACACATCGTCCAGCTGTAACTGTACCTTACACGCTATCCAGCTGTAACAGTAACTTACATGTCGTCCACCTGTAACTGTACCTTACACTTCGTCCAACTATAACTGTACCTTACATGTCGTCCAGCTGTAACTGTACCTTACACGTCGTCCAACTGTAACCGAACCTTACACGTCGTTCACATGTAAAAGTACCTTACACGTCGTCCAGCTATAATAGTACCTTACATGTCGTCCTGCTGTAACTGTACTTTACACGTCGTCTAGCTGTAATAGTACCTTACACGTCGTCCAGCTGTAATAGTATCTTATACGTCGTCCAGCTATAATAGTACCTTACACGTCGTCCAGCTGTAACTGTACCTTACACGTCGTCCAGCTGTAATAGTACCTTACACGTCGTCCAGCTGTAACGGTACCTTACACGTCGTCCAGTTGTAATAATACCTAACACTTCATCCAGCAGTTACTGGACCTTATACGTCGTCCAGCTGTAATAGTACCTTACACGTCGTCCATCTGTAATAGTACCTTATACGTAGTCCAGATGTAACTGTACCTTACACATCGTCCAGTTGTAATAGTATCTTACACGTCTTCCATCTATAATAGTACCTTACACTTCGTCCAGCTGTAACTGTACCTCACACGTCGTCCAGCTGTAATAATACCTTACAAGTCATCCAGCAGTAACTGTACCTTATACGTCGTCCAGCTGTAGTAGTACCTTACACGTCGTCCATCTGTAATAGTACCTTATACGTCGTCCAGATGTAACTGTACCTTACACGTCGTCCAGCTGTAATAGTACCTTACACGTCTTCCATCTATAATAGTACCTTACACTTCGTCCCGCTGCAACTATACCTTACACGTCGTCCAGCTGTAATAGTACCTTACACGTCGTCCAGCTGTAACTGTACCATACACGTTGTCCAGCTGTAACTGTACCTTACACGTCGTCCAGCTGTAATAGTACCTAACACGTCGTCCAGATGTAACAGTACCTTACACTTCGTCCAACTGTAACTGTACCTTACACGTCGTCCAGATGTAACTGTACCTTACACGTCGTCCAACTGTAACCGAACCTTACACGTCGTCCAGATGTAAGAGTACCTTACACGTCGTCCAGCTGTAATAGTACCTTGCATGTCGTCCAGCTGTAACTGTACCTTACACGTCGTCTAGCTGTAATAGTACCTTACACGTAGTCCAGCTGTAATAGTACCTTATACGTCGTCCAGCTGTAATAGTACCTTATACGTCGTCCAGCTGTAATAGTACCTTACACGTCGTCCAGCTGTAACGGTACCTTACACGTCGTCCACCTGTAATAATACCTTACAGGTCATCCAGCAGTAACTGTGCCTTACATGTCGTCTAGCTGTAATAGTACCTTACACGTAGTCCAGCTGTAATAGTACCTTATACGTCGTCCAGCTGTAATAGTACCTTACACGTCTTCCATCTATAATAGTACCTTACACTTCGTCCCGCTGCAACTATACCTTACACGTCGTCCAGCTGTAATAGTACCTTATACGTCGTCCAGCTGTAACTGTACCTTACACGTCGACAGCTGTTACTGTACCTTACACGTCGAACAGCTGTAATAGTACCTTACACTTCGTCCCGCTGCAACTGTACCTTACACGTCGTCCAGCTGTAATAGTACCTTCTACGTCGATCAGCTATAATAGTACCATACACGTCGTCCAGCTGTAATTGTACCTTACACGTCGACAGCTGTTACTGTACCTTACACGTCGAACAGCTGTGATAGTACCTTACACGTCGTCCAGCTGTAACTGTACCTTACACATCGTCAGCTGTAATAGTACCTTACACGTCGTCCAGCTGTAATTGTACCTTACACGTCGTCCAGCTGTAATAGTACCTTACACGTCTTCCATCTGTAATAGTACCTTGCACGTCGTTCAGCTGTAACTGTATCTTACACGTCGTCCCACTGTAACCGAACCTTACACCTCGTCCAGCTGTAACAATACCTTACACGTCGTCTAACTGTAATTGTACCTTACATGTTGTCCAGCTGTAACTGTACCTTACACATCGTCCAACTGTAACCTAACCTTACACGTCGTCCACATGTAAAAGTACCGTACACGTCGTCCAGCTGTAAAAGTACCTTACATGTCTGCTGTAACTGTACCTTACACGTCGTCTAGCTGTATTAGTACCTTACACGTCGTCCAGCTGTAATGGTACCTTATACATCGTCCAGCTGTAATAGTACCTTACACGTCGTCCAGCTGTAACTGTACCTTACACGTCGTCCAGCTGTAATAGTACCTTACACGTCGTCTAGCTGTAACTGTACCTTACACGTCCTCCAGTTGTAATAATACCTAACACGTCATCCAGCGGTAACTGGACCTTATACGTCGTCCAGCTGCAATAGTACCTTACACGTCGTCCATCTGTAATAGTACCTTATACGTCGTCCAGATGTAACTGTACCTTACACATCGTCCAGTTGTAATAGTACCTTACACGTCTTCCATCTATAATAGTACCTTACACTTCGTCCAGCTGTAACTGTACCTCACACGTCGCCCAGCTGTAATAGTACCTTACACGTCTTCCATCTATAATAGTACCTTACACTTCGTCCAGCTGTAGCTGTCCCTTACACATCGTCAGCTGTAATAGTACCCTACACGTCGTCTAGCTATAAGTGTACCTTACACGTCGTCAGCTGTAACAGTACCTTACACTTCTTCCATCTGTAATAGTACCTTACACATCGTCCAGCTGTAATAATACCTTACACGTCGTCAGCTGTAAAAGTACCTTACACATTTTCCATCTGTAATAGTATCTTACACGTAGTCCAGCTGTAACTGTACCTTACACGTCGTCCAACTGTACTAGTACCTTACACGTCGTCTAGCTGTAATAGTACCTTACACGTCGTCCAGCTGTAATAGTACCATACACGTCGTCCATCTGTAACTATACCTTACATTTCGTCCAACTGTAATAATACCTTACACGTCGTCCAGCTGTAACTGTACCTAACACGTCGTCCAGCTGTAACTGTACTTTACACGTCGTCCAGCTGTAACTATGCCTTACACGTCGTCCAGCTGTAATAGTACCTTACACGTCGTCCAGCTGTAACGGTACCTTACACGTCATCCAGCTGTAATAATACCTTACACGTCATCCAGCAGTAACTGTACCTTATACGTCGTCCAACTGTAACTGTACCTTACACGTCGTTCAACTGTAACCGAACCTTACACGTCGTCCAGATGTAACAGTACCTTACACGTCGTCCAGCTGTAATAGTACCTTACATGTCGTCCAGCTGTAACTGTACCTTACACGTCGTCTAGCTGTAATAGTACCTTACACGTAGTCCAGCTGTAATATTACCTTATACGTTGTCCAGCTGTAATAGTACCTTACACGTCGTGCAGCTGTAATGGTACCTTACACGTCGTCCACCTGTAATAATACCTTACACGTCATCCAGCAGTATCTGTACCTTATACGTCGTCCAGCTGTAACTGTACCTTCTACGTCAATCAGCAGTAATAGTACCTTACACGTCGTCCAGATGTAATTGTACCTTACAAGTCGTCCATCTGTAATAGTACCTTATACGTCGACCATATGTAACTGTACCTTACATGTCGTCCAGCTTTAACTGTACCTTACACGTCATCCAGCTGTAACTGTTCCTTACACGTCGCCCAGCTGTAACTGTTCCTTACACGTCGTCCAGCTGTAATAATACCTTATACGTCGTCCTGCTGTAATAGTACCTTACACGTCGTCCAGCTGTACCTGTACCTTACAATTTCTCCAGCTGTAATAGTACTTTATACGTCGTCCAGCTGTAATAGTACCTTACACGTCGTCCAGCTGTAATTGTACCTTACAAGTCGTCCATCTGTAATAGTACTTTATATGTCGACCATATGTAACTGTACCTTACATGTCGTCCAGCTTTAACTGTACCTTACACGTCGACAGCTGTTACTGTACCTTACACGTCGAACAGCTGTAATAGTACCTTACACGTCGTCCAGCTGTAACTGTACCTTACACATCGTCAGCTGTAATAGTACCTTACACGTCGTCCAGCTGTAATTGTACCTTACACATCGTCCAGCTTTAAAAGTACCTTACACGTCTTCCATCTGTAATAGTACCTTACACGTCGTTCAGCTGTAACTGTATCTTACACGTCGTCCCACTGGAACCGAACCTTACACGTCGTCCAGCTGTAACTATACCTTACACGTCGTCCAACTGTAATTGTACCTTACATGTTGTCCAGCTGTAACTGTAACTTACACGTCGTCCAACTGTAACCGAACCTTACACGTCGTCCACATGTAAAAGTACCTTACACGTCGTCCAGCTGTAATAGTACCTTACATGTCGTCCTGCTGTAACTGTATCTTACACGTCGTCTAGCTGTAATAGTACCTTACACGTCGTCCAGCTGTAATAGTACCTTTTACGTCGTCCAGCTGTAATAGTACCTTACACGTCGTCAAGCTGTAATTGTACCTTACACGTCGTCCATCTATAATAGTACCTTACACTTCGTCCAGCTGTAACTGTACCTTACACATCGTCAGCTGTAAAAGTACCTTACACGTCGTCCAGTTGAAATTTGACCTTACACGTCGTCCAGTTGTAATAGTACCTTGCACGTCATCCAACAGTAACTGTACCTTATACGTCGTCCAGCTGTAACTGTACCTTATACGTCGTCCTTATACGTCGTCCAGCTGTAACCGAACTTTACACGTCGTCCAGAGGTAACTGTACCTTACACGTCGTCCAGCTGTAATTATAGCCTTACACGTCGTCCAGCTGTAACTGTACCTTACACATCATCCAGCTTTAACTGTACCTTGCACGTCATCCAGCTGTAAAAGACCTTACATGTCGTCCAGCTGTAATTTTACTTTACACGTCGTCCAGTTGTAACTGTACCTTACACATCGTGCAGCTGTAACTGTACCTTCCACGCTGTCCAGCTGTAATAGTACCTTACATGTCGTCCAGATGTAACTGTACCTTACACGTCATCCAGTTGTAATAGTACCTTACACGTCGTCCAGCTGTAATAGTACCTTAGACGTCGTCCAGATGTAATAGTACCTTACACTTCGTGTAACTGTAACTGTACCTTACACGTCGTCGAGCTGTAACTGTACCTTACACGTCGTCCAGCTGTAACTGTACCTTACACGTCGTCCAGCTGTAACTGTACCTTATACGTCGTCTAGCTGTAATAGTACCTTACACATAGACCAGCTGTAACTGTACCTTACATGTCGTCCAGCTGTAATAGTACTTTACACGTCGTCCAGCTGTAATAGTACATTACACGTCGTCCAACTGTAATAACACCTTACACGTTGTCTAGCTGTAACTGTACCTTACACTTTGTCCAACTGTAACTGTACCTTACACGTCGTCCAGCTGTAACTGTACCTTACACGTCGTCCAACTGTAACCGAACCTTACACGTCGTCCAGATGTAATAGTACCTTACACGTCGTCCAGCTGTAACGGTACCTTACACGTCGTCCACCCGTAATAATACCTTACACGTCATCCAGCAGTAACTGTACCTTATAAGTTGTCCAGCTGTAACTGTACCTTCTACGTCGATCAGCTATAATAGTACCTTACACGTCGTCCAGCTGTAATTGTACCTTACACGTCGACAGGTGTTACTGTACCTTACACGTCGAACAGCTGTAATAGTACCTTACACGTCGTCCAGCTGTAACTGTACCTTACACATCGTCAGCTGTAATAGTACCTTACACGTCGTCCAGCTGTAATTGTACCTTACACGTCGTCCAGCTTTAAAAGTACCTTACACGTCTTCCATCTGTAATAGTACCTTACACGTCGTTCAGCTGTAACTGTATCTTACACGTCGTCCCACTGTAACCGAACCTTACACATCGTCCAGCTGTAACTATACCTTACACGTCGTCCAACTGTAATTGTACCTTACATGTTGTCCAGCTGTAACTGTACCTTACACGTCGTCCAACTGTAACCGAACCTTACACGTCGTCCACATGTAAAAGTACCTTACACGTCGTCCAGCTGTAATAGTACCTTACATGTCGTCCTGCTGTAACTGTACCTTACACGTCGTCTAGCTGTAATAGTACCTTACACGTCGTCCAGCTGTAATAGTACCTTTTACGTCGTCCAGCTGTAATAGTACCTTACACGTCGTCAAGCTGTAATTGTACCTTACACGTCGTCCATCTATAATAGTACCTTACACTTCGTCCAGCTGTAACTGTACCTTACACATCGTCAGCTGTAAAAGTACCTTACACGTCGTCCAGTTGAAATTTGACCTTACACGTCGTCCAGTTGTAATAGTACCTTGCACGTCATCCAACAGTAACTGTACCTTATACGTCGTCCAGCTGTAACTGTACCTTATACGTCGTCCAGCTGTAACTGTACCTTATACGTCGTCCAGCTGTAACCGAACTTTACACGTCGTCCAGAGGTAACTGTACCTTACACGTCGTCCAGCTGTAATTATAGCCTTACACGTCGTCCAGCTGTAACTGTACCTTACACATCATCCAGCTTTAACTGTACCTTGCACGTCATCTAGCTGTAAAAGACCTTACATGTCGTCCAGCTGTAATTTTACTTTACACGTCGTCCAGTTGTAACTGTACCTTACACATCGTGCAGCTGTAACTGTACCTTCCACGCTGTCCAGCTGTAATAGTACCTTACATGTCGTCCAGATGTAACTGTACCTTACACGTCATCCAGTTGTAATAGTACCTTACACGTCGTCCAGCTGTAATAGTACCTTAGACGTCGTCCAGATGTAATAGTACCTTACACTTCGTGTAACTGTAACTGTACCTTACACGTCGTCGAGCTGTAACTGTACCTTACACGTCGTCCAGCTTTAACTGTACCTTACACGTCGTCCAGCTGTAACTGTACCTTATACGTCGTCTAGCTGTAATAGTACCTTACACATAGACCAGCTGTAACTGTACCTTACATGTCGTCCAGCTGTAATAGTACTTTACACGTCGTCCAGCTGTAATAGTACATTACACGTCGTCCAGCTGTAACTGTACCTTACACGTCGTCCAGCTGTAATAGTTCCTAACGCGTCGTCCAACTGTAATAACACCTTACACGTTGTCTAGCTGTAACTGTATCTTACACTTTGTCCAACTGTAACTGTACCTTACACGTCGTCCAGCTGTAACTGTACCTTACACGTCGTCCAACTGTAACCGAACCTTACATGTCGTCCAGATGTAACAGTACCTTATACGTCGTCCAGATGTAATAGTACCTTACACGTCGTCCAGCTGTAACGGTACCTTACACGTCGTCCGCCCGTAATAATACCTTACACGTCATCCAGCAGTAACTGTACCTTATACGTTGTCCAACTGTAACTGTACCTTCTACGTCGATCAGCTATAATAGTACCTTACACGTCGTCCAGCTGTAATTGTACCTTACACGTCGACAGGTGTTACTGTACCTTACACGTCGAACAGCTGTAATAGTACCTTACACGTCGTCCAGCTGTAACTGTACCTTACACATCGTCAGCTGTAATAGTACCTTACACGTCGTCCAGCTGTAATTGTACCTTACACGTCGTCCAGCTGTAATAGTACCTTACACGTCTTCCATCTGTAATAGTACCTTGCACGTCGTTCAGCTTTAACTGTATCTTACACGTCGTTCCACTGTAACCGAACCTTACACCTCGTCCAGCTGTAACAATACCTTACACGTCATCCAACTGTAATTGTACCTTACACGTTGTCCAGCTGTAACTGTACCTTACACGTCGTCCAACTGTAACCGAACCTTACATGTCGTCCACATGTAAAAGTACCTTACACGTCGTCCAGCTGTAAAAGTACCTTACATGTCTGCTGTAACTGTACCTTACACGTCGTCTAGCTGTATTAGTACCTTACACGTCGTCCAGCTGTAATGGTACCTTATACATCGTCCAGCTGTAATAGTACCTTACACGTCGTCCAGCTGTAACTGTACCTTACACGTCGTCCAGCTGTAATAGTACCTTACACGTCGTCTAGCTGTAACTGTACCTAACACGTCCTCCAGTTGTAATAATACCTAACACGTCATTCAGCAGTAACTGGACCTTATACGTCGTCCAGCTGCAATAGTACCATACACGTCGTCCATCTGTAATAGTACCTTATACGTCGTCCAGATGTAACTGTACCTTACACATCGTCCAGTTGTAATAGTACCTTACACGTCTTCCATCTATAATAGTACCTTACACTTCGTCCAGCTGTAACTGTACCTCACACGTCGCCCAGCTGTAATAGTACCTTACACGTCTTCCATCTATAATTTTACCTTACACTTCGTCCAGCTGTAGCTGTACCTTACACATCGTCAGCTGTAATAGTACCCTACACGTCGTCTAGCTATAAGTGTACCTTACACGTCGTCAGCTGTAACAGTACCTTACACTTCTTCCATCTGTAATAGTACCTTACACGTCGTCCAGCTGTAATGGTACCTTACACGTCGTCAGCTGTAAAAGTACCTTACACGTCTTCCATCTGTAATAGTCCCTTACACGTAGTCCAGCTGAAACTGTACCTTACACGTCGTCCAATTGTACTAGTACCTTACACGTCGTCTAGCTGTAATAGTACCTTACACGTCGTCCAGCTGTAATAGAACCATACACGTCGTCCATCTGTAACTATACCTTACATTTCGTCCAACTGTAATAATACCTTACACGTCGTCCAGCTGTAACTGTTCCTAACACGTCGTCGAGCTGTAATAGTACCTTACACGTCGTCCAGCTGTAACGGTACCTTACACGTCATCCAGCTGTAATAATACCTTACAAGTCATCCAGCAGTAACTGTACCTTATACGTCGACCAGCTGTAATAGTACCTTACACGTCGTCCATCTGTAATAGTACCTTATACGTCGTCCAGATGTAACTCTACCTTACACGTCGTCCAGCTGTAATAGTACCTTACACGTCTTCCATCTATAATAGTACCTTACACTTCGTCCCGCTGCAAAAGTACCTTACACGTCGTCCAGCTGTAATAGTACCTTACACGTCGTCCAGCTGTAACTGTACCTTACACGTCGTCCAGCTGTAATAGTACCTTACACGTCGTCCTGCTGTAATAGTACCTTACACGTCGTCCAGCTGTAACTGTACCTTACACGTCGTCCAGCTGTAATAGTTCCTAACACGTCATCCAACTGTGATAATACCTTACATGTTGTCCAGCTGTAACTGTACCTTATACTTCGTCCAACTGTAACTGTACCTTACACGTCGTCCAGCTGTAACTGTACCTTACACGTCGTTCAACTGTAACCGTACCTTACACGTAGTCCAGCTGTAATAGTACCTTACACGTCGTCCAGCTGTAACTGTACCTTACACGTCGTCTAGCTGTAATAGTACCTTACACGTAGTCCAGCTGTAATAGTACCTTATACGTCGTCCAGCTGTAACTGTACCTTCTACGTCGATAAGCAGTAATAGTACCTTACACGTCGTCCAGATGTAATTGTACCTTACAAGTCGTCCATCTGTAATAGTACCTTATACGTCGACCATATGTAACTGTACCTTACATGTCGTCCAGCTTTAACTGTACCTTACACGTCATCCAGCTGTAACTGTTCCTTACATGTCGCCCAGCTGTAACTGTTCCTTACACGTCGCACAGCTGTAAAAATACCTTATACGTCTTCCTGCTGTAATAGTACCTTACACGTCGTCCAGCTGTACCTGTACCTTACACGTCCTCCAGCTGTAATAGTACTTTATACGTCGTCCAGCTGTAATAGTACCTTACACGTCGTCCAGTTGTAATTGTACCTTACAAGTCGTCCATCTGTAATAGTACCTTATATGTCGACCATATGTAACTGTACCTTACATGTCGTCCAGCTTTAACTGTACCTTACACGTCGACAGCTGTTACTGTACCTTACACGTCGAACAACTGTAATAGTACCTTACACGTCGTCCATCTGTAACTGTACCTTACACATCGTCAGCTGTAATAGTACCTTACACGTCGTCCAGCTGTAATTGTACCTTACACATCGTCCAGCTTTAAGAGTACCTTACACGTCTTCCATCTGTAATAGTACCTTACACGTCGTTCAGCTGTAACTGTATCTTACACGTAGTCCCACTGTAACCGAACCTTACACGTCGTCCACCTGTAACTATACCTTACACGTCGTCCAACTGTAATTGTACCTTACATGTTGTCCAGCTGTAACTGTACCTTACACGTCGTCCAACTGTAACCGAACCTTACACGTCGTCCACATGTAAAAGTACCTTACACGTCGTCCACATGTAAAAGTACCTTACACGTCGTCCAGCTGTAATAGTACCTTATACGTCGTCCAGCTGTAATAGTACCTTACACGTCGTCCAGCTGTAACTGTACTTTACACGTCGTCTAGTTGTAATAGTACGTTACACGTCGTCCAGCTGTAATGGTACCTTACACGTCATCCAACAGTAACTGTACCTTATACGTCGTCCAGCTGTAACTGTACCTTATACGTCGTCCAGATGTAACTGTACCTTACATGTTGTCCAGCTTTAACTGTACCTTGCACGTCGTCCAGCTGTAACTGTACCTTACACATCGTCCGGTTGTAATAGTACCTTACACGTCTTCCATCTATAATAGTACCTTACACTTCGTCCAGCTGTAACTGTACCTAACACGTCGTCCAGCTGTAATAATACCTTACATGTCGTCCAGCTTAAACTGTACCTTGCACGTTGTCCAGCTATACTGTACCTTACACTTCGTCCAGCTGTAACTGTACCTTACACGTCGTCCAGCTGTAATAGTACCTTACACGTCTTCCATCTATAATAGTACCTTACACTTCGTCCAGCTGTAACTGTACCTTACACATCGTCAGCTGTAAAAGTACCTTACACGTCGTCCAGTTGTAATTTGACCTTACACGTCGTCCAGTTGTAATAGTACCTTACACGTCATCCAACAGTAACTGTACCTTATACGTCGTCCAGCTCTAACTGTACCTTATACGTCGTCCAGGTGTAACAGTACCCTAAACGTCGTCCAGCTGTAACTGTACCCCACACGTCTTCCAGCTGTAACTGTACCATGCGCTTCACCCAGCCATGAATGCACCATGCACGTCTATCATTTCATGTTGTGCTTCACGTGTATGCTGTCAACAGAGGCCTGTCGTCCTGTCATAAGGCTGGGGTGGTATTGTTTATCACCAACGAGTGTGAACAAATAGCTGGCTATATTCCCTCCAAGACGGTGGGGCTCCCTGGTGGCTTTGTCTTCCGTGAAATCACAATAACTGGCTCCCCACACGCTGCCGCTGCTGTCTGGACCTGGTCCTCTGTGGCGCTGGCACAAAGGATGTTTCCCTTTATCTTTCCTTTCCGTGAGCGTTTCTTAACGTAAAAAAGCCCACATAGTAGATATAACAAAAACATTGAAATTCTGGGTAGTGTCTCTGTGACTTTTCTTTAATTTCGACGCTAAATGTTGATCTGAAATTTGGAGATGTAACTCGTAATCGGTCATGGCAGAAGGTTTCCCCGATGACAGACTTTTTTTTTCGTGGCTGTCAGGGAACAGTTATATTATAAGACGCACCAACAGTCAGCACCGGATATCCTGTATCTTGTTACACACAGGACTTACTCATACGTACAATTTCGAAGATACTTTTATTTCCTAAAGGTGAAAGCGTAATTTATACACTTCTGTACAATGTTTATACTCTTTTTTTTTCATTATCCGTTTTGTAATTACGATTTCGAAATGTAGGATAATGTTGTACGAGTGTTAATAAATGAGATCGTTTAATGACATTTACTTCTGTTTGTTTCTGCTCTCAAACTAACTGAGTAAAAGTCATCATTACAGTATTACATGTTGACAGCTACCATGAATCGTCGAGGAGTTGTCAGTGACAGATCCAACTGTGATACCTTTTGACCCGGGGGGTGGGGGGGGGGGGGGCACGCGACAAAAAATCTATGGGCCTTAAGCTCCAGCCAATCTTATTCAGAAGATGACCGTCTTCGAAGGATAACAATAGCGTTTTCTAAAAGATTAAGCTTAAATGTTTGTCTGGAAGTGTTAGCCTCCGTTATCAAACATGTTAGCTATGCGGGACCTCATAAAACATTGATCACAGGTAAAAAAGAAAAAAAAATCTTGATGGATGGGTGCCAGACGAAGGCTGATTTTTTTTCACATATACACGTTACTACTACTACTACACTACTACTACTACTACACATACTACTACTACTACTATTACTACTACTACTACTACTACTACTACTACTACTACTACTACTTTTTTTTTTTTTTTTTTTTTTTTTTTTTTAAATCGTGGCCTCCAGCCTCCCCCAATAGCCACACCTTCGCCACCATTTATTTACCTTAATATTAAATATCCTAATACATAAGAAGCTATCCTATCTGTGTTAAATTAGTTGAGCCGCAGATCCATGCGGCATTCCGTGACTGTAGCCTCATAGTCAATATCTGCAGCAGTTGTCGGAGTAGGGGCAGAAGCTCTCGTTCCCCTGAGGCAGAGCAAAGCCGACCGAAGGAGAGAGAAGGACAGTCGACATCTCATCCAGGCTGTGACATAACTTCTGGGCTGCTGCTTCTGTTCGGAGATCAGCTCCGCGAGTCTGGCGTAGAAACATCTTGCACTTGGGCCCATCCCACCAGAGGTTGTGAACACTAGAGGAGTGAAGCTGCCTTGATCAACATTTTGAATTCTCTCCCCATATGCCCTTCTCTTGTCGTTCTCGTTCCTCCTATGCGCAGCATCGAGAGCTAGGTTACGGTGACAAACGGCCATGGGATCAAAAATCCTGATGTCGAAGAAAGCTCGCTGTCCCCGCGTCCAGAATCCTCGAGCACTGACGTCCACACGGGCTTCGTTAGATGTGTTTGAGGTCCTGTGTTGGAGGATCTCGCCATCCAGTGGAAGGAGGGTCGGTTCTACCATGACGTCCCGGCAGATTTCCTTCAACATATTTGCTGTGAGATCCCTTACCTCGTCATGCCTCATGCATATGAAGCCCCCCTTCTTGCAAACCATGGCGTGATCGCCATCATAGGAATAGCCACACACGCATTGGGAGGGCAAACCATCTACTGGCCAACCGTACCTTAGAGCAATGGCATCTGTAAATTCTTGTTTGTTAAGGCTGAAACCATTTGCCCTTATCGGTAACGTAGTTAACCAGTTCGAGGCGCCCACCTCCTGCGCTATAGCTACTTTTTTTGTCAAATTTTCTGGAACCTGCAGCAATAGTTGCTGCAACATGTCATTTTGGCAGTGCTGCCGATCTGTTGTAATGGACCTACGGATCTTATTAACTTCGCTGGTGTCCACTTCCCCTGTTGCATTCTGGGCTATTATGTGATCAGTGAGGGCTGCCGTGAGCTTAAGTGAATTTTGATGTTCAGAGTCAGCAATCTCCTCTGGATTAGTTAGTCCCATCCCTCCCAGTCTTGGTGGAAGTGCAAGAAGTGTTCTTTCTACTGGGGTTAAGTCGTGGTGTTTCACTAGTTTGGGAATGAGCTTGACACTGATTGCTTCTTCCAAAGGGTGGAGGAGGGGTCGGATCTCAGGGATGGTACGCATCAGGTAGTTCCAACGATGCTTGACTCCATGTGTGAATGCTGCAAAGGCCGCATGTGGCTCTGTGTTAGCAATCTCCGATAGAGCATGGATTTCGCTAACCCACTCATTCACCTTTCCCCCTACGTACTGGGTCTTGAAGTCCGTAGTGCCAATTACTGCGCCTAGATGTCTTTGGCCGTCCTTAGTTATTTTGACCTCACTTTCGCCGAAAACCTCCACAGCCCGATCATAATGATCTGGCTTCACGATGAGGAAGGATTTGCTGGCGTTTGGGTGGTACCCTATTTGTGGACCTCGCGATGTTACCAGGTCCCACCACTTTTTGATGTCCTCCACTTTTCCTGCTCCTGTGAGGTCATCAGCATATGCCACTTGTTTGACCCCAGTTGTTTCATACTTTATTTCTTGTTGGAGCACTGATAGGCCTATTGCATACATTGCCATTGCAACGGGGTCCCCCTGTGTTGTTCCCTCGGTCGACTGTAGGATGGTATCACCTCGTAGAGCCTTGTTGTTTACTACGTAGAGGTCTGAAGGATTCCTGTACGAATTTTCAACATACATAGCAAAGCTAGGACACTTGATCTTGATGTTGTGCAGTGCCGCCTTGCGGTTAAGTATGTTGAATGCGTTTGAAGCATCCACCAAGAGAACGGCCTCACATTCACGCTGCTCAAATATCAATCTCATGGCGTGAATGGCCGCCTCCCCTCCAGCCTGGTGGCCAGCACACACTTGTAGGTTCCCTGCTGCTGCCCTGACATCATCCTTTACCACCTCCATTATACACTTTCCGATGATCCGCCTCAGCACTTCCCCCACCCCTATAGGTCTACATCCTGGTTTCTTTTCCAGAGGAATAAGGCGGCAGGCCGTCAGAGCCTGGAGGTGATGGCAGCAAGAGGATGCAAGCTTTCTTGCAAGGGTGGCAATGGCAGTGCAGAGATCGCTTGCTACAGGGCCAAACTTGTTTGTGCTGAGGATGACTCTCCAACCGTTTGCATCCAGACCTGAGGGGCCGGCTCCTCCTCGAGTCTTCAGTGCCTTTTTCCACACCATCTCTCCTGTTATTTTCTCGAACAGGACAGTGTTTGGTGGGATATAGGCACCCTGGAGCCTGATGCCTTCATCTTCGCTTGCAGGGGGATGTTTCTCTTTCAATAGTTTTAATGTCGCTCTGTTTATTGGCATCACTCCACCGGAGGATTCATGTGTGAGAGATCTTACCGCGAGAGACACTTTTCCCACACGCATTTTGTTTCCAAATTTTCTTGCCACGTCATCGGTGTTTTGCTTTCCGTCACCCGTAGATTTTAGTCTCTCCTGCAGTGTTCTTGCTTCACATAGGAGATCATCTAGGGCCCCAGTCTGCCACATTGTCAACCTTCTCTTCATTGCTGCCACATTTTCTTTGTGCTTAGCCTTTGTGTGTGTCCTCTGACAAAATAGATGTGGTATTATTGCCAGTATTTGAAGAGCTAGGGGGGCGAGGAAGCGGTCCTGAGTGTAATCAGTCATGAAGTGAGTCATCTCCCGAATCATTTCTTTGGTGGCCGCACACTTGGGTGGTTCAAATAAGTTAGCGGGCGACCACTTGACAATTTCTGAGTAGGTTTCTTTGACCCATACGCCTGCATTTTCCATCGACATGCCATTCCACTGAGGCGGCTGTCTCTCATTCTCCTCGTGGACACCTGCTACTGAGGGAGCAGCATTTATTAGTACTACATTATCGGGTTGAGTAGACTCACTGCTATCATTTCGGATATCATCGGGAAGTTGGGTCCCGGCGATATCCACTGTGGCCGCCTGTGTCGGCTCCCTGCGACGTGGGTTCCGACACTGGTCTAGCTTCCTGCAATCCACTACTACTACTACTACTACTACTACTACTACTACTGCTACTACTACTACTACTACTTCTAAACGTGGCCTCCAGCCTCCCCCAATAGCCACACCTTCCCCACCTATTAATTACCTTAATATTAAATATCCTAATACATAAGTAGCTATCCTATCTGTGTTAAATTAGTTGAGCCGCAGATCTATGCGGCATTCAGTGACAGTAGCCTCATAGTCAATATCTGCAGCAGTTGTCGGAGTTGGGGCAGAAGCTCTCGTTCCCCTGAGGCAGAGCAAAGCCGACCGAAGGAGAGAAAGACAGTCGACATCTCATCCAGGCTGTAACGAAACTTCTGGACTGCTGCTTCTGTTCGGAGATCACCTCCGCGAGTCTGGCGTAGAAACATCTTGCACTTGGTCCCATCCCACCAGAGGTTGTGAACACTAGAGGAGTGAAGCTGCCTTGATCAACGTTTTGGATTCTCTCTCCATATGCCCTTATCTTGTCGTTCTCGTTCCTCCTATGCGCAGCATCGAGAGCTAGGTTACGGTGACATACGGCCATGGGATAAAAAAATCCTGATGTCTAAGAAAGCTCGCTGTCCCCGCATCCAGAATCCTCGAGCACTGACGTCAACACGGGCTTCGTTAGATGTGTTTGAAGTCCTATGTTGAAAGATCTCACCATCCAATGGAAGGAGGGTCGGTTATACCATGACATCCCGTCAGATTTCCTTCAACATATTTGCTGTAAGGTCCCTTACTTCGTCATGCCTCATGCATATGAAGCCCCCTTTCTTGCACACCATGGCATGATCGCCGTCATAGGAAGAACCACACAGGCATTGGGAGGGCAAACCTTCTACTGGCCGACCGTACCTTAGAGCAATGGCATCTGTAAATTCTTGTTTGTTAAGACTGAAACCATTTGCCCTTATCGGTAACGTAGTTAACCATTTCGAGGCGCCCACCTCCTGCGCTATAGCTACTTTTTTTTTCAAATTTTCTGGAACCTGCAGCAATCGTTGCTGCAACTTATCATTTTGGCAGTGCTGTCGATCTGTCGTAATGGACCTACGAATCTCGTTTACTTCACTGGTCTCGACCTCCCCTGTTGCGTTCTGGGCTATTATGTGGTCCGTGAGGGCTGCCGTGAGCTTAAGTGAATTTTGATGTTCAGTGGCTGCAATCTCCTCTGGATTGGTTAGTCCCATCCCTCCCAGTCTTGATGGAAGTGCAAGAAGTGCTCTTTCTGCTGGGGTTAAGTGAGTGTGTTTCACTAATTTGGGAATGAACTTGACACTGATAACTTCTTCCAGAGGGTGGAGGAGGGGTCCGATATCAGGGATAGTACGCATGAGGTAGTTCCAACGATGCTTGACTCCATGGGTGAATGCAGCAAAAGCCGCATGTGGCTCTGTGTTAGCAATCTCAGACAGAGCTAGGATTTCACTAACCCACTCATTCACCTTTCCCGCTACGTACTCGGTCTTGAAGTCCGTAGTGCCAATTACTGCACCTAGATGTCTTTGGCCGTCCTTAGTTATTTTGACCTCACTTCCGCCAAAAACCTCCTCTGCCCGTTCATAATGTTCTGGCTTCACGATGAGGAACTTGCTGGCGTTTGGGTGGTACCCTATTTGTGGACCTCGCGATGTTACCAAGTCCCACCACTTTTTGATGCCCTCCACTTTTCCTGCTCCTGTAAGGTCGTCAGCATACGCCACTTGTTTGACCCCAGTTGTTTCAAATTTTATTTCTTGTTGGAGCACTGATAGGCCTATTGCATAAATTGCCATTGCAACAGGGTCCCCCTGTGTTGCTCCCTCGGTTGACTGTAAGATGGTATCACCTCGTAGGGCCTTATTGTTTACTATATAAAGGTCTGATGGATTCCTATAGGAGTTTTCAACGTACATTGCAAAGCTTGGACACTTGATCTTGATGTTGTGCAGTGCGGCCTTGCGGTTAAGTATGTTGAATGCATTTGAAGCGTCGACCAGGAGAACGGCCTCACAATCAAGTTGCTCAAATATCGTTCTCATGGCGTGAATGGCAGCTTCCCCTCCAGCTTGTTGGCCTGCACAAACTTGCAGGTTCCCTGCTGCTGCCCTGACATCGTCCTTTACCACCTCCATTATGCATTTTCCGATGATTCGCCTCAGCACTTCCCCCACTCCTATTGGCCTACATCCTGGATTCTTATCCAGGGGAATGAGGCGGCAGGCCGTCAGAGCATGAAGGTGATGGCAGCATGAGGATGCCAGCTTTCTTGCAAGGACGGCAATGGTCGTGCAGAGATCACTTGCTGCGGGGCCAAACTTGTTAGTACTGAGGATGACTCTCCATCCGTTTGTATCCAGACCTGAAGGGCCGGCACCTTCCTGAGTCTTCAGTGCCTTTTTCCACACCATCCCTCCTGTTATTTTCTCGAACAGGACAGCATTTGGTGGGATATAGGCACCCTGAAACCTGATGCCTTCGTCATCACTTGCAGAGGGATGTTTTTCTTTCAGTTGTTTTAATGTCTCTCTGTTTATTGGCAGGACCCCACCGGTGGATTCCTCTGTGAGAGATCTTACCGCCAAAGACACTTTTCCCACACGCATTTTGGTTCCAAACTTCCTTGCAGCATCATCGGTGTTTTGCTTTCCGTCTCCTGCAGATTTTAGTCTCTCCTGCAGTGTTCTTGCTTCACATAGGAGATCATCAAGGGCCCCCTTCTGCCACAGTGTCAGTCTTCTCTTCATTGCTGCCGCATTTTCTTTGTGCGTAGTATTTGTGTGTGTCCTCTGACAGAATAGATGTGGTATTATTGCCAGTATATGAAGAGCTAACGGGGCAAGGGGGCGGTCTTGAGTGTACTCAGTTATGAGACTAATCATATCCCGAATCATTTGTTTGGTGGCCGCACACTTAGGTGGTTCAAACAGGTTTGCTGGCGACCACCTGACAATTTCTGAGTATGTTTTTTTAACCCATATGTCTGCATTTTCCATCGACATGCCATTCCACTGTGGTGGCTGTCTCTCATTCACCTCGTGGACATCAGCTACTATTGGAGCAGCGTTCATTGGTACTACATTTTCAGGTTGAGTAGACTCACTCCTATCGTTTAGGATATCAGGGGGCTGCTGGGTCCCGGCGATATCCAATGTGGCCTCCTGTGACAGCTCCCTGCCATGAAGGTTATGAGGGTTGCGGCAATTGTTTCCCTTTATGCAAGACACACATGGTCGGTTGTTTCTCACACAAACACAGCTTGTGCATTTTTGTACTGGTTAGAACAGACACAACAATGTCTGTCACCCGGCATAATGATCTGCAGCTTGGGCGGCAATTACGTCCGCCTCTGAACATATGATTTGGTCCCAGGCACAAGATAATACTGGTTCTTATGAGGGAAGGGCGGATGGTGACAGGCTGGACTGCTGCATCCAGGTAGTAAGGGCATACATGCGCGCGTTGATGTGTGGCGCTAACCCCCTTAATGGCGACCATCCATACATCAGAATGATGCACTATGGACAAGAGTTTGTCACACCAAGCACTTGTTTATATATCCTTGGCACAAATAACCACTATATATATGGTCTCTCTGGTGTAATATCAGTTATATATAATAGGGTGTGTCATAGGAGGGAAGATCAGCTAAAACTGATGGCCCATCACTTTTTTGGTAGATTTTAGTGTATATAAACAGAAAATAATTTCAGTTTCAATATTTTGCAACCTTTTGCTAGGTCAATTTTAGAGTGAAATTTATCGAAAATCTAACGTACAGCTGCATTAGTGCATTACAATTAAATAGTGAACATTGCTTTCTGACTTCATTCTTTAACAACCCAACTAACAATATTTTTTTCTGTTTCAGATTCTGATGCATTTATAAGTTGATAATATTTGCGATGGCTGCTTGTGTCAGGACGAGGAACCAAAAATCCAGCCATCTCAGTCACTATCTTGGGTCTGGGAGAGAGCTCCTGAAGTCGGAGTTGCCTACATTGAGAGATGCTTTGAGATACGGTGTTTTAATCAGGCAAATCAGTGAACAGAACCAAAGAACTTACACAAACAAAGACATTGCCAGTGATATGACCAAAGCTGTCTTGGCACAGTACACTCTGGCTAACGCTCAGTTCAAGCCTCCAGTCATAACAAGTCAGAAGAAGATTAGTGAGAGACTGCTAGCCAGTTGGGAAAAGGCAAGAGATATCTCTTGGGAGAGGAAAACTTGCAGTTAAGGACAGCTTTGCCAAGCAACTGGACCAGTTATTTGACATAATTACTTGCAAGTGCCCAATTGTTCTCTGTCCTGAGTTTGGATGCGATCGTGACTGTAAATCCGAGGCCCACATCTCCTGTATTTGCAAGCGTGAACTGAAGATTCCTGTGATCGAACTGGCATTTGTCAAAGCACAGAGAGAGAAGACTGGCAGTATAGGGGCTCTCATGATTTCTAGCCAAGATATTCCGGAGTCCAAGAGACAGGAGGCTGCCACAGAGAGACAGAAGAGGAGAAGAGTTGCCGAGGAAAAGAGACTTGAGAAGGCCCAGGGTGAGGTAAAAAAGGCCGATGATTGGAGTCAAGCTGATTCAGAGTTTAATGACTTCCCCATGGCTGATCCGAGTGCTGACCAGGAGAATGGTGACTTTGTCCCTAACCCAGAAAATAATGATCCCAAACCTTCCAGGCATAAGATTCGAAATAGGAAAGATATCCCGAGCATAGCTCTGGCCAGCATGCGACACCACACTGGTCTCAGAGAAACTGCAGAGATAGCAACAGCTGCCTGGGTTGACGGTGGTTTGATAACACCTGATGATGTTCACCTGGTGATAGATCATAACAAAGTAAGGAGAGCTCAGGAGAAACTTGTCAGTAACCTAGAAGAGGAGTTTGATAAAGGGATAAGAGAAAATGGAATCAATTGTTTGTTCTTTGATGGGAGAAGGGATGACACTAAAGTGTTCATGAAAGTTGGAGATTCTGACAAGTTGTTCCCTGCCATGGTGAAGGAGGAACACTACTCCTGCTGCAGTGAACCAGGAGGGAAGTATTTGTGGCATTTCACTCCAGAGAAAGATGACATCAGGAAACCAGCTGAGATAGTGGCAGATAACATTGTGAACTGGCTCAGAGAGAGGAACGTAGACCAGACCCTGCAGGCCATTGGAGGGGACAGCACCAACACGAACACAGGGTGGCAAGGGGGGTCATACAGTGGATAGAGCGGAAGATTGGGAGGAAGCTGGTCTGGATTGTTTGTGACCTCCACACCAACGAGTTGCCACTCAGACATCTGATCCAGGAGCTGGATGGCAAGACTCTTTCAAACAACAGATGGTCTGGTCCTCTTGGCAAGATGCTGGACTCTGCCACTGAGTTAGAAATAAATCCGAGCTTTGAAAAAATCACAGTTGGCCCTCCACTCGTTGAGCTTGCACATACTGTCATTGACGACCTGAGTACTGACCAGTACTATGGTTACATGATTTGCAGTGCCATCAAAACTGGGGTCATGCCTGATAGACTTGCTTACCTGCAGATAGGTCCAGTCTCACATTCTAGGTGGCTCACAACGGCTCTCAGGTTCTGCAGAATTTGGGTCGCTCATCATAAACTGAAAGGGAACCAGCTTCACAACCTGAGACTTATTGTCCAATTCATCGTGAGTGTCTACTTGCCAAATTGGTTCAACACCAAGGTCAAGTCATCCTCCTGAAGGTCCGAGGCATGTTCTCTTCCAGCTTGAGCTCCTGAGGAGTCAGCCAAGGAAGGTTGTTCAGATTGTGGAGCAGACTGTGAGGAGATCTTCCTGGTATGCTCATCCCGAGGCAGTTCTGCAGACAATGCTCTGCAGTAAGGATGAGGAGGAGAGAAGAGTGGCAGTCAAAAAGATCTAGGATATGAGACTTATGAGAGGATCTGGGCATGACGAATCAGTTGGTGACGATTCCTTCAGGGTCACGAAGACTCCTGAAGTCAATCTAGGTGCCAAGACCCTCACTGATCTCATAGATCTGGATAACATCCAGGCTGGCAGTGAGCCCCCTCTTACCTGCAGCCTCACCAATGTTCAAGTCAGAGCTTTCCTGGACAACCCCATGCATGTCCCTGCCTGGCCCTCGCACACCCAGAGTATAGAGCATTGTGTACAGCAAGTGAGCGAGGCCAGCAGTCACGTGTACAGCCAGGAGAGGAGGGAAGGCTACATCCGAGCTCAGGTGGTCAGCAGGGAGGTGATGAGTAGAAACAGAAGCAAGAAAGACATGTTCTCTATGGTGTGCAGCAACACCGGGTCGTAGTAGTAAAACCGGTTTTTGTATTTGATGATTTTGTTTTCTAAAGGAATATTAAATTAAATAAATGTGTCAAGATCATTCGTTTCACTATTCTGGATCATTTTCATCCTAATAAATTAACCTGATACATTTACTTTACTTTAAATAAGCTATTTAGTGGTGTTGGTAAAAGGGTGGGAATACTGAATTTTCATAAGATTTCAAGTTAAAATTTACCTAGCAAAAAATGAAAACTTTTCAAATCTGAAGATATCACATGATTCTGCACATAGAACTACATCATTAATACCATGGGCCGATTTTTCAAACTAAAACAAAAAAATTCGCCTCCGTATGACACACCCTAATATATACTCACTTGGTTCGTCGAGACCCTACTGTACATTAAGTGTCCGTTACTATGGTGGGAAGGCGACCACATGGGCAGCACTCTCGACCCCATAGGGGCGAAAGTCTCGAGACCACCCCTGTCAAATTAGGCCTATCGACATTGACCTTGGCTCCGAGCCTCCTCATTATCCCTCCACCGACCCAGCACAGCCAGGTCACCACTCGCTTGGTGATCGCCGGTGAACACACGGAATATTTACAATTTATGCCGTAAGAGTGGCAATGCTTAGGGTGACATCCGATATTCACCGACACATTGTTAAATTCCCGCTCCAACACAGCAAGTATGTCCCCACCAATAACCCTTTAGATCAGGGAGGACGTTGCACGACACCCACGCCACGCCACGCCACGCTGCTACTACTTTTTTTGTCATTTATAAGAATGGCCTCCAGCCTCCCCCAATAGCCATACCTTCGCCACCATTTTATTACCTTAAAATTAAATATCCCAATACATAAGTAGCTATGCTAGCTGTGTTGAGTTAGTTGAGCCGCAAATCTATCCGGCATTCAGTGACTGTTGCCTCATAGTCAGTATCTGCAACTGTTGTCGGCTTTGGGGCCGATGCTCTCGTTCCCCTGGGCTGCTGCTTCTGTTCGGATAGCACCTCCACGAATCTGGCGTAGAAGCATCTTGCACTTGGTCCCATCCCACCATAGAAGTGAAGCTGCCTTGATCAACGTTCTGAATTCTCTCCCCCCTCCCCTTATGCCCTTTTCTTGTCGTTCTCGTTCCTCCTGTGTGCAGCGTCGAGAGCTAAGTTACAGTGACATGTGGCCATGGGATCAAAAATCCTGATGTCGAAGAAGGCTCGCTGTCCCCGCGGCCAGAATCCTCGAGCACTGACGTCCACACGGGTTTCGTTCTATGTGTTTGAAGTCTTATGTTGGAAATTCTCACCGTCCAATGGAAGGAGGGTTGGTTCTACCCTGACATCACGGCAAATTTCCTTCAACATTTTTGCTGTGAGATCCCTTACTTTGTTTTGCCTCATGCATATGAAGCTCCCTTTCTTGCACACCATGGCTTGATCAACGTCATAGAAAGAGCCACACACGCATTGGGAGGGCAAACCCTCTACTGGCCTACTGTACCTTGGAGCATTGGCATCTGTAAATTCTTGTGTATTGAGACAAACTATTTGCCCTTTTAGGCGCCCACCTCCTGTGCCAGAGCTACTTTTTTTTTCAAATTCTCTGGTACTTGCAGCATCAGTTGCTGCAACTTTTCACTTTGGCCGTGCTGTCGTTCTGTCGTAATGGACCTTCGAATCTTGTTTACTTCACTGGTATCCACCTCCCCTGTTGCATTCTGAAGCTTTTATGTGGTCAGTGAGGGCTGCCGTGGGCTATAACTGAGTTGTGATATTCGGTGGCAGCAATCTCTTCTGGATTGGTCAATCCGATTCCTCTCAGTCTCGGTGGTAGCGCAAGGAGTGATCTTCCTGCTGGTGTTAAGTGAAGGTGTTTCACTAATTTTGGAATGAAATTGACGCTGATAGCTTCTTCCAGAGTGTGGAGGAGGGGTCTGATATCAGAGATAGTGCACATGAGGTAGTTCCAGCAATGTTTGACTCCATGGGTGAATGCCGCAAAAGCCGCATGTGGTTCTGTGTTAGCAATCTCAGACAGAGCTTGGATTTCCCTAACCCACTCATTCACCTTTCCCGTTACATACTCGGTCTTGAAGTCCGTCGTGCTGATTTCTGCGTCTAGGTGTCTTGGGCCATCCTTTGTTATTTTGACCTCACTTCCACCGAACTCCTCCATTGCCCATTCATAATATTCTGGCTTCACAATGAGGATGGACTTGCTGGCGTTTGGGTGGTACCCTATTTGTGGACCTCGTGAAGTTACCAGGTCCCACCACTTTTTGATGTCCTCCACTTTTCCTGCTCCAGTAAGGTCGTCATCATGTGCCACATGTTTGACCTCAGTTGTTTCAAATTTTATTGTGTGTTGGAGCACGGATAGGCCTAGTGTGTACATTGTAATTGCAACAGGGTCCCCCTGTGTTGTTCCCTCGGTTGACTGTATGATGGTATCACCTCTTAGAGCCTTGAAGCTTGCTATATAGAGGTCTGATAGATTCCTATAGGTGTTTTCAACATAAATTGCAAAGCTTGGACACTTGATCTTCATGTTGTGCAGTGCGGCCTTGCGGTTAAATAAGTTGAATGCGTTTGAAGTGTCCACCAGGAGAATGGCCTCACAAGCGCGCCGCTCAAATATCGTTCTCATGGCGTGAATGGCATCTTCCTTTCCAGCCTGGTGGCCAGCACAAACTTGCAGGTTCCCTGCTGCTGCCTTGACATCATCCTTTACCACTTCCATTATGCATTTTCCGATGATACGCCTCAGCACTTCCCCCACCCCTATAGGCCTACATCCTGGATTCTTATCCAGGGGAATGAGGCGGCAGGCCGTGAGGGCATGGAGGTGTTGGCAGCACGAGGTTGCCAGCTTTCTTGCAAGGACTTACTACTACTACTACATTTTTTTTTCAAGATACGTGGCCTCCAGCCTCCCCCAATAGCCACACCTTCGCCACCATTTAATTACCTTAATATTAAATATCCTAATACATAAGTAGCTATCCTATCTGTGTTAAATTAGTTGAGCCGCAGATCTATGCGGCATTCTACTACTACTACTACTTTTTTTTTAATAATGTGGCCTCCAGCCTTCCCCAATAGCCACACCTTCGCCACCATTTAATTACGTTAATATTAAATATCCTAATACATATGTAGCTATCCTATCTGTGTTAAATTAGTTGAGCCGCAGATCTATGCGGCATTCAGTGACTCTAGCCTCATAGTCAATATCTGCAGCAGTTGTCGGAGTTGGGGCAGAAGCTCTCGTTCCCCTGAGGCAGAGCAAAGCCGACGGAAGGAGAGAGAAAGACAGTCGACATCTCATCCAGGCTGTAACGAAACTTCTGGGCTGCTGCTTCTGTTCGGAGATCACCTCCGCGAGTCTGGCGTAGAAACATCTTGCACTTGGTCCCATCCCACCAGAGGTTGTGAACACTAGAGGAGTGAAGCTGCCTTGATCAACGTTTTGGATTTTCTCCCCATATGCCCTTATCTTGTCGTTCTCGTTCCTCCTATGTGCAGCATCGAGAGCTAGGTTACGGTGACATGCAGCCATGGGATCAAAAATCCTGATGTCGAAGAAAGCTAGCCGTCCTCGCGTCCAGAATCCTCGAGCACTGACATCAACACGGGCTTCGTTAGATGTGTTTGAAGTCCTATGTTGGAAGATCTCACCATCTAATGGAAGGAGGGTCGGTTCTACCATGACATCCCGGCAGATTTCCTTCAACATATTTGCTGTAAGGTCCCTTACTTCGTCATGCCTCATGCATATTGATGGTTACAAGTGTTCCCTGAAGAATGCAGTGATGGGTAGGGAAACACCGGGTAACACTGAAGTCCGTTTATTATGGATGAGAGAAATACAAGTGGTGACTAGCGTGTGCCATGCACGGCTCACACAGTCAGACTGAGACTGCCTTGCCATATGGCAGCCTCGGGGCAATGTTGCCACATAACACGTTCAGTGTTGCCACGTAAATATATATATAAATGCTACTCGGCACAGTAGCTTATTTACAAGGTTGCTACTCGGCACAGTAGCTTAGATGCATAACCTACACATATGAAGCCCCCTTTCTTGCACACCATGGCGTGATCACCGTCATAGGAAGAGCCACACACGCGTTGGGAGGGCAAACCTTCTACTGGCCGACCGTACCTTAGAGCAATGGCATCTGTAAATTCTTGTTTGTTAAGACAGAAACGTACTTAACCAGTTCGAGGCGCCCACCTCCTGCGCTATAGCTATTTTTTTTTCAAATTTTCTGGAACCTGCAGCAAGTTGCTGCAACTTATCATTTTGGCAGTGCTGTCGATCTGTCGTAATGGACCTACGAATCTCGTTTACTTCACTGGTCTCGACCTCCCCTGTTGCGTTCTGGGCTATTATGTGGTCCGTGAGGGCTGCCGTGAGCTTAAGTGAATTTTGATGTTCGGTGGCTGCAATCTCCTCTGGATTGGTTAGTCCCATCCCTCCCAGTCTTGATGGAAGTGCAAGAAGTGCTCTTTCTGCTGGGGTTAAGGGTGTGTGTTTCACTAATTTGGGGATGAACTTGACACTGATAGCTTCTTCCAGAGGGTGGAGGAGGGGTCCGATATTAGGGATAATACGCATCAGGTAGTTCCAACGATGCTTGACTCCATGGGTGAATGCAACGAAAGCCGCATGTGGCTCTATGTTAGCAATCTCAGACAGAGCTTGGATTTCACTAACCCACTCATTCACCTTTCCCGCTACGTACTCGGTCTTGAAGTCCGTAGTGCCAATTACTGCGCCTAGATGTCTTTGGCCGTCCTTAGTTATTTTGACCTCACTTCCGCCAAAAACCTCCTTTGCCCGTTCATAATGTTCTGGCTACACGATGAGGAAGGACTTGCTGGCATTTGGGTGGTACCCTATTTGTGGACCTCATGAAGTTACCAAGTCCCACCACTTTTTGATGCCCTCCACTTTTCCTGCTCCTGTAAGGTCATCAACATACGCCACTTGTTTGACCCCAGTTGTTTCAAATTTTATTTCTTGTTGGAGCACTGATAGGCCTATTGCATACATTGCCATTGCAACAGGGTCCCCCTGTGTTGTTTCCTCGGTTGACTGTAAGATGGTATCACCTCTTAGGGCCTTGTTGTTTACTATATAAAGGTCTGATGGATTCCTATAGGAGTTTTCAACGTACATTGCAAAGCTTGGACACTTGATCTTGATGTTGTGCAGTGCGACCTTGCGATTAAGTATGTTGAATGCGTTTGAAGCATCGACCAGGAGAACGGCCTCACAATCACGTTGCTCAAATATCGTTCTCATGGCGTGAATGGCAGCTTCCCCTCTAGCTTGTTGGCCGGCACAAACTTGCAGGTTCCCTGCTGCTGCCCTGACATCGTCCTTTACCACCTCCATTATGCATTTTCCGATGATTCGCCCCAGCACTTCCCCCACTCCTATTGGCCTACATCCTACTACTACTACTACTACTACATTGCTGTCACTCGGAATCGAGTATGACGATCATCCAGCTATGATACAATCATATGAGTTACTAGGGATGTCACCTACGTTGGTGAGTTTTGAGGTGACTAAAGAGGCTGATGCGGAACCGGCAGAGTCTTTCACAGATGTTGCACTTGTGGGGGCCTACATCTAGTGCGGGAGGGGCGGTGGCAGCGTCTTTCCGGCGTTGGCGCTTGTCTGCCCCGGTTTTCAGTCGGGATAACTCGAAAGTATTGACACCTTCACGTGTGGTGCTCCTCCAAGCGTTACGATGTGGAGTAATCGTCTCCCAGGTGAGGGGGTCGATTTGGCACTTTTTCAGGTTTGTCTTAAGACTCTCCTTGTACCTTTTAAGATGCCCACTGGCGTTGCGTTAGGTGACTGTAAAGTAGATGCTTTGGACGACAGTCGACTGCCAAAGCATTTGTTCTCTTGTCTTCCCAGCGAACTCGGAGGATGGAACGTAGACTACGTTGGTGAAAGTTTTCAAGTGCCTTAAGGGGCCTCCTGTATGTGACCCATGTCTCACTGCCATATAGCAGGGTGGGGAGGACCACTGTTCGATATACGTGTAACTTTGTAGATAATTTCAGCTCCCTAAAGCTGAAGACACGGTTTCGGAGTCTGCCAAAGGCTTGAGATGCACATCTGATCCGATGCTGAATCTCTTCATCGATGTCCGCGGTGGTGGACAGGTGGGAGCCTAGATACCGAAAGTGGGTAACATTAGAGAGGGTAGTACCGTTAAGCTGGATGGATGGTGGAGGTGTGGATTAACTAGGGGCAGATTGAAAGAAAATCTGAGTCGTACGTACATTCACCTCAAGGCCGAAGTGTGCAAATGTACCTGCGTAGGTGTTCAGGATCTCCTGTACGTCCCGTTCAGTGTGAGCAACAAGGGTAAGGTCGTCTGCATACTGGAGTTCAGAATGGAAGCTGCCGACACCTTTGTCCTTGCCTGGAGTCGTCTTATGTTGAAAAGACCCACCTTCAACCGGTACTCGATGTCCACCCCGCCAGCTAAATTGGCACTGGCACGAGTAAGGAAGACAGACAAGAAAATGAAAAAAAAGAGTTAGTGCCAGCACACACCCTTGTTTAACCCCTGTTTAGATGCAGAAGAACTCAGACTGGGTGTCATTGTGCAGGACATTCTCGTTCATGCCATCGTGGAGTTGCATCACAATGGCGATGAATTTTGGTGGACAGCTAAAACGGCTGAGCGTCCTACCAGAGGTCCAGAGGGCTTCCCTGTTGACCGAGTCGACGAAGGCCTTGGTTAGGTCGATGAAAGCTATGCACAGGTAACGACGCTGTTCTCTGTACTTGTCCAGTATTTGACAGGTAGCAAAGATCAATTCAGTCGTTCCACGTGATGGTCTAAAGCCACATTAAGATTCCGGGAGGAAGTTTTCCGCCTGAGGAAGAAGTCTGTTTAGGAGGACTCGGGCGATAATCTTGCCAGCTTCGGACAGCAGCGAGATCCCCTGGTAGTTGTCACAGTCTGACCGGTCTTCCTTGTTCTTTTATATATTGATGATGAAGGCCTCGTCTTAAATAGCTTGGGGGATTTCCTTCTTTTTCCATATATTTTCCAGGAGAGAGTGGAGATGGCTGGTAAGCAGAGGTTCTCCTGCTTTATACACCTCGGCTGGGATTCCATCAGGCCCTGAGGCTTTGTTATTTTTCATCTGTTTGATGGCAGTAGCTACCTCATCCAAGGATGGAGGATAGCTGAGGTGGGTCAGCTCTGGATGCTGAGGGACCTGCTGGGTAGTCAGGACACTCACATCGGTGTTTCGGTTGAGCAGTGAATGATAGTGCTCCTTCCAGCGCTGAAGGAGGCCTTCATCGTCTTAAATTAAAGAATTACCATCGGTTGAGTGGAGAGGGGCTGCGCCGCGAGTGATTGGCCCATAAAATGTTTTTGTCGAATTGGAGAATTACCGCATCTTGTGCTCATCTGCAAATTTTTGTGTTTTATGTGCGTTATTTTTAAACCAGTTGTTCTTTAGATTGCGAAGTTCCCGCTGGGCAGCCGCTTTCTTCTTGCGGAAGGTATCAGCTTTCGTCCAAGACTGAGGCTTGTTCTGCCAGTCAGTTCAAGCAGCATTTTTATCAACAACGAGTACGTTGATTGCCAGGTCATTTTCATCAAACCAGTCCTGGTGTATTCTTTGCAGGTTTTTGTCATGACAGTGTCAAGAACATCCCATTCGGCACTGGGATTTGGGTTGTTTGTTGTCGGGTTGTTTATCAGCCCATGTTCGAGCTGCTCTCTGAAAGCATGTGCTACCGCTGGATCCTCCAGACGCTTAATATTACAACCTCTTTTGGAGGTTTGCTGCCTTCTCCGTTTTGCGGCTATGTGAAGTGATAGCTTGGCCCTGACGAGCCGTTGATCAGTGTCATAGTGGTTTGAGCCATGCTCAGGTGATGACAACTCGGCGATTTCATTCTCTAACAATGATGTAGTCAAGGAGATGCCAGTGTTTGGATCGTGGGTTTTGTCACGAACCCTTGAACTTGTCAGCCTGCTTAAACTAGGTATTGTGATAGTGAGGTTGTGTGCAGCACACTTGTTGAGGAGGAGTAGGCTGTTGGGATTACACTTCCTAGTCCATTTCTCCCTATGGTTCCCTACCAAATGTCAGCATCTCTACCAACTCTGGCATTGAAGTCACCAAGGAGCACAACCTTATCTTCTCTGGGGATAGAGGTTAGCACTCTGTTGAGGTCGGCGTGACAGGCTTCCTTGATGTCATCCTCTGCATCCAGTGTTGGGGCGTATGCACTGATGAAAAAGGCATTACGTGGGTAATTCAGTGGGACCTGGAGCATCAAGAGGCGCTCGTTGGCCCCCAGCAGGCATTTCAGTTAGCCTGTGTAGGATGCATTGGCGGATGGCAAAGCCATCTCCATAAATGCGGTTTCTCTCTGCAGCAGGCTGATATGCCGATGTTATACCTAGCCAGCTCTTTTGCCACAAGGGCTGTTCTTTTGTCAGGACGCCCATTTGTGCCAGTATCCAGTAGGGTCCTGACATTCCATGCAGCTACCATAAGAAGTTGCATTGTTTGGTTTGGTTTGGATCTATGATTGGAATTGTGTTTTCGACCGCACAAGGATGACCTTACTTGACCACTTTTTTTAAACACTCGGAGCATCAAGTCCAAAGAACAATCCCGAATGGATTCGTCTAACTCGAATATCAATCCCTAATATCGGGTTACTATATAGTCACACGAACGCTGCAACTCGAGATGGTTGGTACGCCTTATCCAAGATAAATGTAAACAAACCAGGTCGATCTCCGCTCCAAAATTGAAGCAGAAACATGAGTTGTGGAGATAAAAGTTCCTCTTCAAAGAAGAAGGCAGCCACCACCACCAATTATGCCAGCGTCTGCACCAGCAGGAACACTTGGATGAACTGATCCAACATCAGGATCACCTGTGCCACCACCAGCAGCATCAACGTCCAGTCACGGGGGGAAGAAAAAGAAGCAGGTGAACAAGAGGAATGAATGCTTCAATGCCATTATTAAAGACAGTACACAAGAACTGAAAGGTGCTATATTGGAGGCTTTAAAGGCCTTCACTAGTATATACAATACATTTTCAACCCAATCTTTGCGTAATGCATTTTGAGCAAGCATTAGAGTTGTTGACCAGTGGCATATGTCAAGAGTGCAGTCATAATTCCACCTCTGGCTGTGGGCAATTTAGTTAAATTATGGAGACTTTGCCATCAGTGTCATAATTGATAATGTATAAACTGTGATTTTTTTCTATCTCTCTCTGTTTACTGTTTTTTTGCACTTAATGGAGAATATGGAATATTTTTTCATATTGTAATTTTTTTCTTTTAATTCTTGTGAAAACAAATAGATTCTTTCAACTTTTTTTGGTGCTATAATGTCAGATACAATATACTGTACTGTGTTATTGTGTATTATATGCAGTACTCATAGTTATTGGGAAATTTTAATCATTATTTTATTTCACATTTGTTTTATACTTCTTAATTACAATTTCAATACAGGTACAGTACAGTACAGTACAGTACTTCTAAATCTTTCAAGAATGATAATTGCTGTTACTGTATTTGCAATTTGAAACTTGAGTATGATTACTATTAATATATAAATATACAGCGCTGTATACTGTACAGGTACTTGATCAATTTGGTTTTACTGCTTGTTCTTATTTTGAGAACATGAAATTTTGTTGTACTTTGAAGCCTTTAAAAAATGTGTGCATTTATTATTTCAAACAAAATACTATACTGTTTGAATTATATAATTTTACATATACTGTACTGTACTCAGTGTACTGTACTGTGATATAGTTTCCTTTAGTCATGCCAGTCTAATCCCTTTTTAATTTTGTTATAATTGAAACTGTTTCAAGTTGCACTGTGATAATGTTTGGAGGCAATAAAATGTTTTATTTAAAGCCTAACGATTTACTGGAAAATAACCTTGATAATAAAATCTATTATCTTGAAAAAAATTTACCAAACCAATGATTCTTCCATTTACCCTTACACTTGCTTTACTTTCAAACAAACTACAGCATACAAATAAAAACCATGTATCAATTACACCCCTTTCTACATCGATGTAGTTCAGCTGTGTTCTCACCAGGGCTTCTAATAGGGATATGAAACCCATCAGTGCAGCCAAATACACCAGGCATCCCAAGAATGGTGTTAAATTCTTCTACAAGTTTTTGTATGTTGTCTGATTCCGGAAACTGGATGTAATCTTTTGCCATAAGGGTCTGACAAACTTGCAAACTGATGAAACAGAAATCTTCGAGCAGTTTGCCATACTAATTTGGAAGCTGCCACTGCTAAAGTATCTAATTGCAGTTTTGTCTAACATTGCTTATCCTGAGTGTGGTAAACAACAGGGCTCCTATGATGATATATATTACTGTATTACATTTTAAGTTCTTGAGAGAATCACTCTCTATAAAGTGGAACATACAGGCGATATTCCCGTTAGCCGGAATAATTGGTGCAGAGCTCTTCCGGGGATGAGAGACTTCCAGATAACAAAAAGACTCTCAAACCCTGAAAAATCCCACATCCTTAGAGTTTTTATGGTTACTGGTAAAATTTTCTGAGTTTAAACATTCTTTCATCCTTGAAGACCTGGGAAAAAAACTTGGAGAGTTTCAGGAAGTTTTCATAAAAATTTCCAGAAAATGTGCCTGATGCTTAACCTCGGAATTCGCTCCAAGGCCTGGTGTAAAGGCCTGGGACTTAGGGATAGAAATCCCTTACCAGCCTAATCAGGATCTTATAAAAGGAAAGTCAAGGACCATGGTTTTCTGAGGAATAACAAACAAATGTTTGAGATTGACATCTCTTTACTATAAAAATATAACACAAAACTCTGACACCACTCAACAACATGAAATAACAATTACGGGAGTCAGGCAATTAATGGAATCAAACAATTAATGGAATCAAGCAATTAATGGGAGTCAACAACTGATGGAATCAAACAATGAAAGGGAGTCAGCAATTAATGGAATCAAGCAACAAAAGAATCAAACAATGAACAGATATTTCCTACGGCAGTGGCCCTGGGGATGGTTCTGGAACACAGTGATCCACTCTCAGGGGGAAGTGTCCATTCAGCTCCTCACTCGAGCGACAGCGGCCGATGTCTTGATACAGCAGGAGAAACACCGGGGCACAGATGGATGAATCGGCTGGATTGTCCAATTAACCAGGCCGTTCACATATATTTATTATTTGGGTTTAAGTAATGAAACCCAAACTGTAGTTCCTTGTTTTATTATAAAAGGATTGTATCTATAATTCCTGAGTGTAGATCGACCGTAAGTTCTACTATATATGAGTGAATGAGAAAGGGACGGCGTTTATGTAATATAAACGTTGGTCGCGTCCAAACGATATAAGTTGCTGCGAGTGACTGAGGGCCTTGCAGTGTGGGCTTACATACAATGCTGACTATGGGCTTCTTCCCTCTTGGGAGAGTTGCCCTTTCACATGTACCGTTCATGTCTTGCTCATAGACAGTGAAAAGTTACAGGGTGGTAAATCTGAATATAATATCAGATGTATTGACCCATTTATATAACATGTTCTGTTGATGAGACAGGGGCCCATTACATCGCTCGGTCACCTACCAGGCGAGCTCCATGAGGCCTAAATAACTCACAGAGAACAGTACATCCTAGACAACCCTAACCATGTTATATACAGATATGTAGACACTAAGCTGGGGATTTCAACTACTGTAGGGGTATTAGCTACAACAGGGGACCTATGCCTTAGTGTCTTACGGATTAGTATGTTATGAACAATGTTGAATTTGAATGACACTGCCTTGTAATAACAGAACAGGAACATAATTGCCAGAATTAACAAAATAGAGGGAATTTTAAGGCTTGGTATTGCAAATTCCCGTGATAAATAAAATGGCAAGTTATTTTTCAAATCAGCAAAATGTGTCTCGTTCAAGAAAGCTAAAACTTTTAATTTCTCTGAAACTATTTGAATATCCTTAATAGTGAAATTCATTATAGGCAGTTGAATTAAAGCAGACTTGAGTTTAAGATTTAAAGCAAAATGCTGATGAGTAGGCAAGGTCCGTAATGTACCACAAGTTATTTCACGGTAATCAGGAGCCTTGTAGTGCCCTTTCACAACTAGTTGCTTAACACCATCATGGCATTTTAATATAACAGTAGTGAGATTTGGAAAAAACAAAGACTGAACATTGTCCAGATGAGCGTGAAACACAGTTTTAACTGGCCTATAGCTGCATTGCGCAAGTGCCGTGCCAAACAAGGCGCTTTGGATAAGACCCACAAAATTAAAGAGACCCCTTTTTCGTCGTGCCTGAGAATGCACTTCTTTAGCAAGATCCGCTTGAGACGCCGGTAAATTCTTCCCAACATCGACGAGAAGCTCGCGAAGGTTCTGGAAACGAAAGTGTTGAAGGTCTATAGTTTGTGAAACTATTGTCGAATTATTAGAAGCTGTGCTGAGACCATGAAGGATGTCCAATGCTGATTGTAGTTGGCCGTCGACGTTTTCCATCTGACGCGGAAGTTGGAGTAGTGGATGGAGTTCATACTTGATGTTCACCACGTACTCAACTATGAGAACGCGTCCGAGAGGTGCACGATGTAGTTGCTCTTGGTGTTCTTGGAAGAAAACCAAGAACAACTACATCGGCGATATTTACGAAAGATCTTTACCATTAGTGAACAGGAGAACGAGGGCTTCGACAGGGAGTTTGAAGAGGACATTTTAGGTCAGTTGCAGGACCATCAGCACCTGCTCCAGCCGCTCCCACGGACTGACTTCACTAGACTGGTGGACGGAAGCTACCTGACGGAGCGCATAGTTCCTGCAGATGTGTCAGCCGTCATAAAAGGGTTTAAAAACAAATCACCTGGTCAAAGTCACGTTAACAAGAAGATCCTGGCTCAACTCCCCGACAACATGATAGAGAGGCTTGCTCATATATGCAACGCCTGCCTCGCCTCTGGATACTTCCCTAAGATGTTCAAAATCGCCGTTATTCGCCTCATACCAAAAGCAGGGAAGCCTCCAAACAAAGTCGAAAACTTTCGACCAATATCGCTGCTAGAGGTACCTGCCAAAATCTTCGAAAAAATAGTCAACAAGCGATTGCGGATGTATCTGGAGGACGAAGACGTGCAAAATCCCCGCCAGTTCGGCTTCCGCCAGTACCGAGGCACATCCACCGCCATAGCTCAGGCCTACGAGCAGATCGCCAATGCCACGACTGGCCGCCTGCAGTGCAATATAATACTGAGGGACGTCAGCAAGGCGTTTGACAAAGTTTAGCACGCAGGGCTGCAGTATAAGATCATACAACTGGGGCTACCCGAAAATCTGACGCGCCTGCTGTGCAACTTCATTATGGACCGCAGAGCCAAAATCAAGATGCAAGAACATTTTGGAGAAGAATTCTCACTATCGAGCAGCGTGCCTCAGGGCTCTTGTCTCTCACCAACCCTTTAAACACTCTACACGGCTGATCTGCCACCCCCAATCGTCGGCAGCGAGTACGTCATGTATGCCGACGATGTAACACAGATCGTCACCTGCCCAGGAAGGTCCACAGCAAGGATGGCGCGACTCACTGCTCGGGCAATAAAGGAGATCTCGGAGTATGAATATAAATGGAAAATAAAAACAAACAAAACGAAATTTGAGGTCATACTCATAGCCAAATTCAAGCCGGCCCCATTGATGATCGACGACGAAGAGATTGAGTACTCTAAACAAGGCAGGTTGCTCGGCCTCATCATTTCTCGGACGGGCATCATTCCCCGGGTGAAGGACAGACTAAATAAAGCCAAAGTCGCCGCAGCCAAATTAAAACGTTTTAAATTGATGCCTGAGAAGATACAAGTTCACCTGTACAAGGCGCTGGTGAGGCCTGTGTTGGAGTACCCATCTATACCACTCGTCACACTCGGGAAGACTAGACTACAACAACTACAGAGCTTCCAAAGCAAGTGTTTGAGGTCAGCCAATGGCCAAGCGCCACCCTACCAGGAGACAGTGGAAACCATCCACCTAAGAAATAAAACAGAGGCCCTCAACTTCAGGTTCCATCGCCTAGGGAAGAAGGTTTGGGACAAGCTCCTGGACGACCCTCACAGCCCAGACCACCTACGCGGGTAAGACATCAACGGAGGGAGACCCCACGCCTGGTGGCCCAGGAGTCTGCCCGCACTACAACAACCCAACCCGCGACCCATCTATGTCGGCCACAGTGATCCACCTTAGATTAAAACTTAGATTATATAAATTCACATTTAACAAGTCACAATCAAGTGAATCCATAACGTAATACAGTATAAGATGTTAATAAACTTGTAATTGTAAAATCAATCTAGTCATTGTCTACTAAAATAACCATTGTGCAACCTCATTCTAAATCCTAGGTTAGCTTAGTTAGCCAACAAACTCTGTAATATGTAAAACAAGGGGTGTCGTCCCCCTCTGTTTAACTCATTAAACTTCTTTTCCAACCTTTCCCCCCACGACTATATGTTGTGACTTCTCCATCCCTCATGTCTGGCTGTGCCTTGAGCCCCAGCATGCCTTCCATCCTTTCCCCACCTTAACCTAAAAAAAAAAAAAAAAAAGTGCACCCGGGTTGAGGACTGATGTGGACATGTCTGTCAACACAACGGTGCAACAACAGAGTAGAAGCAACACACTGATGATCTACGCCATTCTGTAAGGAATTACAAACGATTTAACGTCTACTTGCAGAACGAAGTTTCATACAATAGTCATTTGGGACACTCTGCTTCTGTACAATCTGTAAGGAGGTGTCAATCACATCATCATCAACTGGAGGTAATACATTTATCTGGGTCTTCTTCAGACGATCCGCGTGCACGACATCTGCAATCTGTGCATTAGGCGTCCAAATTTTGAATTTGTTGCCGGATTCTTTTGAGATTATGCGGAATGTACCAGAAAATTTTGCCGAAAGTTTGGAGTTCCTTTCAGGTTCTCTTAACATAACAGCGTCCCCAACGTTTAATGCGACAGGTTTAGCATGTTGATGTTGCTTGATGATCATTTCGGCGCGTGACGCCGCTAAATGTGATCGTACTTGGGCATGAATATCTGTAAAGACATGAATTTGTTTTGCCGCGAAATGATCCGTATTATAAACCGGGTATGGCGCATCTGTAAGGATGTCTTAAGGCAGACGTTTATCTGTACCATAGACAATGTAGTAGGGTGTTTTGCCCGTAGAGCTATTAACTGACCCATTTATAGACGCTGCAACCTGCGGTAACCAATCCTCCCATGCGTATTGAAAACCACTGACAATTGGACGCAGTATTTCTAGGATTTTACGATTGGTTCTTTCAACAAGGCCATTAGCCTGTGGATGATAAGCTGTCACAAAAGTTTGTTTAATTCCATATTGTGCACATATATGCTCTATTAGCTCATTCTTGAACTCTGTTCCATTATCAGAGAGTAGAACTTTAGGCGTAGTATATGGACATATGAGATTCATCACTAATGCATAGGCTACTGCTTCGGCCGTTTTGCTTTTTAGTGGGGCCAAGACCACGAACCTTGAAAAATGATCCACACACACTAAGACGTACGCTGATTCCTGATGACTCATTGGGAGCTGTAACAAATCAACAGCGACTGTGTCAAAAGGACGGTCTGGTGTAGGATATTGTAGAATCGGGGCTGGTGATCCTGTTGAACCTTTATGTTGAGCCCACGCCAAACAATTAGCTATGTGTAATTCTATGTCTTTCTTCATAGTGTTCCAGAAATACTTCTTTCGTAAATCCGCTAAGCATTTATCACGACCTTGGTGACCTGCCTGTGGGACATCATGGAACAATGTTATCACTGCTTTGCACAACGTGTCAGGTACGACTATTTGAGACACATAACCCTCAGGTGATTTTCTCGACCTATGGAGTATGTTATGTCGTAATTCAAACTGACTTAAGGGAAGAATTAACTTGGGGAGTTTAACATCCTCACCCGAATCGAGAGCAAAAATAACTGCTGACCAATATGGGTCGCGTCGTTGCTCATCTTCCAGTTGCGAAAGAGTGAATGTTGATACAGGCATGACTGGTGCTATATTTCTTGACAGAGCGTCGGCGACAACATTCGCCTTCCCAGGTAAATACCTAAATTCGGGGTCAAACTCTTGAATTGTCAGATACCAGCGTGCTAATCTGCCTGATAAGTTTCTGTCATGGAACAGCTCAGGTACTGCCGCATGATCAGTAAAAACAGTTATCTTGTAGCCAAAGATAATGTCTTTGAACTTCTTAAGTGCCCACACAACGGCTAACGTTTCTAAATGCGTTACCGAATAACGTGTTTCAGCATCAATTAGTTTGCGACTTGCAAACGCTATCACTCTAAACTTCCTACGCGTATCCTCTTGCATGAGCACTGCTCCGACTCCAAGTCCGGAAGCGTCAGTACAGAGAGTGAAAGGTTGAGTGTAGTCTGGGAATGCTAGAACCGGGGCATTGGTAAGCGCTATCTTCAATGCCGTAAAACTATCTTCGTGTTCAGCGTCCCATATAAACATTGCATCTTTTTTGAGCAACCTTGTTAGGGGCGATGCTAATGTTGCATAGTTCTTGATAAAGGAACGATAATATCCAGATAAGCTAACGCGGGAACTGAGATACAGCTTCGACTTTATGATTAACTGTATGTATGCCCTCACCATCAACTACATGACCAAGGAAATGGATTTTGGATTTTAAAAACTCACATTTCGAGAGTTTTATTTTGAGGCCTGCTGTGGAAAGTTTGTCCAACACTTCACGCAGTTTAATCAGATGGGAATCGACGTCCTTACTGACTACTATTAGATCATCCAAATACGCGCAGACTGTGGTGCCAATCAATCCGGCAAACAGGGTGTTGATCATTCTTGAAATGTTAGTGGGGCATTTCTGAGACCAAATGGCATTCGTAAAAACTCAAAGTGGCCTAGAGGTGTGCTAAATGCCGTGATTTCTCGTGATTTCTCATTGAGTGGTATTTGCCAATACCCACTAAGCAAATCTAAGTTGCTAAATACCGCATTATCCTTGCCTAAGGATTGCAATATGTCGCTCAAGACAGGCATGGGGTACCTGTCAGGGATCGTTTGATCATTGACACGCCTGAAATCTATAACAGGGCGCCATCCACCATCCTTTTTCGGGATGAGGATTAATGGGCTATTAAAGGGGGATTTTGAGTGTCTTACAACATTCATCTAACATACCCTGTACCATATCTTGTACTACAGCGCACTGGCTATGAGGTAGTCTATAAACTGGTACGTAAATAGGGTTGGTTCCCTCCTTTAAGGCTATATGATGGGATGTTAAATCTGTCTGACCTAGCGTTTCCCCTGGCAAGGCTACTATATTTCTATTGTCGGCAAGCAGCTCTAAAAGGCGTATCTTGCCCTAGGGGTGATCTTAACATGTGGTGCTATTTGATCTATCCTGGCCTGTGGAGTCTGTTGGCATTTCGCAACAATACTTCGAATTGGGAATTTGGTAGGCTGTACTTCGACATTGTTGTGATATACAAGAAAATCACACAAATAACATCCTTTCTTTAAGATTCGTTGAACGCCTGTTCGATTTAGAATCAGTACGTCGGTCAAACCACTTGGGCGTATAGTGCTCAGGGTAGATTCACATGACAGCCCTCTTACCTTGCATGTTTCCGGGAGACACACAACATCTGTGCCCGTGTACACGTTGGGTAGTTCGACAGTTGCTTTGGTGATTTCCTCATTCTGGTAATGGAGAGTACTCTTCAACACTGCAGGTACGATCGTCCAACTCTTGCTGCTGTAATCACGCTGGGAAAGTGTGTGGTTGAGGTCAAGAGGTATCTCTGACGCACGATCCGCCTTCCTGTTGATAGGATTGGTAGACAACACTTTCGTCCTACCTGTTAGCATAGGTTCAGAATGACTCATCGCTTTGTAGGAAACACCTTTAAACGTAACACTATTATTACGTGGAAGAACATCTATCATGTTCTTTCGAAGAGTTGGTAGACCAAGTAACCCGTCGGCTGGCAAATTAAACTGCTGAGCTATATAAAAGTCCGCGTAGAAGGGCGTACCACGTCTTGAGAATCTGAGTGGTAACGTCACCATTCCTTTGATGCTCAGCTGAGTACCTGAAACTCCTTCGAGCTCAGCGTTACTAGGCCTCCAATTGAAGGTGTGGTGAGGGAATTTACGTTGTAACTCGTGATAGGATGTCAAGGCCAATACATTAGTGCAAGCACCTGTTTCTATATCAAGAGCCAATCTGGTATTATCCACTCTCACGGGCACTGACAACACTTCCACTTTGCTAAGCGCCGCTACTAACGAGGCCGCTACAGAAGTGCTGTGAGGAGGGGCGGGAATTACCCTATCTATCCCTCTCCTTGATGTGGTGTGCGCTGGTCTTCCTCCGACGGCTTGTCCTGGGGACGCTTCTGCTTACGCCTATACGACACCTCTGTTTCACTAAGGTCCACACCCCTCGCCTTTATTAGCACATCGCACTCATCTGAACTATGAGATGTGGATTTGTGAAGTGCTCACCATCTGTGTGACTTCTGGGTAGGAGGAGGTATCTTCTTAGCTGCTTCCGAAAATGACCTTGAGGAGTGCTTGGCATTGTTACCTTGGAGCTGATAACAATCTTCTATTACGTGGCCACGTTTATTACAGTGTGTGCATCGTAAAGGAGTTTTTTGTTTATAAGTCCGGCGGGGAGGTGCAATAGGAGCTAAGTGTGTCGCATAAGGAGTCTGGGAGGGAGTCATGTGCGCCATCTGAGGTATCTGGGGTTGCACCATAGACGTCAAGGGCTGCGGCGTCGTCACTGAGGGCTGCGCCATTAAGGAATGTGCCATTAAGGGGCCCGTAGCCTGGGGACAGAGTTTATTTGCGTACTCCACCATATCCATGGGTGGTTCATACTGTACGTCTTGTGCCCGGCTATATAGAGGACGACGGACGGAAAGCAGAAAGCTTACTAGCTCTATCAACGTTTCTACATTGTCCGCTTGACATTTTACCCTGCGCGTCGTACCAGTCTGAGGTCCGGAATGTCGCTTGCATGTCCTGGCGAACCTCGCCTGCGATGTCGACAGCGTCGACAGGCGTTTGATTGCGTATCCCTGGCGTACAACGATCCATCCATCTGAAGATCCATTGAAGCTGGCCCAGCTGTGACCCACCCCCAAAGATCCCAATTAGCGTTCGCTTAAATTTCTCATAATCAGGGCTCTGCAAACCAAACGCATTTAAACGACTAGCGGCATAAGAACCCTGCGTAATGTGGGAACGTACGTACTTATGCCTTTTTGTCTTCGTCAGTCGTTATTTTTCCAGTGCGCATGTTATATTCACATGCACGAATGAAATGCGCGACCAGATAATCATCTTGACCCGTAAAATTTCGAACATTATCACCACGCTGCATAATATTAATAACTCTATCAGGTTGAGTTGACGCGGTAGTAGCTTGTGGAAGTCATTACAGTGTTAGTATTAGTTAAGTTAGTATTCTTACTCCTAACTGAGGACTGGGTTAATATGGGTGTTACTTCTGACGAAACAGACACACTGTCACCTGAATTAGTTTTTGTATACTGAGGTGAAGTACTGTATGCATTACCAGACCATAAGATACGACGGTTTAAGTCGTCAAATGATTCCACAATTACTTTCTCACTACTTCCTACCGAATCTTCTAACTGTGTTCCCGGCTCAACTTCAATGTCAGTCTCTGCTTGATCATCTACGAGTTGGTTATAAGCAAATAGTTGCGCTAGGCGTGCAATGTCATCATCACTAGACATTGGAAACTTAGAAAATTATCTATTAGTCTATCAATAAGTAAACAGACACTTATGAACCACTGTAAATTATAGAATTTCAATACATTAATTTTACATTCGACACTTTATCATTGAAATAATCCTATCCGACGAACCTATCGGTGTGAAGATATCTCTCAAACGTGTTCATGTGTGTATAATTATGTAATTTTAATACCTATTTATACAGGGTGTGACGTCTGTATAGAAAACGCGATCCTTCAACGCAAGTCCTGAGTCGAGTGGGCGTTGAGAGTGGGTGGGGCCTCTTCCTGGTGATGCGCCCACTGCTCTTGGTTTCCTTGGTAAAGAAGAGACGCTGCTACCACGGTGAGAGACGAGTCCACTTCAAAATAGGGGAGTACCTCCACAGTCTATCAGAAACTGCTGATGATTGGCGTTCGATCTGTTCGTTGCTAGGTCGCTGGCGTGACTACCGTGTGCCAAATCTTCACAGTCTACGTATATATGGAGATCTGTCTAATGACACCGGAACTTCGTAATCGATGCTCGCGACACAACAAAATTGTTCAGCTACTTGTGAAATATCAATTGTTAGTCCAAGTTATGAAACCTTTCTTCAACACTGCAACACTGTATCAGGAAAATGCTGACAGTAGGGTCTTCTTCAACGGGCACAAACTGGATATTCACCAACAGGCTGTATATATATATATATATATATATATATATATATATATATATATATATATATATATATATATATATATATATATATATATATTACGAATTCTGCACGTTTTCTATGTGACAGAGATAAGGAGCACTCACTAAATATCGTCTCAATACGGGATATTGTTTTAAACATTCGGATTATGTAACACGTCACTGTTGTGTGTTTTCTGTTTTTACAAAACACGGACGGTCTGATACGACTACCAGTTTAAGAATCCGTAAACACCACTGCCACCTATATGAATCGGCTGGATTGTCCAATTAACCAGGCCGTTCACATATATTTATTATTTGCGTTTAAATAGCGAAACCCAAACTGTAGTTCCTTGTTTTATTATAAAAGGATTGTATCTATAATTCCTGAGTGTAGATCGACCGTAAGTTCCACTATATATGAGTGAATAAAAAAGGGACGGCGTTTATGTAATATAAACGTTGGTCACGTCCATACGATATAAGTTGCTGTGAGTGACTGAGGGCCTCGCAGTGTGTGCTTACATACAATGCTGACTATGGGCTTCTTCCCTCTTGGGAGAGTTGCCCTCTCACCTGTACCGTTCATGTCTTACTCATAGATAGTGGAAAGTTACAGGGTGGTGAATCTGAATATAATATCAGATGTATTGACCCATTTATATAATATGTTCTGTCGATGAGACGGAGGAGATGAGCTGGCTGTCGTGGCAGCTGCGGTAGTGGTATGGGGTCCAGGGATTGACAGTCCATAGGTGAAGGTCTGGGGACACAGCCCACGAGTCCAGAGCCTTTGGTCAGATCACAGCCAGAAATTGACGAATAGCGGGGAGGTAGTGACTGCACTGACGGCTGAGTAGAATCTGAGCAGGTGACACTGGAAGTATTGATGTTCTCATCTCCGTCCAACCCCCCCCCCCAAGTGGGGGTCGCGCCAGCAAACGAGCGAGTGAGCAGTGGTAACGAGCAGGAAGATCGTTTCTGCCCTTACACCTGGAAACAAATTGTTCAAGAGAGTTTTCGGAATTTGCTCAGAAAATGGACCCAATTTACAACCTCGAAAACTCGTTCACAGACCCAGAATGGTTAGAATTTTTCCGGAAAAACTCCGAGCCAATTTCAATTCTGAGTACATATTGGTGAATTCTGGGTAATGGAGATATTACAAACACTGTAATTACGGCCTGGCGGTGTTATTGTACATAGGAGGTGGGTTTAGGGGTTTTCATGTCTGCTGAGTATTGTACAATGGTGATGACCCCCTCCCTCCTCTTTTTTTTGCATCATTGCATAACATTGAATAAATACCCAATACACTTCTAAACAAAGACCAAAATCCAAGGTTTAGAATTTCGGTCTACAAAGATATCTTTAGTCTAACCTAACCTAACCTGACCTCACCTAACCTAACCTGACCTGACCTAATCTAACCTAAGCTAACTTAACCCAATTATCTTGTAGACTCCACACTATAGTAACACGGGAATTTTTTGCCTCGTCCATCTTGAACTTTTGGCATGCGTGGTTCAACTCGTTCAAGAAGTTCATGGATGTATTACCTTGGACAGCCTATACCTCTTGATGAACTCCTCCTCTGAGAGATAAACAAAAGGATTTTTATGTTCTCTAATAACAATCCTTGGGTAGCCTCACAGCATCAGCTAGCTCTGCATACCAGAATGCTATAATGCTAGCCTGAAAAAATAAAACAAAATCTAATATCTATTATCTATATAATGCAGTAACTATTGTATATTAGGTAAATTACTTGTGATAGTAGTTTACAAGCTTGTTGCATAGCAATTATAGAGAATGTCCTTAAGAAATTTGTCCATAGTATATTTAACTTTTGTTTATTGTTGTTCCAGTTAAGAGTGGACTGACACGATCTAAATAGAGTGATTGAAAACATCATTAACCAATTATGGCACATTTTTCCAACCCTGAGTTCGAACATTTCCTCTGAAAAATATTTTACATATCCTAACTTAAACACAACAGGAACAGTGAAATTTAGGAGGACCCAGCGTGGGTCACAGGTGACACTTGTTGTAAACTATTACCACAGCAATCGACCAAGTACATTTGGCTCATCTTAAGATCTTTCCTATATAAAATATTGGCGAATTGAAAATGGCATTACATCTATCTATGACAAACAAAAGTGCGTTACTTACCATACTTGACGCTATAAGAGGAATGATTGTAGGAATGCAATGCTTGATAAAATTGGAGAAAGGCGATGGGGAGACGAAAAATCTTCGGGGTTAAAGGTAAATTATCACGGGGATACACGGCGGTGTCTTAAAAATATATTCATTTCCGTCGGAACAGGTTATTAGGACATTTAATTTTTATTTATTTGTTTTTTATTTATTTTTCTCATCTTAATTTACATGTATTGTATTTCAGAGACTTTTTTATCATATTTAACTTGTTTGAACATTCGGGATAAGTCTTTCGGGTGCCTACCCACACCCGGAGTTATCCCGAACTTTCCAATAATATTGTCGGATAACTAAATGGTAACCCGAACCTTTTAATGGACAATTTGTTTTAAAAAAAAATTACTTGCGGCTCGGAGGGCGCTTTCGGGATAGTAATAAGTAATCCGAATATTTAAAAAAAAATAATGTCTTCATCACTCTTGGAGCCCAATCTACTTTTTCCCACATCTTCAACGATTTAACACTTCTTCTCCGTTAAATTTAAATTCAAACATGCAGTGGACTAGTCCTGCACCAGAGTGAGGTAGGGTGCAGTCTCTTCCAACTTTTTCTGTGTCCAACATAGTAATCTTCAGGCGAGAAAAGGCCTTAGAGGTTTATACCTCACTGATTTCAATTCTTGTCCTAGATCAACCATGGACAGATACTACAACGATGTTTGGACATACATTCCAAATAGGAACCTTGTACTGTATGTGAAACTGGGAAATACGCTTATGTTCTCAAGATGATGAAAAGGCTGTAGAGGCATATGGTGGGATTAACTTAAGATAGACAGGTTCAAATAGAAACTCGTTTTGTATTTTCAGGAGGTTAAAAGCAGGAACGAGGTGTCGGTACTCTTATTGGGTGTATGTATGAAGAAATATTGGGTATACCATTAGATAGCTCTCTTTGTCATGGATTTGGCAATAATTCAGGTTTATCCACCAACACATATTAGTAGCAATAAGGTTTTAAAGGAGTTTTATGAATTAAAAAGACAAAATAGAATATAAATTATGGACTTGATCCTGAAGGAAGAACTGTATTATTTCCTCTTGTTTTTATCAACATACATAAACGTTTGCACATTATTTCGGTATAAATTCTTTCGTAACCCTCAGTCAATTTCCGTATGAACATTCAAGATATTTACTGGGGGTTTATACTTATTGAACATACGTATACTTTATGACTATTTAATGTTTTTATGTAATATGTCAAGCCATGTGTTGTATATAACGAGACGCTACATAACGACCCCAGCAGAAGGCAGCCTTTATAATATAATACATGACAGAGGAAAATCACAAAATATGGAATAACAAAGAACTAAATGGCAGGTGTTAATTGAAGTTCCTCAAGATGAAAGTAGTGGGATGAATATCATGTCGGTGACCAGGAAGGCACGAGAAGGGGCCCCTGTTAGAGCGGTGAACCTTCCTGGCTGCTTTGATCATCTCTAATTGCACTTGTGTTGATTTAATTAAGGGAGGAGGAGGTTGTACACAGCCCAACTCCGGTTTCTAAACCATTTTCCTCTTCTGGACGTCATTGGCACTCCAGGTCGCTTGTGTTATATCACGTCTCCTAACGGTTAAAAGTCTGGGAAGAATTTCTTTACATACTACGAGTCTAATGATCCGGGGAATATTTACTGTATGGACGACACCATTAATTACTCACATTATGTTGGTATGATAAGCTATAAATTAATGTTCGTATAATCTCAGTGTTAATCGATAATGATAAATATGAAAACAACGAAGTGTTAAAAGTATTGTCATATAATGCTCCTTCAAAACTTGTTATACACTTTTGTCTTTTTGTATTTGTCTTTAAATTATAGGTGATGAAGGGTATGTACTGTACATTTCCGGGATGAACGCCACTATCAACCTCGGGAAAAGACTTGTTTCAGTTTCTACAGGATTATGGTAAAATTGAATGAATATTGCATGTTCCAAAAGATTTTTCAAGGACATTTCTTTAACTTTTATATACTTTGACAGCACAGCTAATATTTCTTTATTTATGTGTTACCTGTAGCCTTCAAAAGAACAACAGCTAGAGATAATTATGCCGTCATCTATCGCTAATTGTTAAATGAAATTCTCTCTCTCTCTCTCTCTCTCTCTCTCTCTCTCTCTCTCTCACCCGACGCCAGTTAAGTAGGTGTATTTCAGTCGTCTTACCCCACAAAATCCTTCCACACATTCCTTTCTCGCAAACACTTATTCTGCTTCCACCTCACCGAGTCCTGATCCTCTATTTGCCACACAACTTCAATGGTCTGTGTCTATCTCTGACTTTTGGGCTGTCTGGTGGTCGTTTTCCTGGTAGCGTCCAATCATAAAATCTTTCTGGATATTTTGTAGCCCGAATTCTTGCCACATAACCACGCCATCTCAGCTGTCCTCCCGTCCACAAATGATAGTATGGGTTCAAGTTGCATTTCTCTTCTTTTATATTCTATTTTTTTTAGTTCAGCCAACCTATCGACTCCCTTTGTCACAAGCTTGTTTTCTGTGGTCTGTTTATTTTTCATCCTTCGACTCTAGAGTTTATGCCTCGCATCTTTAAGTTAATACATTATTGATCTTAGAATTGTTGTAAATGTTAATGTCTTGATTTTATAGGGAGGGTTTTTTTTTTTTTATGGAGAGAAAATATCGTGGTTTTCATTACATGTTTTTATTCTATGGATAAAGTCAGTTTATGTTGTGTTCTCACCGCGGAATGGAACTCCCCTGCTGGTATTAATTAATTAATGATCTAGACGCAGTGGTTCTTAACCTGGGGGGCGTCAGTAATTTCCAGGGGGGGGCCTAGGGAAAAAGTAGGAATTTCTCTAATTATAATTATAGTTTTTATTCTCTTAACAAGAGCGTGGGCTAATATTGAGAAGTTTATGAAAAAATGCAAAAGTATCGCCTTATAACTTTAGTTTTCTTTAGGCTACTTTTTACTTAGGGCTTACCATTTTCTGTACTTATTGACCCCCCTCCCTATCCCTCGAAACCCATGGGGGGGGGGGGTTAACTCGTCCTGGACCTGTATACTGCTCGTTGGTGACTGGTGAGCCCCGTTCTCTCCCAGTCTTCTGCACACGTCCGTGGCAATAATCCCTCTTCTCTCACATTTATTCAGTTAAGGCTGTTGAGGTGTGTCAGGCAACAGTGTAAAAGAGGAAATGCTGTTCTGTCACCCCATGGAAAGTTGTACAACAGCAGCAGCTATTTTTCATGATGTATCAAACTTCTTTCAGGAAAACCAACTTTCGTGGGACTCGCTGGTAGGGGTGTGCACTGATGGAGCTCCAGCCATGCTTGGTCTACAGTCTGGATTCATTACAATGGTGAAAGAAAAAAATCCGTCTGTTGTAGATACACACTGCATACTTCATCGTGAATCCTTAGTATCCACAGCTTTACCTGCTGAAATGAGGGATGTCCTGAACGTGGCTATCAAGGTAGTCAACTTTATCAAAGCTGGAGCCTTAAACAGTCGTCTCTTCAAACTGCTGTGTAAGGATATGGAATCTGAACATGAAACCTTGCTTTTTCACACGAACGTACGATGGCTATCAAAGGGGAACATGCTTGGACGGCTTTATGAACTACGAGAAGAAGTAGCAATATTTCTTGATTCGAAGCAGAAGGCAGATCTCCATGACAAGTTCCAGTCTGAAGGCTTTCAGCTATCTCTAGCTTACCTGGTGGACATCTTCGAAGCGTTGACTGCTCTCAACCTTAAACTACAAGGGAAAACATTAACATCATCATGCACCACGACACCATTCGAACCTTGATGGCCAAACTCGACCTCTGGAAGTGTCGAATTCAGCAGGGAAATACAGCCAGTTTTAGTAACTTGGATTCTGCTCTCATTCACGGTAACCTTGATTATGAGTTAAAGAAACAAATAATCACTCATCTAACTGACTTGAAAACAGAATTCATCAGATACTTCCCAGAGATAGTTGAGAAGCGTGAGGCCTGGAAATTCATCAGGAACCCATTTCAATGTGAAGTAGCTGATGTTTCGGATGAAGTGCAAGAGGAGTTTCTTGAGTTGAAGTTCAACTCCACAGCTAAGGAAGACTTCAAAGAACTGGATCTTGAGACGTTCTGGGTCAAGTAACTTCCTGTTTACCCTCTGATCTCACATCAGGCTCTTCGGATTCTAACTATGTTCGGATCCACTATCTTTGTGAAGCTGCATTTTCCACGCTCGTTGCTGTCAAGACCAAGTACAGAAACAGGCTGAACGTTGAAGGGGATTTACGTTGTGCACTCACTGGCAATCAACCACGCATTCAAGATCTAGTAGCTAAGAAGCAATGTCAAGTATCTCACTAATTTATACTCAATAATTAGACTAAAAACACAATATTTTTCACTTTTCTTTAAAATCTGGGAGGGAATTTTATTCATAGATGCAAGGGGGGCGTGGAGGGAAGAATCAATTCCTAGAGGGGGCGTGGTAGTAAAATGGTTAAGAACCACTGATCTAGAGCCAGTGCTTCTCAAACCATCTATTGTGGCGGACCGGCATTTTTTCCAATGTGCCACGGACCGGTACCATATTTGTGCCATATTATTATCGTATTCGCATAGGCACGTAGCACATCAGATCAGAAACATTCTTCTAACATTCTTCACTGTATTGATTGGAATGAACTGAGTGTACATACCAAGTGCAGCGTTCTCGTGGAGATGTTCCCATTTAAATACAGTGAAGATTGACTGAAAGGCTGTGCGTCTGTGTGGATAGTATAAAATTTCTGTTGTTCGTTTACGATCCAAGAAAACATTACTTGAACATTCGTAGTAATATTAATTTATACCGGAACAATATAGTGAATATATTAAAAGTTGACACATTTATGTTTATTTTGTAAACAAATTATACATAACAAACCCACCCTGCTTACATCCCTGATCTTTCACTCTACATTCGCAGTTTCCATCGATAATTTTAAGTGCTCTAAAAAGTTTGGGTGTCATATTTTACATACACATGGATTTCTCACAAGATTCGATCTTGCCACTCTATGAAAAGTCTTTTCTTAGGTCAAATATTTTCGGTTTATCTTTATTCCATTTCCAAAATTTCTTGCACATCATCTCTAGCGAAAGAAATAAAATTATCGCTCGGTAATTGTCCCAGCATCATGATGTTTCAATTTTCTTATTTTTGGTCGGAATTCATAAACACAATTCTCACTCATCAAATTTTCAGCCTCAAACCTTTTTCTTAGTCGTTTCTTAACTGTTATGAAGTCTTTTTATTTCGTTTCCCTATATCCAATTTAAACCTGCAGGAATGAATTGTTAAAATGAATAAATGTTTTTCTCAGTTTTGTCTATGTCTATGTCTATTCTAAGCCATATATCCAATTCCAATTTTAGTGCCGAGGCTCGACGTGCGGTACTTGAGCAGAAGTAATCACAAAAGCGGCCTCTCGTGGCGTACCAGGTCACGTAAAAGTATTGGTTGAGTGTCTATAGCTGTCTTAAGGTGTCAGATTCTCCGTCGTATAACCCGAGGAACACAACTTAAGCTGCTCACTTTTATTCTGACTTTCATCGTGGTATGTGGTGGAGCCACGACACACTACAGTCGTTCTCTCATATAAAAATATTCGGGTCACCTGAAGATCAGCTCCAGCTTATTCTACATGATGATTTAAGCTCCCTTACGCTAGCTGGGGAGTTAGGTTAGGTTAAGTTAGGTTAAATAAGGTTAGGTTATATTAGGTGAGGGTTAGCGTTTGGGTGTTTAATCAACAGAAGGAGGGAAGCTAATCTTCAGGTGATCCAAATATATTCAGTGTTCCTGTGCCCCCCCCCCTCCTTCCTCAGTGCGTTGATAAAGGATCATCATCCCATGGATTAATGGTTAACCAATCTTCCCTCCACCCAATCATCCTACCAACCAATCATTCCACCACCCAAGGATCCCTCCACCCAGGGGTCCCTCCATCTGCCCGCATTATTTGTGTCTGACTGTGTGAGGCCATTAAGATTTGTGCTCTTACCAAGTGCCATAAGAGTCAGTCCGCCAGACACCAGCAACACGTCTGAATGCCTCACCCACCTTTAACAACACTTCCAGTTTTAAGACAAACCAGTGAAGGGTAGCCCTACCCCGCAATTTTAAACACCCCTTCCCTCTCTGTCCTTTCCCTCTCTCTTCTTCCCCTCTCTGTCCTTCTCCTTTCTGTCCTTCCCCGCTCTCTTCTTCCCCTCCTTCTCTGAATTCCTCATCTTACAATTAGTGTGAGGGATACTCATTCAAAGTCCAGTAGGACCCCTCATATTACAGCACCTGCACCCACGTGTGCCATTATTAACGTGTACCTTCTCCATGGTTATTCTCTACCAAGGTGCACCTCCACCCAATGGTCCCTCTCCCAACGGTTCCTCCCCCAAGGGTTCCTCCCCCGAAGGGTTCCTTCCCCAAGGGTTCCTCTCCCAAGGGTTTCTTTCCAAGGGTCCCTCCCCAAGGGTCCCTCATCCAAGGGCCCCTCCTCAAGGGTCCCTCACCCAAGGGTCCCTTCCCCAAGAGTTCTTCCCCCAAGAGGTTCTCACTCCCCGAAGAGGTCCTCACTCCCAAGGGTCCCTCCCCCAAGGGTCTCTCCCTCAAGGGTTCCTCACCCAAGGGTTCCTCCACCCAGGTATACCTTCACCCATATGATTCTCCATCACTAAGTACAAAAGTTAAATAGTTAAGCATCAACCAAACATTAAAGGGGAAACAGAGGGACTAATACAAAAAATGATTTAGGGGCAAAAACATAAAATGGCCGAGGCCGGGAGAGAGAAGTTACCTAATATAAGAGACGTGAGGAAGTTAGCGGCCATTACGGTGGTGGAAAGGGGTCAGGGGGACGGGGTCAAGTGAGGGAGAGGGAGGAAGGGGTAAGGGAGAGAGGAAGGAGTAGGGGAAGGTGTAATGGCTGAAGGGGGTTACAAAGAATAGGGGAGGGGGGGAAGGAGTGGTGGAGGGAAGAAAGAATAAAGGAGGCAGGAAGGGGTGGGGGAGAAAGGAAGGGGTAAGGGAGGAAAGAAGGGGTGGAGGAGGGAAGAAGGGGTACGGGAGGGGAGATGGGTGTGGGGGGAAGAGGTGAGGCTGAAAGATGATGGGATCCAATTTGCGGAATGACAAGTGAGGAATGAACGGAGAGGAGAGAAAACTTCTCACTATTTTAACAGAGGAAGGACACGGAAAAGAGACAGAGACAGAGAAAGACATAGAAAGATAAAGAGACAAAATCAAACACAAAGACAGACAGACAAAGGAATACGGAAGGATAGGAGATAGTATGAGTCGACCTTAAGGTCTATTTCGTGCAAATTTTCGCAGTATCATTTACATAAAGGCACTCACAAGCACGACTCCCAGAGCAACACACACACACACACACACACACACACACACACACACACACACACACACACACACACACACACACACAACACACACCAGTAAATCATAATGTTGTGTTTACATAAGGCAAAGATAAATGTTTACACAAAGGCACAGTTGTGAGCCAATATTCACTATACATGCTTGACTCACCACAGTGTAGGTGATGCATGAGGCCACAGATGAGACGGCCTGTGAGCCAGCCACTGATCTAGGACCGTGGCGGTAAACACACAGCGGTCTTAATCACAGTAATGGTTTGTAAAAGTAGTACAGTGTAGCATTTTAGGATAATTGCCTGGATAACCTCCAGCGTCCATTACTGTTCGTTTCGAATGGTAATGCTCAAATACCTAGTCATTCATTAGTAGATATACATTATAAATAATATATATATATATATATATATATATATATATATATATATATATATATACAGTATATATATATATATATATATATATATATATATATATATATATATATATATATATATATATATATATATATATATATATATATATATATATATATATATATATATATATATATATATATATATATATATATATATGTGTGTGTGTGTGTGTGCAAATAAATCACTGTAGGTGCGCGTGATCCAGGTATATGCTGATAACCACAAGGAAAAAGAAAACACGAAGTTCCCAAGCGCTTTCGTGTAATTCACATCTTCAGGGGTGAGTACAGACTAAAATAGAAGTGCAGACAAGTTAAACACCCTAGATCTTTCATAGACAAATGCCTGAACATTACTAAGAAATCTTTTTATAGAACTGATCCCAAGCCCACCCATGACCATAAGAATCTCCTAGTATTACCATTTCACAAAAATTTCTCTCAAATTCCTTTACAACTAAAAACCTGGAACGTCAATGTGGCATTTACAAACTCATGCACTGTTAAACAGATGTAAATCAAGAACTCCCCCAATGATACAAATGGCTGCATTTATAAAGTCCCTTGCAAGGATTGTAATAGGTATTACTTAGGCCAAACAGGTAAAGATCTTGTAACTAGACTTAAACAACATAAATACAGTGTTAGGACAGGCCAGGGTTCCAATGCTCTGTTCGTTCATTTGAGGGATAATAAACATTGCATTGACTGGGATAATGCCTCCTCAATATTACCTTGAAATTCAATTGACAGTAGGAACATTATAGAATCTAGTCTCATTAAACATACCGAATCCGTTAACATGAATTTGAGTAATGGCATGTATAAATTGGACAATTTTGTAATAAAGAAGATTTGTAACCAGGTGAGAAGGTTGGGTCAGTTTTCCCTCTGACCTGACTACCGACCACTGCGGTGCTTTTGTAAAGATTAGTAGGGTCATTACCTATACTTGACCTCTGTGGACTTGTTCTAACCCTCCTCTGTATATATATATAACTTGTTCTGCACTCCTATTTTAGTCTGTACTCACCCCTGAAGATGTGAATTACACGAAAGAGCTTGGGAACTTCGTGTTTTCTTTTTCCTTGTGGTTATCAGCATACATATATATATATATATATATATATATATATATATATATATATATATATATATATATATATATATATATATATATATATATATATATATATATATATAAAACAAAGAAGTTTGTCTGTATGTGTGTCTGCACGAGAATCTCGGAAACTACTTTACCGACCTGTAGTGATGATAATAAATAATAATAATAATAAACGGTTTATTAATAGAGTGGCAGCCGGTGGCTGAATATATACAGACTTACATTTGATTTTCACATAATGATATAATATGCATTGAATACATTTACAGGGCTGTACAGTACATAAATCAGTGATGATGATGGATGGTGTTCTATATAGTGATGATAATGGATAGTGTTATATGTAGTGATGATGGATGATGTTATATGTAGTGATGATGGATGTTGTTATATGTAGTGATGATGATGGGTGGTGTTATATGTAGTGATGATGGGTGGTGTTATATGTAGTGATGATGGATGATGTTATATGTAGTGATGATGGATGGTGATATATGTAGTGATGATGGATGGTGTTATATGTAGTGATGATGGATGATGTTATATGTAGGGATGATTAGACAATAAAATAATAACAGTTTAATGCTAAAAAAATATACTTTGCTGTACCATTGTAGTGAAAAACATGGCGGAACTTACATACACCGTTAATGAACTATTGATGGAAGAAGAAGTTTTGGGGGCTGAACATTGGGACAATGTGGAGCCTCCCGGAGGGTGGCGTCCTATCGTGGCCTAGCGGATGAGCCGCCCTGAGCGAACAGCGGACAGTCGGTCACAGGAAACAGATCAGGAACGGGAATCCCGTCTTAATGCTAACAGAAAACGGGCAGTCGCTCACAGGAAACAGATCAGGAAAGGGAATCCCGACTTAATGCTGACAGATAGCAAACAGCAGAAAGGCCTTCTCTAGAATATGATTAAGCACATGAAATTCGTTTGAATGCTAATAGACAGAGAGCTGCGGGATCAAGAATTCTAAGAAAGAATACACAGTGGCATCCACTTGCAAGAGCAGCATTTGACTATGACAATGAGATAGAATATGAAAAGTATCCCTCTGTTGTCATTGGCAACATGGATAAGAAATGTGAACACTGCGGTGCAAAGAAGTATAAAGGAGAATCTGCTGGACTGTGCTGCTCTCATGGGAAAGTACGACTGCCAAATTTGGAAAAACCACCACAACCATTGAAGACTCTCATGCTGGGAACAACACCAGAGTCAAAACACTTCTTGGAAAATATACTGAAGTACAATTCATGCTTCCAGATGACATCCTTTGGAGCTACCAGAGTAGTTCGTGAGCACGGATACATACCAACATTCAAAGTCCAGGGTCAAGTCTATCACAAAGCAGGATCCCTCTTACCACTGGAAGATGAGCAGGCAAAGTTCCTCCAAATCTACTTCATGGGAGATTACTATCAGGTCTGGCAATATTCAAGGTGTCAGACATGACATTGTCCATCTATCCAAGAAATGCTGCATGAGCGCAACACGTATGTACAGTCATTTAAAAATGCCCTTGAAAACATGCCTTCTGACGAGTACAAAGTCAGGATCAAAGCAGACACGACCCCTAAGGGAGAACATGAAAGAAGATTCAATGCTCCTGTAGTTGATGAAGTAGCCATCCTGATTGTCGGTCAAGAGTTTGAGAAACGAGACATCATACTCAAAATGAGAGACGAGTCGCTCACAAGAAGAACATGATGCCACATGTACTGGAAGCTACAATACTGACAGGAAAAGCTAAAGGAGAGGACGTTTTTATACCAAGGATACCTCTCATCACCACTGACCTGCCATTTGAGTTCAAGCGACTTCAGTTCCCGGTTAAGGTGAGCTTTGCCATGACCATCTACAAAAGCCAGGGACAGTCCCTAAAGATGGTTGGCCTAAACGTGGTGTTTCCTTGCTTCTCTCATGGACAGTTCTATGTTGGATGCTCCAGAGTGGGAACTGGCAAAAATCTGTACATACTTGTTGCTAATGGCAAAACCAAAAATGTGGTCTACCCTAATGCACTACAGTGAGACAATGTGGAGCCTCCCGGAAGGTGGCGTCCTACGGTGGCCTAGCGAAAGAGCCGCCAGGAGGGCGGCGATTCCGCTAGTGTATATATATATATATATATATATATATATATATATATATATATATATATATATATATATATATATATATATATATATATATATATATATATATATTTCATGTAGATCCACAATGAAAAACGTGGATAAGATAAATCTTGATAAAATCACACGGGAAAAGGGAAACAACGGAGCACCTTAGCTTTTGTCTTTATTCGTGTGATTTTGTATCAAAAGACTCTCTTCTATATATATTATATATATATATATATATATATATATATATATATATATATATATATTTCATGTTAGAGATAGAGAGAGAGAGAGAGGTGGGGGGGGGGTTGTGCTGGAGTTTATTCCATATATATCAGGTTCATACTTCTCGGTGCCTCCTGTATTGACGTCACCATTAACCTTCTTGTTTTTGAAAGACAAAGAAATCCGTCTCGGTGATTGGTAGTCTGGCTTACTCTTGTTATGTGTGCCTTTTATACTTCTCTCCTTGTGCTCTTGTCCAGATCTAGGGAAAATTATCCTAGTTTTCCATTTTGACAGGTGCTCATATTTATTTATGGCAAGGCAATAGAATTCGAAGTCTGATGTTGGTGTGCGTCACCTCTATGTTAGGTCACATCCTGATTCTCCAAAATATATTGATGAAACCATATGAAATATTAATATATATATATATATATATATATATATATATACTTACTTATAGGGTAAAAATCAGAGCCACAGGACTACGAGGAACATCAAACAAAATATATGAACAAAATCTAGCGATACAAAGGTAATCTCAGGAGATTTAGCAAACCAAAATAACACAGAAAATTGAAAAAAGTGGACAACTTATTTTAAAAAGAACCTGTCCTTCTCTCCACATTGGACACACAAATTGTCATGAATGATGAAGTCATCACCGCCCACAACACCACAAGAAGTTTGACAAAGAACAAATTCAGGGACTTTTGAAGAACTAGTGTAACTACTAACCTTGTTACGCGCAAGAACTGAGTTATGTAATAACATTATAACGTCGCCGTCACGAGTGGAAACCAACCTGGATGTTCTTTCTTGGTTGCCAGAAATCTCTGGTTCACATCTGTTATAGCTTTGTGTTAATTTTAGTGTTAATTCATTTCTTGCTTCTCGCGTACTTCGTACAACATTACTGAATTCTGTTTTTGGTTTTAATAACATAAGGCATCCCTGTTTCTCGTCTTCTGTTAAATCCCATTTATTTTTTATATATTTTATCTTCTTTAATATTTTGTTATATGTTTGCCTTCACTTTCACAAAGGATGACTCGCTCATTCACACTCCAAAGTTTGCAATACGCGGAAGTTCCACACAATGTGCCTAGAAACATAACTATATCATTATCATAAATTTTAGGTAATATCGCAATATTCTAATAAGTCTAAACACTGAAAACAATGTGCAGCACAAGCTATTAGCAAAAATGGTTAAATGAATAAAAGCAAAAACAAATAAAATAAATTGTGTTGCATATTGTATTGATTGTTGAGCAGCTGTTTTGTGTTGTGTGCACAACACACACACACACACACACACATATATATATATATATATATATATATATATATATATATATATATATATATATATATATATTAATATATATATATATATATATATATATATATATATATATATATATATATATATATATATATATATATATAATGTGTTTGTTGTTTGTGTGTGTGTCACACGAGAATCTCAGAAACTACTTTACCGATCTGTAGTGATGATGGATGGTATTATATGTAGTGATGATGGATGGTGTTATATGTAGTGATGATGGATGATGATGTTATATGTGATGGTGGATGTTGTTATATGGTGATGATGAATGATGTTATATGTAGTGATGATGGGTGGTGTTATATGCGATGATTAGACAATAAAATAATAACAGTTATGCTAAAAAATATACTTTGCTGTACCGTTGTAGTAGAACATATACACCGTTAATGAACTATTGATGGAAGAGGAAGTTTTGGGGACTGAACAGTGAGACAATATGGAGCCTCTCGAGAGGTGGCGTCCTACCGTGGCGTAGCGAATGTTGATACAGTAATCGACCAGGACCAAGCAGTCCAGTACCCTGCAAATTCCTTAATTCTTTGGAGCCCGCTGGAATGCCTCCCTCACCTCACTCTCAAGATTGGAACTCCTATAATGCTCTTAGAAATCTTGAACCACCAATCCTCTCTGATGGCACAAGGGTGGTGAAGAACATGATGTCACATGTACTGGAAGCTACAATACTGACAGGAAAAGCTAAAGGAGCGGACTTTTTATACCAAGGATACTTTTATCACCATTGACCTGCCATTTGAGTTCAACCGACTTCAGTTCTCGGTTAAAGTGAGCTTTGCCATGACCATCTACAAAATCAGGGACAGTCCTAAAGATGGTTGGCCTAAACCTGGTGTTTCTTGCTTCTCTCATGGACAGTTCTATGTTGGTTGCTCCAGTGGGAGCTGGCAAAAATCTGTACATACTTGCTGCTAATGGCAAAACCAAAAATGTGGTCTACCTTAATGTGGAGCCTCCCGGAGGCGTCCTACCCTGGCCTAGCAGAAAGAGCCGCTCGGAGAGCGATTCACGATTCCCTATATATATATATATATATATATATATATATAATATATATATATATATATATATATATATATATATATATATATATATATATATATATATATATATATATATATATATATATATATATATATATATGTTCTGAGTATCAAGTTCTATCTACAGGGCGAACACAAAAACCTTAGAGTTTTCAATGGGTTCTATTTCTGGATTAACAAGAATACACACAAGCTTGGTGGCGGCAGCGCCTACTCTGTCTGGGGTCAGCTAGCCTTTCAGGCAACATGTGGTAGAGCATTGTGGCTTCCATGTGTCGCCAGGCTGTGGTGGGCGTGTGGACATGGTGAAATACATTGCCCACACGCTGCTGCTAGGCTGAATAAATAATGTATATAAATGGAGCACATGCATAATATACATACATAATATACATACAGCATACATAATATACATACAGCATACATATATACATACACACCTCCCTCCCCCCTATCTCACATCATAGCAAAAGTTTTGAGCAGACCTTTCTTTGGATCCGTTCACAGGCGTAGGGGACTTGATCACTGGGAAGGGTATGGGACTCAACACTAGTGGGCGAGAGAGAGTCCAGCAGAAGAGGCATTATTACGGGGCAGAAGCAGCGGTTCCTCCACCACACACGACACTGGGTAACGCACCTGGCAGTCCCGTGACCTACAGAGACCCATGACTAAGCTAACTTTGTCCCAACGTGAGGGAGGTCAGATTCCTGGTGCCACGGACTTAGATTGCCGACACTCAACCCTGGGGAAGAGCAGGCGTGATGGGTGTAGGCGACGACGTCATGAACGCGTTCGGCGGCTCCGGCAATCACAATCTCATCTTCTGACACTGCCACTCCTTGGAAAGAAGGATTGAGGTGAGCAGGGTTCCTAAGAACGAAGGGAAGTCATACAAGACCTGGGCAGGGCGTCCGGTGTAGTTGGGTGTTGCAGGAGTTCAAAGAAGACGGTCGAGGCCTCGCAGTCAATATTCCCCCAGAGAGACACCTTAGATGAGGCCTTTGAGGTTGACAGCAACCTCAGCGTAGCCGTTGGACTGCGGAGGTAATGGGGCGATGACAACACATTACGCACTCCCATCAGTCAGGGAACACAGCAAGTCCCAGTTTGTGAACTGGGGCCCCTCAGTCGGTCCATGAGCGCACAGGAACGCCACCTCACGAGTAGTGGCGAAACTTTACTTTGATGTTGGCGGCAGACGTCGTGTCATTACCGCGCTGATGACCTTCTAACCCGCCAGAGGGCGGTCGTGCGATAACAAGGAAGGACTTTCTGCCACTGAAAAAAGTCAGCCGACACAGACTCAAAGGCGGTGGGGTTGTGCGTCACCATGAAGGATTCCCCTGCTGCTGGCTGGAGTTGTAATACTTTGGCGGGCACCTTACGGACAACATTGGAGATGTCGAGATGCCGATGCGAGCAGAACACAGTCTGTCGTGCCGTCGTTTGGTGGCCTCAGCTCACGGTGACTGTCGTGAAGAAGGCGAGCCAAGGCGATGGGGACGTGAGGCGGCAGGGGACAACTACGTGTCCCGTAGAACAAGGTCCCCGTCGCAGTATAGAGTTCATTACGGGTTTCAATCGCAGGGAGCAGGGTGTTGTGAAGGTCATGTAGCGGTTTGCTGAGGAATACATTCCTCCGCGCGCTTTCGACAGTGGGGCGTGGAAGAAAGTCCTCTCGGGCCGCTGTTCGAAGGTCCTCCATTGCCTTGTCGTCTTCTGATGACGGAGTCCGAACAAGGGCAGGGACTGGCGTGTGGGGTGACCACAGTCTGACGGAAAGAAACAAGGTCGGCGTCGGCATGGTCTTCCTGGAGTAGGGCGGCTGACAGTACGTTCAAGAGCATCAACGAGGATGCAGAGCTCCTTACGACGCGCCACACCTGCTTTTGCTGACGAAAGATGTGCCGAGCTTCCCTTTCGAACGCTGGGTAGCGAGGGGTTCTCCGCGGCGTCCAAAGTGTATGGCAAGTGGTTGAGATCGGGACAACGGGCGATGGTCAGTCGTGGGTGAAGATGTTGCAGGCCTGTAATTAAAGCCGCCTGCGCGGACATCATGGCTCACAGCCAACGCTCCAACCAGCCAGTGGCGTAGCGGCGTCCTGCCGTGTCAGAAAGAGAAACGAGCCACACTGGACAGCTTGGTGCCTCACATGATCTACGCAATGGGCGTATCCCCGCATTAAGCCTGGCGTGTGAGGCATCTGTCTGCAGAATCGTCGGCAAGACTGGTCAAGCTTATGGCGGAACAGGTGAACTAACGACAGGGCCTGTTTTCACTTGCTGGAAGGCCTTGTCGTGGTCGAGGAATCCCACTGGAATGTCCTCTTGGGGCTCATCAGGGGGGCGAGGTATGGTTGGGCAGCTCGCGGAGATGCGATACCATTCCCTGAGAGGAGTGTGCACCCACAAAGTCCACTGAAGTGCTGGCAGAACAAACTTGTCCGGCATTTGGGGAGCGATGCACGTGCTTCCAGCCTGTTAGTGCCACAAGTGAATACGAGCGAAATTGGTCCATGTAATCCTGTCGTTACCGCGGTATGTCGTCCGACCACTTTCACGCAGTTGCCAGACCTTGTAGAGCCATATCACCTCGAAGACGAAAAGTCTGTGGCGAATCATGGGGAGCCCACGGCAATAACTGTAACGACTCCATCGCGGTGATGAAGGTTGTAGAGGTGGTCGTCTTCGCTTCGCGGCAAAGCTCTATCTGCCAGTATCCACTGGGGCGTCCATCGTCGTGAAGAAGCGCGCCTTCGGGTTTCACCTCGCATTATATGGCTACGCAAGGGCGTGGGAAAGGGTCGCGCCAGACGGAACGCCTGGCTGTTGAGCTTAGAAGGTCAGTGGTACGATCCAGGCACCACCTTTGGGTTTCGCGACGACTACCATGAGGTGACACCATGTAAGAACGGGTCATCACCGGCTGTTGTCAATTTCTTAAGGCGACCGCAGAGTCAGCTCGTTTTTACACTTCATGGAAGACCAGGAGCCAATGGGGGGTCCTGTAGATGGCGAGGAAGAGCTGCGTCGTCCTCAAGTGGATCCTCCTCATTCTGTCTTCTTGAGAGGCTTTGGATTCCAAACCGGACTTGGTCACCAGAACGTCCGCTGAATTCGCCTGGGAAGTGCTTCGCATCCGAAGGAGAAGTGTCACTGGCAAAGAGGCAGGGAGTAGGGCGGCAGCAGGGTGGTTACTGCTCCCTTTGTCTCCCTATTGGCGTGCTTTACCTCCGAGAATAGGTTTAGGGAAGCCCTGGGAGATGATGGCCAACTCTTGACGTGTCTGTGGGACAGCAAAGAGTCAGGACACCGTTATGCACATCAATCAGGCTTGACATGACCTGTTGCCAAGGTGATGTGCTTAGTGAACCTGGGGCTGGGGGCCATCTGTGAACCATCTGCAAGCGGAGAGATCCTTGGTGGCAGTCCTAGATCCTTGGAGAGAGCCCCAAACATTGCAAATGCTGAGGACCGATGACTGTAGCATCAGCGCCGGTGTCGGGAGCAACATCTGAAGACAGGATGACACTGCCATGGGTCACGATGCCGCTTCAGTGGTGCTTGGGAACTTTGGTTCTGGGACGTGAAGGAGCACCTTCCTAATGGCTCGAGCGTTGTCCAGAAGATTGTCATGCTTCTGATTAAAGACATGGGCGGCCCTCACTGGTGGAAGAACGCTGCTGCTTCCGCCAAACGCTGTCCCCCGCCAGGTTTGTTGGTAGAGACAACACTTGTCATAGTGGCCCAGACGACCGCACCCCCACTGGACGTGCTTAGCTGGAGCTGCCATATGAGTGACCAGTGGCCCTTACGGTCACAACTATTTGGGTAGGCTCGGCAGCTGGACACACCTGTGTTTCACGTGCTGCTTACCACAGTGTTACAAAAGGAGGCCGGGCGTGGGCATGGTGGGCGAAGGCGTTCAGAATGAACTTCTTTATCGCCTTCTTGTACCGGGACACAGCGCGTACACAGCTGAGGGAGCTCGGATGGCAGGGGGTGGCGCACCTGGCAGCCTCATGGGGCGACATATCATCAACACATCCACAAGAAGAAAGGTTAAAGGAGGCAGGCGTTGGACAAGCTCATAAGTCCTTAACACCATCAGGATCACCTGATGGTGATTTACCTGGTATATATCTACCTCTTCGAGGGCTCTCTTGAGTCGTACACTAAAAAGGCATCAAAGTCTCGCCCTCATCTGTCTACCAGCTAAACAATTCCCTCTCTTTGTCAGAGGCTCCATTCCGCTGCCCTTTGATGTGCCATTGTAGAATATCAGTACCTCCTCCTACAAGCTTAACGTGACGAGGTCAGGTACCTGCAACAGCCTGTTCAAGACATGAGTTTTCCAAAGACAACAGGCACATACATGACTGAATAGAGATTGTTTGAGCTGTGACAAACTCTGGAGATCCACCATTATCAGCATGATCAGTCCACCGTCGCCGCCGTTTTACGAAAGTCACAGAAATTCACATCCGGGCTTCAAGATGGGCGGTGTTTGACAGCCGCTTTGGGTGGGGCTAGGGGCAGTGAAGGAAAGCATTGATATGAGGTATCTGAACCAGTCGATACCGAGGCAGTGTTAAGGCCAGGCTTGGTTAACAGTGAGGGCGAGATATCAAAGCTTCAAACCGATGCACTGTCTTCCAATCTCGTTGGTGGTCTCTCCTGCCTCTTCTTGCCTTCTTTCTTCATTCTCCTGCGGTCTGTTGGCTTAGTCCTCGCGCACCTTTCATCCCTCATGAACCATTAAAGCAATTATCTGTAGAAGACAACGCTGGAGATCCGGGGTGAAGAGCTGTCTGCGATAATAATTAGAACTGGGCGTCCTGTTCAACCTGGTCATCCATCTCTGCCGAAAAGCTGTCATCCAACTGACTCATCAGAGGCGTTGGCTCCGCGACTCGCGTGGAGCTGAGACATAGTACCTTCATCTGTGTGCTGTGTCTGAAATCGGTGTTGACCAGTCAGCCCGTCGCCAGCTAAGATCAGAGACAAAAAATTAATTAAATGCTGAATGATGGTGCTCTATGCCATAATATATATAAAGATAACCATGATCAGTGTGTTCGTACGTGTGTGTGTGTGTGTGCGCGCCTCGGGCAGTGTCTCGCTGGGGTGGAGGCGGCGACTCACTTCGTCAGTTACCCTCCAGGCATGGCGGGGGGTAGGTGTACTCAAGTCTACTCCTCACAAATGCCCAGAACATGCCTTACACCTTGGGAATCCTTTAGAACAAGGTCACACAGTTATGGCACTAAACACACAATGCACTATACACTTCACAGGAAATCACTGTCACTGACACTGCTCAAAGTTGCTATAAATTCTTTGAAGAGACGGCCATTAGCGGTGGTTGACACAGAGCAGGGGTCCATAAGCCGGTCTTGCCACAAACTTTACACTTCACTTGTATAATGATCCAGGTAAATGATTCACTGCGCCATGCATGTGTTCTGGGTATCAAGTTCTATCTACAGGAGCGAACACAAACACCTGTAGAGTTTTCGTAGGTTCTATTTCCTGGATAAACAGAGATACACAAGCGAGGTGGCACTCCTTACTCTGTCTGGGGGGTCAACTAGCCTTTCGGGCGACATGTGGTAAGTGATACATTAGCAGCTTCCATATGTCGCCAGGCACATTAATTAAGCGTGTGGGACATGGTAAATACATTGCCACACGCTGCTAGCTAGGCTGAATAAATAATGTATATAAATGGAGCACATACATAATATACATACATAATATACATACAGCATACATAATATACATACATAATATACATACAGCATACATAATATACATACAATATATATATATATATATATATATATATATATATATATATATATATATATATATATATATATGATTCAATGGGGCCAGAATCAGGAGCAAGGAAGTCCCCCTTCATTTCTCTAACGGCACTAACATATATTATATTACGATATTCACCTTCCACGATAAGATTCCTAAGACTACCATCTGATTTATATCTGTAGCTCCTCAAGTTATACTGTAGGTAATCCCTCACCAGTAGCCTACACCCACGCTCTCACCATCATACTTTCTAGTCTTGCTCCTTCAAGATCCGTCCCCGCCCTGCCTATGTCTCCTTCCTCCCTTCCTTCAACCTCCCTCTCGGTCGACCGTTTTATCTCCCAGTCCCGCTGTCCATTTCTGAATCGTACTTTTTTTTTTTAGATATTATTTGCTTCCCAACCTCTCTGTTTGTTCACATCACCTAAGCAAACCCTTCTTGGCTCGCTGTCCAGTACTCCATTCTTTTTCTTTTGTAATTTTTTTATTTGTGTTTTTTATTGTTTTATTTTATTCTGCTCGTCCTATACAGTACTCTCGAGCAGGTCTTTTTCGTCGGTTCCAAATAACTTACTCCTCTTGCACCCAGAATCTGTCTCAGGCTTATACAGCAATATATTTATCATTAATATATACCTTCTTTCCCTAAACTACAGTGCGACTTAATTCGTTACTCACTGTTTAGTATACAAATACATTCATTCTTATATACCTAAAACTTTCATAATTTTGTCGCTATTAAAAGTAAAAAAAAAAAATTCCCTTTTTCTAATTATTTGACATAATTTTCATGAACTTATATTCACTTCTTCACTAACATGTGTAACTCATCAAAACACCGACTTGCTCTCTCTTCTTGATAAGTGAAGCACAACTGGGCCGGAATATTGGGACTGGGGAAGGAGATGCGTCGAGTTCAGAGCAAGAGCTTACTAATATCAATCATTCGTAAATCTAAAGGCAGTCTATAAGAGGCCCTTTGCTTATTTCTTACCTACATTCGTCAGATCTAGTCCCACTACCGACTTCCTGAACCCCGAGCCTCTTGGGGTAGTAACGGAGCAATATTTCTGGATGTTGGATATGATTTGTATAGTAATGATTTATATGCCGGTATTAGTTATGATTTTTCTTATATACAAATTTAGTATTTATGAAGGTCTGATTATTTCTTATTTTTTCATACGTGGATCAGAAAAGTGATAATCAATATGATTATAAATCGGTATTATATAAAGCAGGTTTCATTAATTAGAACTTCGGATCAGTTATCTCGAACAGTGGTTTAGGGGTCCAGTAGTAAGTAGACTATAATATTGAGGCTCGTAACTCTCGTGGAGACTTTGCCGAAGCTCCATACTCATAATATTTTGAAGTTGATTGATCAATAAATCCTTATTATTAATAACGTATAACTCTTAAGAGTTTCCCAAGTTTCTCTGACAAGTTTGATGATATTGTGTTGGATCATTTAATGTAGTTCCAGTGTTTAGACAAATTATTATTATTATTATTATTATTATTATTATTATTATTATTATTATTATTATTGTTAGTAATAGTAGCAATACCAATATATTTGTATTATCATTATTGTTATTATTAATGTATTATTGTTATTATTATTGTTGTTGTCATTATTAGTAGTAGTATCGTTAGAGCGCCGCAACACCAACGAGGAGAGGGTATAATAAACGGGTAATTTAAGATGATATTCAACAAATTGCACTCAGTTTAATTTATACAGAACAGGTGACACACACACTCTCTCTCTATCTCTCTCTCTCTCTCTCTCTCTCTCTCTCTCTCTCTCTCTCTCTCTCTCTCTCTCTCTCAAAACATGTATTCAGAATCTAAAACCAATTACTGGCATAACACAGTGTGGCCAGTCTTCTCGTCTTACACTCCGGTAATTGTATTTTACTCCTGGTATTTCCCCCTCACCACCACCCCCCCACACACACCCTCTTACCTCCCTCGTAGCATTTAAAGTGGCACTTTCTTGGGATATACATTACCACTTTACGCTCGTGTTTACTGCATCTCTCTCTCTCTCGCATTACGTTACGTTATGCTAATATATTGTAAGCATCCCCCCACTCTCTCTCTCTCTCTCTCTCTCTCTCTCTGGTACAAACATCTTGCCTCACCATCACACACTCGGGGCTGTGCCGTCTCCTGTCTCTCTTTAAAGTTGCACCTTTCTGGTAAATATATTTTCTCCGCAAGAAGTTAAAGTTGAGTAGAACACTTCGTTCATACATAATGAAGTAGGTGAGTGTTGCTGTCAGCAGTACTAACATTCACCTCTTATTTCTTCTACAAAGCTGTTCTTGCCTGTAAGATAATAATGATTATAATAATAATAATATTATTATTTTTATTATTATTATTATTATTATTATTATTATTATTATTATTATTATTATTATTATTATTATTATTATTATTATTATTATTATTATTATTATTATTTTTATTATTATTATTATTATTATTATTATTATTACATCGATTGCGTATCTTCTGATGTGCACTTTTAAACAGATGAAACGAATATATTCCGACTGTGACCAAGACTATAGTCATCTTCAAATAGATAGCCTTGAGGTATGGTCACACTCATGTTTACTTGCCTGTACCCAGTGTAAGGTGACGACTGCTGTCAGGTCAGTAATATTAGCCACAGAACACATTACATTCAGAGTGAAAAATGGACAAGTTGAACTAAAGAGAATATATATCGAGAGAAAGTCCTGGGTGTGTTTGGTGAGAGTATATTATTATTTAAAGATCATATAAACGAAAGAGTCAGTAAAACGATACATGATAATTATTTACTCACTTAGACACCTCAAATGTCAGGTGTTTGTACAAGAATCTGGATCGATCAGACTTAGAATACACAAAGAACAGCATTTTATCTTCACGAGTTGACGGGCACCCACGCCATCGAAAATGTTTAGGGGAGGTTAACGAAACTTACCTGTGTAAAGGAAGTTATTTCACCGTTTTACAGAGATTCCATTAACGGTGTACCGCAGAATACGTGCTGGTGACGTTTACGATGATGCAAGGAATATATCTTAAGGGAGCACAGCCCAACATGACTCCACACAGAGGCATTACCAAGACATCGTGTACCATTACAGAGCTGTGGCGCCACTAATTCAACACATTTAGTACCGATTGTTGTCCAGCAAGTGGATGAATATCTGGGTATACAGGCCTGACGCCTCCCTCCAGAACGTATACAGTACATTGGTAACAGAAGTAAAGTAACGATAACAAAATAATACCCATAAAGAATTAATAGAAATAACAATATTAATGAGCAGAAACAATAGTAATAATTATAGAGATACGAAGAAATTATAGTCAAAATAACAGTAATAAGTAGAACTCGTGAAATTAATGATATCAGAGAAAAATATGATAATTTGAAAATAGCTGGGAAGACCCGAATAGCTCCATTGTAAGCTTATCTGTGATGGTAATATAGGTGAGGAATTTAAATGAGAGTTGGTGTTTTGAAGGTGTAGTGGACTGGCAAAATATAGACTGAGAGGAATTAAAGGTAATAGAAAAAGACTAATTGTGGGGTGGTGGATGTAATCCTAGACAAGGTTCTTGAAACTCCAGGGCACGAGCAGTAGATATATTCAATAAGTGTACAAGACTGGGCGTGATAGCCAACCGATACAGGAGCGATTACTAGGGACCCCGGACCGTAGGTAGGCCGAGGCCGATCTGAGGGAAATTAGCTAGCTAGGCAAGGGGAGTTGCTAGACATTCCTAGGACAATAAATGAGGTCTTCTAATTACTCGACTAGCGCGGTACAGACATAGTACATCGGGACATAGTAAATGAACATAGGCATTAGACATAAGCATAGACATTAGACATGCTATAATAATATGTAGTAATACAGACATGTGAATAAATGGTACAATGAATGGTAACAAGAGTCCTGGCGTCAGGCGTGTTCACATATCTTGGTATGTACCTATCTATACACCTCCCTCCCCCTTTACGCTCGTAGTGCAATCTCGAGCGGCTACGGACTCTTTTTCCATGAGTCGGGGGGAGCGGCGAGGGACAATGGGAGGATCAACTGACGACCTTCGTTCCTGGTCTGGGCAAGGGGACACAGGGGACGGGGAGGAAGGTTCGTCACTAGAGGATGGCACTGGGCGGAGGTGGCGTCTGTTTCGCCACCACACACGACCACTGGGGAGGCGGACTTGGTACGAACGAGACTCGCCACGGCCCATGACGACCCCGACCTTGTCCCAGCGGTGTGACGTCGGGTCCTGGATTCGTACTTGCTGGCCGACCGTCAACCTGGGAAGGGGGCGGGCGTGGGCGTCATAGTGGCTTGTCACTTGGGCCATCCGGGCAGCCTCACGGCGGTCACACTCGTCCGCCTTGATCTGCCATTCATCTAAGAAGGACTGGGGGTGGGCAGGCACACAAGTACGAAGGGGGCGGCCATACAACACCTGGGCAGGAGAGCGTCCGGCAGGGGTAGGGGTGTTACGGAGTTCCAGTAGGCCCCTGTCGAACTCCTCGCAGTCCAGGTTCCCCGTCGGTGCTGTCTTGAGGATGAGGTATTTTACGGACTTTACCGCTGCCTCGGCGTGGCCATTCGCCTGCGGGTAATGAGGGGAGGTGACGATGTGGTGGACGCCCCAGCGTTCGGCGAAGCTCTTGAACTCGTGGCTATTGAACGGGGGCCCACCGTCGGTTCGGAGGCGGAGAGGCACTCCGACTTCCCGGAAGAAGCAACAAAACATCCGGATGACCCTGGAAGAGGTGGTGTCCCGACCACAGGGAACTACCACGGGCCATCCAGAGAGCCTGTCGGCGACCACCAGGAAAGACTTTCCGGCCACATTAAAGAAGTCGGCGGACACGGACTCAAAGGGCCGCTTTGGGAGGTCATTGCACAGGTACGGCTCTTGTTGCTGGCTGGGCTGGAGTTGCTGGCAAGGCTCACAGGCCTCAACCGTGCTCTTAATATCGGCGTCAATACCAGGCCAGAAGACGGTCTGACGGGCTCTGCGCCTGGTGGCTTCAACGCCGCGGTGGCTGTCATGGAGGCGGGATAAGGTGCGCCGGCGGAGGGCAGCGGGAACGACGATCCTGGGGCCGTACAACACCAGCTCTCCGTCCGCATAGAGGCTATCCCTTAGCTTCCAGAAGGGGAGGGCGGAGGCGTGAATGTCGTAGCGGTTGGTGGGGAATCCAGCGGAGACGTAGTCGAGGAGTTGGACGTATGCCGGGTCTTGAGCGGCGGCGATGCGAAGCTCCTGGAGAGTCCTATCGTCTTCGATGGAGGGCGTCGTCGTCGTCTTGTCAGCAAGAGAAGTGGCTGTGTGTGTCACTAAAGACCGAACGTGAGCAGCGGCCGTGGTACAGTCGACTTCATCTTCAGGTGTGGGGCGACTAACAGGGGCTCGGGAGAGGGCGTCTGGTATGCACAGAAGCTTCCCGGCGCGCCACACAGCTGTAAAGACGTAAGGGGCGGTCTTCTCTTTGAGACGTTGGAGGCGAGGATTTTCGATGGCGTCCAACGTGTAGTGATTAAGAATGGGTATGAGCGGGCGATGGTCCGTCATGAGGGTGAAATGCCCAAGGCCGAACAGGTAAAGGCGGCACTTGGCCATAGCCCAGGCGACTGCCAGCATCTCTAGTTCGATGGTGGCGTATCTGGTCTCCGTGTCCGTCAGAAACCTGGAGCCACACTGAACTAAGCGCAGTCTACCCTGGCCGTGGTCTTGAAGGAGGGCATATCCGAGGCCGTATAGACGGGAGGCGTCGGTCTGGAGGACCACTGGTAAGGACGGGTCGAAGGGTGCCAAGGCTGGGGGTGACAGCAACTCCTTCTTAACATTCCTGAACGCTAGGTCGTGGTCAGAAGTCCAGAGGAAGGAGCGCTTGGGGCTCATGAGGGGGCGTAGAGGTTGGGCTGATGTGGCGATTTTAGGGGAGAAGTCGGCCAGCTGATTTACCAGGCCCATAAATGAGCGAAGGTCGGTCAGGTTCGCTGGAGTAGGGAAGTCCCTGATGGCCTTGACCTTCTCCTCATCAGCTGAGATCCCCTCTGGCGAGATGTTGTAGCCGCAGTAGTTAACTTGGGAGGCGGCGACCACAAATTTATCTTTGTTCAGGGTGATACCGTGGGCACGACATCTTGTGAGCATCAGATGAACTCGGTTCAAGTGGGCCGGGAGATCATCGTCGAAGAGCAGGATGTCATCTACGACCTTCACGCAGTTGGTGACACCCTGCAGAGCCACATCCCCACGGAGGCAGTACGCATCCCCCGTTGCTGCGAAGCCCATGGGTCCGCGGCAGTGTTGGAAGCGGCCGTGGGGCGTGATGAATGTAGTGAGGTGGCGATCTTCTTCCGCCAGGTCGACTTGCCAGTACCCATGTAGTGCATCCGCCGTGGTAAAGAACTTTGCAGACGGGGTGACGCTGCGGACTGCTTGGATGGGCGTAGGCGATGGATGGGCGGGACGGGAGACCTGCGAGTTGAGATGGGTGAGGTCCACTGTGATGCGAACACCTACAGGCTTGGGTGCCAAGACCATAGGGTGGCACCACTCGGAGGGCTCCTCACCGGCGTGTCTGATGATCCCCTGCTGCACCAGAGAATCGAGCTCCGCCTTCACCTTGTCCCGTATGGCAAAGGGGATAGGCCTGGGTGTGTGGATGGCGAAAGGCGTCGCGCCAGGCTTGAGGTGGATTCTCATCGGGGGGCCTGTCATCTTCTTGAGCGGCGTCTTCTGGAGGTCGGGCTTGGAGACAAGGACGTCGCTGAACTGACGAAAAAAGAACTCCCGGGCGGCAGCAGGTGTGGTCATGGCTGAAACAGGTATCTCTGCACACCTGTTGAGGTGTGTCACAGCGAGGATGGGCTTTGGGAACTCGGATGAGACGATGGCCAAGTCCTGACAATGGCCACATGACAAGAGAGGGGTTTGGATGCCCTCATGGACGTGGACTGTGGCAAGGCAAGACTTGGGACCGAGCTGTAGTGTTGCCTTGAAGCAACCCAAAGGTGGAGCCATCGGGGACCCGTCCGCTGTGAGCACGTCGTTTATGGCTGTGGGTGACAGGCTACTCCTGGGAATGTTGAGGGCGTCCAGGTGTGTTGGTCCAATCACCGTGATGTCCGCGCCCGTGTCAGGTATCATCAGGAGGTTGGAAGAGTTGGTACCGTAGGACAGACGAACATTGACGGGCTTGGGGGACCTGTCACTCGAGGTATCATCCACGCGTCGGCATCCTTTGTTGTTCTTGGGAGACGGTGGTGTGGACGTTCTGTCGGGCTGTGAAGAGACGTTTTGACCTGGAGATGGAGGCTTCTTGGTGGACCTGCAACACTTGGCGAAGTGTCCTTGCTTGTTGCAAGCGTTGCATGAGGCCTTGTTGGCAGGACATCGAGGTGTGCGGGGCCAATGGCCTTGAAACCCACAGTTTCGACATGTACTATCAGCCACAGGGCACTTTCCTGGACCATGCTGGTGCTGACAGTTTCTGCAGGATTCGGGAGAAGAAACTGGTGACTGTGACGGGGGCTGTGGAGAGGACGTCGTCTGCATCTGGCGTTGATTCCTCTTGTAGGTGGAGACGGCGTGGACTTGAGATGGCGATAAGTGTATAGCTGAGGCAGCCTCTCTTGTGGCCTCATACGACCTGCAACAGGTGACGAAGTCGGTGAGGGAAGAGGCGGCGTCGAGGGTGAGGAGTTTCTGAAGCAGGTCCTCGTCACGTACACCCATCAGCAAGATCATCTTGAGCTGGATCTCAGCACAGGTTACAGGATCGCCTGTACATAGGTCCACCTCGGTTGCTAGGTCCTTAAGTCGTGCATAGAAGTCTGAGAATGATTCCCCAGAAGCTTGTTTGCAGGATAGCAGTTCCCTACGACGCAAAGCTTCATTGCGGAGGCCACGGAAATGACTCTGCAAGGCGTTTAAAACCTCTGTCACTGACCTGGGGGAGTCAGGGGGGATGGCTAGCGTGTGCTCTAGGAGGCGTTGAACATCGAGGGAAATGCACGATCTTAATTGGATGAGTTGTTTATGAGGGGGCATTCGATTGAGGTCAGACATAACAGCAAAGTCTTCGAAACGACGTCGCCATTGACGGTATACTTGATATGTTGCGTCAGATTGAAGAGGTGGGGGACTGGGAACTGAAGACTTGCTGTGCAGGGGTGTACTCGAGACGGCAGGCGGTGGAGGAGGCACGGAGAGGTCGACGAGAGTTGAGACTGGAACAGGTGGTTGAGAAGACACTGAGGCATACCTAGGGGAGATAGGTGACGTGTGAGGAGGCGTTGTCTGAAGGATAGATGAAGAGGCTGAAGCTGGCGAATTGGTTGTGGCAGCTGGTGAAGTCGTCCTCGTTGCCAGCAATTCCAATAGGTCCAGGAATTTGCGGTTATCAGCTTGGTGTTGTTGTTGAAGTTGAAGGCGGTAAGCTGATTCCTCTGACTGTCTTGACAATTCCTCTTGACGTCGTTTTTCCTCCTCTAATTGACGTCTTTGGGCTTCCTTCTCTTGAGAAACTTGTAGGAAGTGGATTAACTGACGTATATCCTGGCTCCCATCCTTTGAATTTGGCGCGCCCGGCGTGTGAGGCGTCGTCTTCCTCATAATCCTCATATAAATTTCCCAGCAAATCGTCGTGGTCAGACATCTCGTGTTTGGTATTGTTGCGATGGGAAAGACAAGGAGAATAAGGTGAGGTGCTATATTTTCGCCAATGGATTTGCTTAAGTGCAAGAACTGGCTGGCAAGTAAAAGAGTACTGACTGTAATATTTGTGAAGTGAGAGGAGGCGGCTGGCGGCGGTGTATTCCTCCTGCGCCCGGGCGAGATGCTGGTGATGACTCAGTGGAGGGGAGGGAGTCAAATCAGTGGCTTGCGGGCCTGCGTGGATGGAGGATGTATGCCGGAAGTGCTGTCTTGGAAACTGGGCTGGAGGCGTGTCTGCTACCTGTAGGGCCGCAGAAACATAGCAAAGAGACATGAAAGGCACTGCACTTCACTTAGGGCACTTCACAAGGTCACAAAGCACTTTAAATCCAGGGGCACTGTGGAGTATATCTTCTGGGCGGGAAACACGAGGCCGGGAAACAGACGGGGCCGGCTCTTGAGGCTTGTAAACTGTCGTGTTGGAGCTACTCAAACTGCGCCATGTGGGGTGGTGGATGTAATCCTAGACAAGGTTCTTGAAACTCCAGGGCACGAGCAGTAGATATATTCAATAAGTGTACAAGACTGGGCGTGATAGCCAACCGATACAGGAGCGATTACTAGGGACCCCGGACCGTAGGTAGGCCGAGGCCGATCTGAGGGAAATTAGCTAGCTAGGCAAGGGGAGTTGCTAGACATTCCTAGGACAATAAATGAGGTCTTCTAATTACTCGACTAGCGCGGTACAGACATAGTACATCGGGACATAGTAAATGAACATAGGCATTAGACATAAGCATAGACATCAGACATGCTATAATAATATGTAGTAATACAGACATGTGAATAAATGGTACAATGAATGGTAACAAGAGTCCTGGCGTCAGGCGTGTTCACATATCTTGGTATGTACCTATCTATACACTAATAATAAATTTGGGTTGAGAGGGAAAGAGAGAGTTGATACTTAAGAATACATAATTCAACAAGAAATTATTTCATAAGTAAACAATGAAGATGGAACAGTGGAGACAATGGAGGCTTGTTAGATTATGTGTAGACGGATTAAAGAACGAAATACTAAGTTGACTGGTAATTGACAAACAGACAGATAGAGAAAGCTATAGAAAAAATATAGACTAAGGGGGTTGAGGAAGAATGGGAGCAGTGCAAGTGTTCAGTCTAATTAAGTGCAAATGAGGTGTGAAGGCAGAAGGCAATAAGATGTAAACATGAAGACGATATGATGGTGGCATGAGACCAGATGCTAGTATAAAATGACAAAGGAAGAGATTGGAAGAAAATGGTGAAAGAATATAGAAAATCAGTTATGAATGAAAGGGAGGATAGTGTGCAGAATAAAGGGGAAATAAAAGAGCGATAGAGACAATTCAAGTTTCTGGAATTATTCTGTTTATGATGTGGTGGAATGAATAAATCAAAGGTGAAAGTGGAAGAGTAATAAATTAGGAAGAGGTCACACTGGTTGTAAGTTCAAGAATGGTGAGGCATCAAGAATGGATAGAATCACCTTCAAATATTAATGATGGAGGAGGAGGAATGGGAGAATGATTGACATGAGTATACAGGCAATGTATGACAGAGGGAAATGGACCACAGGCATGACAGACAGTAAGTATGTATAAATCCCATGTATAAAGGGAAAGTTTAGAATTATAGATGAATAAATCTGTTGATTATACCAGGGAATATGTGTGACAGAGTTGTCATTGACAGAATAGAAGCCAAAATAAAGCATATGAACATGAGAAATTTTGTATTTATTATTTAAAAGGGGGCATATGTTAAAGTAGACATCAAAAGGGTGTTTCCTTGTGTATGGTTGCCATGTTTTGTTTTTTTATTATCCTGGATGGATCAGTAAGAGAGATGAAAGCAAGAATGAATGAGAAGAGTATGAGCTTCGTTAATAATAATAATGCGAGATAAATATAGAATAATGCTGCTGTTTCCAGATGACATTGTTCAAATGGGTAATTCTGAGGAAAATTAACAAATGAAAGTGAATTAATTTGGAAGGAGTGTATACTAGTAAATAGTTCATAGTTAATGTGAACAAAAATAAAATGATGCAAGTAAACAGAAACGGATGACAGGGAGAAGTAAATATAAACATGAATCGAGATAGAATGGACGAAGTGAGGTGTTTCAGATATCTGGGAGTAGATAACTCGGCTAATGCAACAGTTGGAGCCGAATTGAATTGCCGAGTTACAGGTGGAAAGAAAGTAATAGTATCATTAAAATGTAGACAGAGATAGATAGACATTTGTCAGGGAAGGTCAATTTAGGAATATAAAGAATTAAAGAATTGTATCTGGGTGTAAAAAGGGAAAATCAAATTAGATTTGACAAAAATAACGTGTTTGTGATGTGGGGTAGACAGGATATAAGGAACGAAGAAATGGATGAAGGTATAAAAGTAACGGAGATGTGAGACAGAAAGAAGTAAAAACTGGAGACAGGGTGATGAAATGAAAGCAGTATTCGTAGTGATGGTGATCATCGAAGAAGCAGCAAAGCGCGTGGATGATAGGAGAGCGAGACTAGTTTACTAGGATGTCACAGGTGTTACGGTGTAGAAAAGTAAAAGGGAAATTTATGTTTGCTGTTGATTCTGGTTATCCTACAGCACAGTGAGGAGAAAACTTCGATTGCAAGAAAAAAAGAAGATAATATAAAAATAATATTAGTAACAAAAATATATTATAGTAGATTGTTTTAGTGGAGGCACAAGCGACAATAATAATTTGTAGAGAATACGTTGCTTTTCACGGCGTGAATGTTCCATGATTGGATTATGGTTTGCAAAAAGTGAATTTTTGAATTCCAGCTAAAAAAATAAATAAATAAAAATAAAACCTTGGCTTGTTATTTTCAGTGTTGGGGAGGTGGTAGTAGTTATTTCATTATTCTTTTTATATAGTTTTTTAATAGAAGCACGAGGGTAAGAGAACGTATCCCTCATATATTTTTTCTTTGCTATTTTCCACCGCCAATACCCATCATCAACGTTATTAGATTTGACATAATGGATTGATACCTGCAATATTAAAACTTTATGACGTCATTCTCAATATCCACCCGCCACTTATAACTCTTGAGCAATATATGGCGCTTTGACAATTAACAAGAATCAAGCTAACATAACCTAATTAAAACCTAACCTAAGATACCTGTGTATTTTTGGTCAAGTCATATGTCAAAGTAGTTTAATAAATACGTAAGTCTCACACCTTTCACCTGTCGAACACAGCTCAACGTATGGACAAGCAATGTTATTCAAATTAAGTTATAAATTTGTGTTTGTTTCTTATAATTTTCAAAGTGACGCAACTATCCCACAAGAATGATTAATAATAATAATAATGATAATAAAAATAATGATAATGATAATAATAATAATAATAATGATAATAATAATAATAATAATAATAATAATAATAATAATAATAATAATAATAATAATAATAATAATAATAATAATAATAATAATAATAATAATAATAATAATAATAATAATAATAATAATAATAATAATAATAATAATAATAATAATAATAATAATAATAAAAATAATAATAATAATAATAATAATAATAATATGTTTAATAATAATGAAAGAAGCAGTAGGATCATGAGAGCCCATAAATTACAATAAAAGTGTTCTATTTACAAGCATCTTAATATATAAGTGATATTACAAAAAATAAATTGTAATATCTTCAGCTGATTATTTATTAAACAAATATATTTATGACAAAAGTAATTATTCGATTGTTTATAAAATATATGACTAATATATTATTACCGGTTGGAAATATAGCATTAGCCCGCGAGGGTATCGGCCAATAAAAATGCGATTATTGTAAATCATTTAATATTCCACACATGGCATTTCAAAATATGAATGAATATATTTATATATCAGTGAATTTATGAATAATGAAATCTATTATTAACGAAACCACGAGAATTTTACAGTAACAAAATATAAACCTATGAAAAAGTTACATTACAACACTACAGCAAGAGCTACACTACAACAAGAGTTACACTACAACACTATAAAACTAAAATAAGTGTTGAAATATAACACTATAACAAGAGTTACACTACAAAACTACAACAAGAGTTATGCTACAACACTACAACAAGAGTTGCACTACAACAAAAGTTACACTGCAACAAAAGTTACACTAAAATAAAAGTTACACTGCAACAACTACAACAAGAGTTGCACTACAACAAATGTTACACTACAACAAGAGTTACACTGCAACAACTACAACAAGAGTTGCACTACAACAAAAGTTACACTACAACAAGAGTTACACTACAACAAGAGTTACACTACAACACTACAACAAGAGTTACACTAAAACAAGAGTTACACTACAACAAAAGTTACACTACAACAAAAGTTACACTGCAACAAAAGTTACACTACAACAAAAGTTACACTGCAACAACTACAACAAGAGTTGCACTACTACAAAAATTACACTACAACAAGAGTTACACTACAACAAGAGTTACACTACAACACTACAACAAGAGTTACACTACACCACTACAACAAGAGTTACACTACAACACTACAACAACAGATACACGACACCACTACAACAAGAGGTACACTACAACGCTATAACAAGAGTTACACTACAACACTACAACAAGATTTACACTACAACAAGATTTACACTACAACAAGAGTTACTCTATAACACTACAACAAGAGTTACACTACAACACTATAACAAGAGCTACACTACAACACTACAACACTACAACAAGAATTACACTACAACTCTATAACAAGAGTTACACTACAACACTACAACAAGAGCTCCACTACAACAAGAGGTACACTAAAACAAGAGTTACACTACAACAAAGGTTACACTACAACAAAAGGTACACTTCAACAACTACAACAAGAGTTGCACTACAACCAAAGTTACACTACAACACGAGTTACACTAAAACAAGAGTTACACTAAAACAAGAGTTACACTACAACAAAAGTTAAACTACAACAAAAGTTACACTTCAACAACTACAACAAGAGTTGCACTACAATCAAAGTTACACTACAACAAGAGTTACACTACAACACTATAACAAGAGTTACACTACAATGCTACAACAAGAGTTACACTACAACATTACAACAAGAATTACACTACAACTCTATAACAAGAGTTACACTACAACAAGAGTTACACTACAACACTACCAACAAGAGTTACACTACAACACTACAACAAGAGATACACTACAACACTACAACAAGAGATACACTACAACGCTATAAAAAGAGTTACACTACAACACTACAACAAGAGTTAAACTACAACACTACAACAAGAGTTACAGTACAACATTATAACACTAAAATAAGTGTTGAAATATAACACTATAACAAGTGTTGAAATATAACACTATAACAAGAGTTACACTACAACACTACAACGAGAGTTACACTACAACACTACAACAAGAGTTACACTACAACACTACAACAAGAGTTACACTACAACATTATAACACTAAAATAAGTGTTAAAATATAACACTATAACAATTGTTGAAATATAACACTATAACAAGAGTTACACTACAACACTACAACAAGAGTTACACTACAACACTACAACAAGAGTTACACTACAACACAACAACGAGAGTTACACTACAACACTATAACAAGAGTTACACTACAACATTACAACACTAAAATAAGTGTTGAAATATAACACTATAAAAATTGGTGAAATATAACACTACAACAAGTGTTACACTACAACGAGAGTTACACTATAACACTACAACAAGAGTTACACTACAACACTATAACAAGAGTTACACTACAACACTACATCAAGAGTTACACTACAACACCACAACAAGAGTTACACTACAACACTACAACAAGAGTTACACTACAACGAGAATTACACTATAACACTACAACAAGAGATACCTACAACACTATAACAAGAGTAACACTACAACACTACAACAAGAGTTACACTAGAAGACTACAACAAGAATTACACTACAACTCTATAACAAGAGTTACACTACAACAAGAGTTACACTACAACATTACAACAAGAGTCACACTGCAACAAGAATTACAATACAACTCTATAAAGAGAGTTACACTACAGCACTACAACAAGACTTACACTATAACACTACAACAGGAGTTACACTACAACACTATAACAAGAGTTACACTACACCACTACAACAAGAATTACACTACAGCTCTATAACAAGAGTTACACTTCAACAATACAACAAGAGTTACAGTACAACAAGAGTTACACTAAAACAAGAGTTACACCACAACAAAAGTTACACTAAAACAAAAGCTACACTACAACACTATAACAAGAGTTACACTACAACACTATAACAAGAGCTACACTACAACACTACAACACTACAACAAGAATTACACTACAACTCTATAACAAGAGTTACACTACAACAAGAGTTACACTACAACACTAAAACAAGAGCTACACTACAACACTACAACACTACAACAAGAATTACACTACAACACTACAAAAAGAGTTACACTACAACAAGAGTTACACTACAACAAAAGTTACACTACAACAAGAGTTACACAACAACAAGAGTTACACTACAACACTACAACAAGTGTTATACTACAACACTAAAACAAGAATTACACTACAACACTACAACAAGAGTTACATTACAACACTACAACAAGAGTTGCATTAAAACACTACAACAAGATATACACTACAACAAGAGTTACACTACAATACTACAACAAGAGTTACACTACAACTCTATAACAAGAGTTACACTACAACAAGAGTTACACTACAACAAGAGTTACACTACAACACTACAAGAAGAGTTACACTACAACACTACAACAAGAGTTACATTACAACACTACAGCAAGAGCTACACTACAACAAGAGTTACACTACAACACTACAACAAGAGTTACACTACAACAAGAGTTACACTGCAACACTACAATAAGAGTTACATTACAACACTACAGCAAGAGCTACACTACAACAAGAGTTACACTACAACACTATAAAACTAAAATTAGTGTTGAAATATAACACTATAACAAGAGTTACACTACAACACTACAACAAGAGTTACACTACAACATTACAACACTAAAATAAGTGTTGAAATATATTACTATAACAATTGTTGAAATATAACACTATAACAAGAGTTACACTACAACACTACAACGAGAGTTACATTACAACACTATAACAAGAGTTACACTACAATACTACAACAAAAGTTACACTACAACATTACAACTCTAAAATAAGTGTTGAAATATAACACTATAACAATTGTTGAAATACAACACTACAACAAGAGTTACACTACAACACAACAACAAGAGTTACACTACAACGAGAGTTTCACTACAACACTATAACAAGAGTTACACTACAACAATACAACACAAAAATAAGTGTAGAAATATAACACTATAAAAATTGGTGAAATATAACACTACAAGAAGAGTTACACTACAACACTATAACAAGAGTTACACTACAACACTACAACAAGAGTTACACTACAACACTACAACAAGAGTTACACTACAACACTACAACAAGAGTTACACTACAACGAGAGTTACACTATAACACTACAACAAGAGATACCTACAACACTATAACAAGAGTATCACTACAACACTACAACAACAGTTACACTACAAGACTACAACAAGAATTACACTACAAGTCTATAACAAGAGTTACACTACAACAAGAGTTACACTACAACACTACAACAACAGTTACCCTACAACAAGAATTTCACTACAACTCTATAAAGAGAGTTACACTACAACAAGAGTTACACTACAACACTACAACAAGAGTTACACTACAACACTACAACAAGAATTACACTACAGCTCAATAACAAGAGTTACACTACAACAATACAACAAGAGTTACAGTACAACAAGAGTTACACTAAAACAAGAGTTACACCACAACAAAAGTTACACTACAACACTATAACAAGAGTTATACTACAACACTACAACAAGAGTTACACTACAACACTACAACAAGAGTTACACTACAACAAGACTTACACTACAACAAGTGTTACATTACAACACTACAACAAGAGTTACACTACAACACTACAACAAGAGTTACACTACAACACTACAACTCTATAACAAGAGTTACACTACAACAAGAGTTACACTACAACACTACAACAAGAGTTACACTTCAACAAGAATTTCACTACAACTCTATAAAGAGAGTTACACTACAACAAGAGTTACACTACAACACTACAACAAGAGTTACACTACAACACTACAACAAGAATTACACTACAGCTCAATAACAAGAGTTACACTACAACAATACAACAAGAGTTACAGTACAACAAGAGTTACACTAAAACAAGGGTTACACTACAACACTATAACAAAAGTTACACTACAACAAGACTTACACTACAACAAGTGTTACATTACAACACTACAACAAGAGTTACACTACAATACTACAACAAGAGTTACACTACAACACTACAACAAGAATTACACTACAACTCTATAACAAGAGTTACATTACAACAAGAGTTACACTACAACACTACAACAAGAGTTACACTACAACGAGAGTTACAATATAACACTACAACAAGAGTTACCTACAACACTATAACAAGAGTTACACAACAACACTACAACAAGAATTACACTACAACTCTATAACAAGAGTTACACTATAGCAAGAGTTACACTACAACAAGAATTACACTACAACTCTATAACAGGAGTTACACTACAATAAGAGTTACACTACAACACTACAACAAGACTTACACTATAACACTTCAACAAGAGTTGCACTACAACACTATAACAAGAGTTACACTACAACAATACAACAAGAGTTACACTACAACTCTATAACAAGAGTTACACTACAACAAGAGTTACACTACAACACTACAACAACAGTTACACTACAACACTATAAAACTAAAATTAGTGTTAAAATATAACACTACAACAAGAGTTACACTACAACACTACAACAAGAGTTACACTACAACACTATAAAACTAAAATTAGTGTTAAAATATAACACTACAACAAGAGTTACACTACAACATTACAACACTAAAATAAGTGTTGAAATATATCACTACAACAATTGTTGAAATATAACACTATAACAAGAGTTACACTACAATACTACAACGAGAGTTACACTACAACACTGTAACAAGAGTTACACCACAACACTACAACAAGAGTTACACTACAACACTACAACAAGAGTTACACTACAACATTACAACTCAAAAATAAATGTTGAAATATAACACTATAACAATTGTTGAAATATAACACTACAACAAGAGTTACACTCCAACACTACAACAAGAGTTACACTACAACACTATAACAAGAGTTATACTACAACAATACAAGACTAAAATAAGTGCTGAAATATAACACTATAAAAATTGGTGAAATATAACACTACAACAAGAGTTACACTACAACACTATAACAAGAGTTACACTACAACACTACATCAAGAGTTACACTACAACACCACAACAAGAGTTCCACTACAACACTACAACAAGAGTTACACTACAACGAGAGTTACACTATAACACTTCAACAAGAGATACCTACAACACTATAACAAGAGTAACACTACAACACTACAACAAGAATTACACTACATCTCTATAACAAGAGTTACACTACAACAAGAGTTACACTACAACAAGAGTTACACTACAACACTACCACAAGTGTTACACTACAACAAGGATTTCACTACAACTCTATAAAGAGAGTTACACTACAACAAGAGTTACACTACAAAACTACAACAAGAATTACACTACAGCTCTATAACAAGAGTTATACTACAACAATACAACAAGAGTTACAATACAACAAGAGTTACACTAAAACAAGAGTTACACCACAACAAAAGTTACACTACAACACTATAACAAGAGTTATACTACAACACTACAACAAGAGTTACACTACAACACTACAACAAGAGTTACACTACAACAAGACTTACACTACAACAAGTGTTACATTACAACACTACAACAAGAGTTACACTACAACACTACAACAAGAGTTACATTACAACAAGAGTTACACTACAACACTACAAAAAGAGTTACACTACAACGAGAATTACACTATAACACTACAACAAGAGTTACCTACAACACTATAACAAGAGTTACACTACAACACTACAACAAAAATTACACTACAACTCTATAACAAGAGTTACACTACAACAAGCGTTACACTACAACACTACAACAAGAGTTACACTACAACAAGGAATACACTACAACTCTATAACAAGAGTTACACTACAATAAGAGTTACGCTACAACACTACAACAAGACTTACACTATAACACTGCAACAAGAGTTACACTACAACACTATAACAAGAGTTACACTACAACACTACAAGAAGAGTTACACTACAACAATGCAACAAGAGTTACACTACAGCTGTATAACAAGAGTTACACTCCAACAATACAACAAGAGTTACAGTACAACAAGAGTTACACTACAACAATGCAACAAGAGTTACACTACAGCTGTATAACAAGAGTTACACTCCAACAATACAACAAGAGTTACAGTACAACAAGAGTTACACTAAAACAAGAGTTACACCACAACAAAAGTTACACTACAACAAAAGTTACACTACAACACTATAACAAGAGTTATACTACAACACTACAACAAGAGTTACACTACAACACTACAACAAGAATTACACTACAACTCTATAACAAGAGTTACACTACAACAATAGTTACACTACAACACTATAACAAAAGTTTCACTACAACAAGAGTTACACTACAACAAGAGTTACACTATAACACTACAACAAGAGTTACCACTACAACACTACAACAAGAATTACACTACAACACTACAACAAGAATTACACTACAACTCTATAACAAGAGTTACACTACAACAAGAGATACACTACAACACTACCAACAAGATTTATACTACAACACTACAACAAGAGTTACACTACAACACTAAAACAAGAGTTTCACTATGACTCTATAACAAGAGTTACACTACAACACTACAACAAGAGTTACACTACAACACTACAACAAGAGTTACACTACAATAAGAATTACACTACAACGCTACAACATGAGTTACACTACAACACACAACAAGAGTTACACTGCAACAAGAGTTACACTACAACACTACAACACGAGTTAAACAACAACAAGAGTTACACCACAACAAGAGTTACACTACAACACTACAACAAGAGTCACACCAAGTAATTTCCCCTGTTTCATAAAAAGAAAAATTTTATAAATGGGTTATTAACATTTGATTTATATACTGATTCATCCCCTGTAACTTTCCTCTATCTATGAGGTGACATGTTCAGTGCATGTGATAAGGTGTGCCCACGGGAAGCTGCGTCATATTATGCTGAGTTAAGGCATTAAGTAGCCGGCTCCCTGGCCACCTAAAGCAGGCAGTAGTTTGATATCTTTGACTAGAGGAAGACGTTATTTGAGAGCCATCGTGGATGGTTCCGTCTTCCCTCGAGGGAGGACGACGTGCCTATTCCGTTCTCCCTCGATGGGTCACTACTCATAGCAGTCACACTCATAATCTCACATCGAAAGGACGTGATTAAACGGTCTATTTACATAGCCACCGTCCTCTCCCTTCACACTCATAAATAGTAGAAGTTACGGTTGATTTACACTCAGGAATTATATAAACAATATTTTTTTCAATTAATGAAGAAACAACAATTGGGTTTCTCTCCTCTTACCCAATATAATATATGTCTAGTCCCATATACTTTATGACTAGAATAACCACAACAAGAGTTACACTACAGCAAGAGTTACACTACAACACTACAACAAGAGTTACACTACAGCACTACAACAAGAGTTACACTACAACACTACAACAAGAGTTACACTACAACACTACAACAACAGTTACACTACAATACTACAACAAGCGTTGCACAACAACAAGAGTTACACTACAAAACTACAACAAGCGTTACACTACAACACTACAACAAGAGTTACACTACAACACTACAACAAGAGTTACACTACAACAACAGTTACTCTAAAACACGAATACATGAATTATACTACTATATTGCAACAACTACAGCACTACAACAAGAGTTAAACTACAAGTCTATAACAAGAGTTACATTACAACACTATAACAAGAGTTACACTGCAACACTATAACAAGAGTTACACTACAACACTATAACAAGAGTTACACTACAACACTACAACAAGAGTTACACTACAACACTACAACAAGAGTTACACTAAAACACTAATACATGAATTATACCACTATCATGCAACAACTACAGCACTACAACAAAAGTTATACTACAGCATTACAACAAGAGTTACACTACAACACTATCAAGGGTTATAATACAACAGTCTTCTTAAACTATCATTATAACTCTCACTTCCTATAAGACCCGTACAGTTTACTGAGCGTTTTTCTAATACATTGTTCCTTTTATGAAAACCTTCCTACCAAAATTACCTCACTTACGTATTCTAATGTCCTTGATAATGTTGACAGCGGAAGTTTCTAACACTGATACCATTTAGCCGAGGTAAAAGTTTGTTGTAACAGAGTCATTCAAATTTGTATAAACGTGTAATGAAAGTTTAATCTAAGTTAAACAACGTTGGCACTCTGTGTGCATAAGAACGCATCGCAATAATATTATCACTTCAGTTTCTTGTTATAAAACTTTCTACTTTTAATAATATTGTAAGAGCAATCTAACAGTGAGAGAGAGAAAGAGAGAGGGGGGAGACAAAGAGGAGGAGAGATAGCACAACACAACTCTTGCAGAGCTTAAGACTCAACAATATTTCCCCAAATTGCCCTGTCTGCTGCCCCGCGCCGCTGAGGCTGTAGCTGCCACTACAAACTTTAAAACTACTTTAACCAATGAAGCAGTTTATGTAGTGTTCAAGTTGTTACAATTATGGGCCATTGACGACACAAACGTTCGTATTATTGTTATTTACTTTTAAACAATTTGGATGCAAATAACTCGCTGTTGTATTACATTATAAAGTTCTGTGAGGTAGGAGGGAGGAGAGGTACAGTAGAAGAGCTTCAGCTGATGCCTTCAATGTTGTCACAACTCAGAAGGTTTACTGTGCCGGGTATACCAGCCACGATATTATACCAGAAACTCCATTTTTAGTCTTTAGGATGATTATTATGTAAAGTGGACATGGCTGTGCAGTGGTATTGTTATTCATGAAAAATTACACGTTGTGTCCAACAGTGACTCCTCCGGCAGTATATTGGCACGAACTTACAAGAAAATCCATTTTGTCATCATGGAAAATTTTTTCTTGACTGTAATGTAATCGACGATGTACAGCGGGAATATAAAGGATGAGAATTTTTACTTTTTCGGTCACTATTCGTCTTGCAATAATATGGAAACAGAAGTGTCCTGCCAAAGATCAGAGTTCACTTGTGCCGGTCATGGAGCGTAACTGTGGCCTGCAGCAGGCACTGCTTACTGGCCTCAACACTGTGTCACATATTCTCACCGTGCAAGTAATTGTTATTAGAAAAAATGTAAACTGAGCCTACTTTAACACCCGCACGCATAAATCAGGGTAAGATGCCTCTAGGCCTGGCCGAGCTGAACATCCATTACTTGCCAAGTGGTGCTGCAGCACTTCTGTCTGCCAGCAGAAACCTATGTAATTTTCAAACGCTCGTAGTCAGTGCCAGCTTTAAACCGATCCTTGCTGATTAGTTCCTGGGATTCCCACACTGCCCTAGAATTAGATTCTTTTCCGTACTAGAACTATAGATTAAATCTGTAAGAATAAAAAATGAAATCGGTGATAAAGGTTTTCTTTTTTAGGCTCCTCTGATCATTCATTTTTATAATTGCAAAACTTACCGATTTTCTGGCCTCTTGCAGTGTTTCGTGACGTAATACATGATCAAGTTTGCCAGTTTTATCTTTTAATGGTTACTTAAATTTGGTCTTTTATTTATGAATGTGACAAAAACTTTTCGCTGGATGTTGCTTTGACGCTTTGAAATGCTTCACTGTACTTGAAACTGGAAAAGGCTGAGAATCAATAATTGCTTAAAGTGTGGGAACTTTGACCCTGAGCCGATCATGAAGATGTAAACATAACGAAATTAACTGCGTCTACACGGCACTTGTTGTTCTATGTAACATTATATAATTTATGTAATAGTTGTATAATATCGTGCAAAGAGAGACAGACGATAGTGCCTTCACCTGAAGGATTGACGTGTCATGTTACAGCCATTTCAGATTACCTGTTTGAAGTTAACAGTCATTTAATGACCTCATTTTTGGTTCACACACCTTACCTTTGTTCACTTGGTCACACACCTTACTTATGTTCATTTGGTCACACCCCTTACCTGTGATCACTTGGTCACACCCCCCTTACCTTTGTGCACCTGGTCACACACCTTACCTGTGTTCACTTAGTCAAACACCTTACAGGTTTTCACTTGGTCACACCCCTTACATGTGTTCACTTGATCACACACCTTACCTGTGTTCACTTAGTCACACATCCTTTCATGTGTTCACTAGGTCACACTTCTTACCTGTGTTCACTTGGTCACACACCTTACCTGTGTTCACTTGGTCACACCCCTTACCTGTGTTCATTGGTCACACCCCTTACCTGTGTTCACTTGGTCACACCCCTTACCTGTGTTCACTTGATCACACCCCCCTTACCTGTGTTCACTTGGTCGCCCAACATACCTGTGTTCGCTTGGTTCACATTCCCTTACATGGGTTCACTTGGTCACAGCACCTTACTTGTGTTCACTTGGTCACACACCCCTTACCTGCGTTCACTTGGTCACACACCCCTTACCTGTGTTTACTTGGTCACACTCCCTTACTTGTGTTCACTTGGTCACAACCCATTACCTGTGTTGTGTTCACTTGGTCACACTCCCTTACTTGTGTTCACATGGTCACACTCCCTTATCTGTGTTCAGTTGGTCACACCTCCTTACCTGTGTTCACTTGATCACAGCCCCTTACCTATGTTCACTTGGTCACACTCCCTTACCTGTGTTCCTTTGTCACACTCCTTACCTGTGTTCTCTTGGTCACCCCCTTAACCTGTGTTCACTAGGTCACACTCCTTACCTGTGTTCCCTTGGTCACACGCCCCTTACCTGTGTTTACATGGTCACACTCCCTTACCTGTGTTCATTTGGTCACACCCCTTACCTGTGTTCACTTGGTCACACCCCTTACCTATGTTCACTTGGTCACACCCCTTACATGTGTTCCCTTGGTCACACCTGTTACATGTGTTCACTTGGTCACACACCTTACATGTGTTCACTTGGTCACACACCTTACCTGTATTCACTTGGTCACACACCTTACATGTGTTCACTTGATCACACCTCTTACCTGTGTTCACTTGGTCACACACCTTACCTGTGTTCACTTGGTCACAACTCTTACCTGTGTTCTCATGGTCACACCTGTTACATGTGTTCACTTGGTCACACACCTTACATGTGTTTACTTGGTCACACCCCTTACCTGTGTTCACTTGGACAAACACCTTACCTGTGTTCACTTGGTCACACTCCTTACCTGTGTTCACTTGGTCACACCCCCTTACCTGTGTTCACTTGGTCGCCCACCTTACCTGTGTTCACTAGGTTCACAGTCCCTTACCTGGGTTCACTTGGTTACACCCCCCTTACCTGTGTTTACTTGGTCATACTCCCTTACTTGTGTTCACTTGGTTACACCCCCCCCACTATACTACCTGTGTTCTACTACTTGGTCACATCACACCCCCTACCCACACCTTGTGTTCACTTGGCACATTTGTGTCCTTGGTCACCCTCCCATACCTGTGTTCACTTGTTCACACCCCCTTTACCTGTGTTCACTTGGTCACACTTCCTTACCTGTGTTCACTTGGTCACACCCCCCTTACCTGTGTTCACTTGGTTACACCCCTTACCTGTGTTACTTGGTGTACCTGTGTTCAGTCACACCTTACCTGTGTTCACTTGGTCACACTTGGCATGTGGTCACACCTCCAAATGTGTTCACACACACCATACTGTGTCCACCCCACCTTCCTGTGTTCACTCTGGTCACACACACTGTGTTCACTTGGTCACACCCCCTTACCTGTTCACTTGGTCACACCTCTATTCACTGTATTCACTTGGTCACATTCCCTTACCTGTGTTCACTTGGTCACACCCCTTACCTGTTTTCACTTGGTCACATACCTTACCTGCGTTCACTTGGTCACACGCCCCACACTTGTCACACTCCCTTACTTGTGTTCACTTGGTCACACCCCTTTACCTGTGTGTTCACTTGATCACACTCCCTTACTGTGTCTACTCTTCACCTTTACCCCAACCCCTTACCTGTGTTCACTTCGTCACACCCCCTACCTGTGTTCACTTGGGCACACTCCCTGTGTTCACTGTTCACACCCCTTTACCTGTGTTACTTGGTCACACCCCCCTTACCTGTGTTCACTTGGTCACACCTCTTACCTTTGTTCACTTGGTCACACCCCCCTTTACCTTTTGTTTCATTTGGTCACACCTTTTACCTGTGTTCACTTGGCCACACCTCTTACATGTGTTCACGTCAGACACCCTTACCTGTGTCACTTACTACTTGGTCACACTTACCTGTGTTCACTTGGTTACACCCTTACCTGTGTTCACTTGGTCACACCCCCTTACCGTCACCTGGTTACACCCCCTTACCTGTGTTTTACTTGGTCGCACTCCCTTACCTGTGTTCACTTGGTCACACCCACTTACCTGTGTTCACTTGGTCACATTTAAATGTGTCACTTGTCACACCCCTACCTGTGTTCACTTGGTCACACCACTTGTGTTCACTTGGTCACACACCATCACACATGTGTTCACTTGGTTACACCCTACCTGTGTTCACTTGGTCACACACCTGTGTTCACTCACACCTCTACCTGTGTTCACTTGGTCACACTTCCTTCACTTTTCCCTTACCTGTTCACTTTCCTTGGTCACTACTCACACCTTACCTGTGTTCACTTGGTGTGTTCACTTGGTCACTCACCCCTCCTTACCTGTGTTCACTTGGTCACACCACTTACCTGTTTTCACACTTGGTCACACCCACTTCACCTGTGTTCACTTGGTCACACCTCTACCTCTGTGGTCCTGTGCTCACATACCTGTGTTCACTCTGGTCACACCCCCACACTCTTCACCCCACCTGTGTGTTCACTTGGTTCCCTTACCTTGTGTCTTACACCTCCTTACCTGTGTCTTCACTTGTGTTCACACCCCCTTACCTGTGTTTTCACTTGTTCACTTGGTCACACACATCACCTGTGTTCATTTGGTCACACACCACTTACCTGTGTTCACTTGGTCACATTCCCTTACCTGTCTTCACTTGTTTACACTCCCTTACCTGTGTTCACTTGGTCACACGCCTTACCTGTGTTCACTTGTTTACACTCCCTTACCTGCGTTCACTTGGTCACACCCCTCTTACCTGTGTTCATTTGGTCACATTCCCTTACCTGTGTTCACTTGTTTTTATTCCTTTACCTGTGGACACTTGGTCACATTCACTTACCTGTGTTCACTTGTATTCACTCCCTTACCTGTGTTCACTTGGTCACCCCCCCTTTCCTGTGTTCACTTGGTCACACTCCCTTACCTGTGTTCACTTGGACACACCCCCCTTTCCTGTGTTCACTTGGTCACACTCCCTTACCTATGTTCCGTGGTGTGCCCTTACTTCTTGAGCACCACAAATGTTAGCATTAACACCCACCTCGTGTCTGGCGTGAACCATTATGTGCATTTGGTATTTTATCCCCAAAATGTTCTCACCGTCAACCAATTTCACCATGACTCCGACCCAATCAGCTTTTATCAAATTACAAATTTCACTATATTATTGTTGTTTTTCGCCGTCATATAATGAAAGTGGCGGTATATGTGAATATTTTTAATGTGGATTAAGGGATTGTCATATTTATGTGAGTTATAATTATTGAATAGAATCCTGTATTTAAAAATATATAAAAACATTGTATAATAGTACAGAAACTTTTTTTGTTCTGATTCAAAACTAAAAACTTGTATCACATTTGGAAAGCAAAAATAATGTTTTTACTAATCAGGTACCGAACCCGAAATACTGAAATAAATGAACGTGCTGGCAACATAACATAAATTAAGAATGATATTATATCAGTATACACCTGGCGAGGTCATATCTCATTATGAATTCGTATTCATTTTGCCTCTAATTGCTGATCACGTTCTATTAATATTTACAACAAGAGAAAACTGTAGTGTTGAGGAGCGGCACAAGGTTGAAATTAGCTGGTAACTCCTGCACTTTACCTCCCGGTTTTCACTTCCTGTTTTCAACCAAGATTGTTAACAACCTACGGGATACACACTTTCATATAACATTGAATTAAATTATTTAAATAAGAAATTAATTAATGAAGATGTGAATTACACGAAAGCGCTTGGGAACTTCGTGTTTTCTTCTTTCCTTGTGGTTATCAGCATATACCTAGATCACGCGCACCTACAGTGATTTACTTGCATATATATATATATATATATATATATATATATATATATATATATATATATATATATATATATATATATATATATATATATGCTGATAACCACAAGGAAACAAGAAAACACGAAGTTCCCAAGCGCTTTCGTGAAATTCACATCTTCAGGGGTGAGTACAGACTCACTCCTTGTAGTTATCAGCATATACTTGGATCACGCGCACCTACAGTGATGTATTATATATATATATATATATATATATATATATATATATATATATATATATATATATATATATATATATATATATATATATATATATGTGTGTGTGTGTGTGTGTGTGTGTGTGTGTGTGTGTGTGTGTTACGTCACCGTCCACATCTAAATTATATACTCTTTATATCAATATTTCACATTATCTTCTCTCCCTACCTGCACTACCTACTGTACAGTAAGTAGACCCTGAGCTTCTTTCACTCACATAATTACTCTCTGCTACGCCATTTCTGTCGCCTCTTAATTCTCTCCTTACTTGTGTATCCAGAGTACAAACATCAACCCATATAATAGTGTAGATCCTTATCTTTGCCATCTTTTACACGGCTCCCTCTCTCTATACATTCCTCAATGAATCCATAACCTACTTTTCCTCTGCTCCTCTCTGACTCAATTCTTTACTCATCATTGCATTCACTGACACATCAACGTCCTTCATGCTATCTCCATTTAGCCTGATGTTTATTTCTTCCTTTCTTCCATATCTACTTATTTTCACCCCTTTACTCTTTTTCACATTCACTATAAGTTCGCACTTTTCCATCACTTCCGCTTTGACCTCTCTCACTGCCCCACTATCAAATATTCCAATAAAAAATAAAACATTGTACTATAACACATTCTTGACCTGCCCCTACTGACTCTTGGTAACTTGTTTACCTCTCTCCGACATCACCTATACATTCTTTCACCCAGTCACCCTTCGCTTTACTTACCGTACCTTGTAATCTCTCTTTATCCCTTCCGTCTTAGTGTTGGTTTGATAGACTGTAAGACAACCTTCCACAGTACTCCAGCTCATGACTCTTAACGTCAACAGATATCTTCCTCCTCCCTCTTGTGCTGGTCTTCATGAACATAAACGTGAGTGAATGGATATGTGGTAGATTTCAAGGTGACTCGTTATCATTACTCATGTTTTGCCCTTCACATATTTATACCGGATAACATCATGCTGAATAGCCCTACTTGGAATAACGTCAGTGGTACAATGATTAGTCACCTCCTATTATGGATGACCTCAAGCAACTGGAGGAATTATTAGGCGCAATTCACAACTTCAAGGGAAATATCAAATTGTAGTTTGGACTAGATAGCTGTGACAAAGAAAATTTTAAATCGTGAATCCTGACGAGAACTTTCTAAACACCAGCGTTCAAAATATACGTACAAATGTTAAGTCATTGAAGCAGACACTGAGATACAGCATACGAACATAGCAAAGAAGATCATGGAAGAGTAAGGCTAGTGCTGAATAAAGAGATGAACTCCGCTAACAAGATGACAATCATGAGCACCTACAGCTTCAAAGGCATCGGCTGGAATATATCGGAAATGCAAGAAAAAAATGGACATAAAGATAAAGACAAATAGCACCAACCATTATACGAAAAGGCGTCCGGATCTTACTACAACGTGAGTCATCGGAGTCTCACACAAAGACCACAAAGAACGTGCATGAGGTGTACCCAAAGGAGAAAGATGACAAATACCTGACAGCTGAGTAGTAAAATACACACAGTAGTTAGAGAGACAGAGACGCGAAAATAAAAAAAGGAAGCAACTACGATTGAAAAGAATAATGAAAACACCCTTTCATAAAGAGCTGAATGTAAGTGAAACATAAAAAGTTTAAGATTACATACAGGCTGGTTCACATGCAACACCTAAGACACGTTCAACTGGAAGACACAAACTCAAACTCGACCAACTAATGGTTCAGAAATGCTGGGGGGTTAAAGCCTGAAGCAGAGAGTGATTATAGCTGCACGAGATCAAAGCGTTGCAGCAAGATCTTAACGTCACATAATGATCATGGATGGGAATGATCTACTGTAAGTGTCGTCTTTGTAACTAACGGGAAGACAGACAGACCATAATAACCCTATGATGCCCGGCTCTAGTAGAGAATATATCGAACATCATAATAAAGGGGCTGAATACATACACCAGAAAATATATTAACACTACATCACAACTGAAGGTAAATATTTTCACCTCCAATCAAACGCTGCGATAGAAAATGAAAAGGTTACACTAATATCGAATGTGTCAGTCTACACAGACAGGCAAACGTCAACGAGAGCAAAAATTTTACCTGATTGACATCTCAATATTAGCCAATAAAAGTGTAAAAGTTATCGCCCTGGAGATGTATGTTAATAGATTGTGGAAGATGTGGGCCAGTGTCACCCGCGTGATTACTGGAGACTTAGATCTTACCCGGGTAGGCCACACTAAATGGTTATCATAACTATCTGAAATATTTGCTTATGTATTCTTTCATTCTTCTGCTCGTTACACTACAGGATGTCCAGAAGCAAAATCAAACACAAACACAGACATTCGCTGCCATTCACCCACTTTTACTTTTGTTTCAGATGTGTTCTGCTATATTATTCCGCTTACACAAGAAAGTCTCAAATATATTCTTGTCCCCCCCCCCCCCATGTCGCTTTACGCAACACTCCATCAGCCATTAGCAATACGTCCTTTCCCAAAAATTGCTTATTGACATATCGTCTGGTTATTCATGTACACTGCTGCTTCTTATGTGACCATCCTCCTCAATTCTGACACGGTCCCTTTCCCCATCCTCCCAGCCCCGTTTTCGATTTTCACTCTCCCTCTTACCGTCCACACTTACATCAAACTTTCTCTTCTCTTATTTCTAATTTGCCCTCACAATGCTAGTGAACTCTGATTCGTTCTCTCCCGTATGCTTCTTTCCCTTCCACATCTCCTTATTTCTGTAGGTTTAAGTGTCCTATACTCTCCACACATGTGTTCTAGCTAATTTTCGTCTTTCCGTTTCCATCCAGATTCTATACTTCTCACCCTATAGTATTGTCAACTCAACACTTCCCCTGCACGTCCTCATCGTTGCTTCCATTGATACGGTTTTCTCCTGCCATACATTTCTTAATATACATATTACTGTAGTTCAGTTCATTACTCATTGTTTAATTTACTAACACATACACTCCCAGGTTTTTTACCACCATTCGTTTCTCCCCGTCTCCCTTCCCTATTATTTTCATACTTATATTTTTGTTTGTATCCACTAGCAAAGTCTTCTCGCACATACTCTTTCAATCACATTCACCATAATTTGTTTCTAATCCCCCCAATCTCTCAAAATATCGGTGTTATTTGCACCCATCAAGATCAAGATTGGTCGATGATTGTATGTTTGTCCATGAAATTACTTTGTCATTGACCGCACCAGCCACATATATGGTCTAATTAGGCTCAGAATCAACACAATATTACTCGTATATTAACGTGTGCTCCACTCCACCACTCTAGCATAACCTCTCTTACTCCTCCAACCGTGAAAACACTGAACAACTATGACGACACTCCACATCCTTGACGGTGGCAGAAAGTAGAAACACACACACACACACACACACACACACACAGAGCTGTAAATAATGTGTTCTTCTGTGGTGGTACTCCCCTTCCACAGCGCCCCAAATATCTTTTACCTCTCTTTATATAACCTATCATTACCCATTAGTATCACTCCCTTCTCTCAAAATAAATTACTCAACGCCATGGTCTCTCATTCATGCACACTGCTGCTTCCTGGATGCCCATTGTCCACCGTCCATCCCCCCCCCCTTATCTCTATAGTGTGTACCCCGCCCCATCGTGTTGTTTTGGTCTTTGCTCCCTCCTACCAAGCACCTCATTTCTCTCAATTCTTTTTTTTTCCTCTTACATCTAGCGTCTGTAGTTCACAAACAGTAATGTCGGCTTAAAGATTCCGCAATAGACCTTTAATCCTGTAATACTAGGGTGTGTCATAGGAGGGAAGATCAGCTAAAACTAATGGCCCATCACTTTTTTGGTAGATTTTAGTGTATATAAACAGAAAATAATTTCAGTTTCAATATTTTGCAACCTTTTGCTAGGTAAATTTTAGCATGAAATTTATCGAAAATCTAACGTACAGCTGCATTAGTGCATTACAATTAAATAGTGAACATTGCTTTCTGACTTCATTCTTTAGCAACCCAACTAACAATATTTTTTTCTGTTTCAGATTCTGATGCATTTATAAGTTGATAATATTTGCGATGGCTGCTTGTGTCAGGACGAGGAACCAAAAATCCAGCCATCTCAGTCACTATCTTAGGTCTGGGAGAGAGCTCCTGAAGTCGGAGTTGCCTACATTGAGAGATGCTTTGAGATACGGTGTTTTAATCAGGCAAATCAGTGAAAAGAACCAAAGAACTTACACAAACAAAGACATTGCCAGTGATATGACCAAAGCTGTCTTGGCACAGTACACTCTGGCTAACGCTCAGTTCAAGCCTCCAGTCATAACAAGTCAGAAGAAGATTAGTGAGAGACTGCTAGCCAGTTGGGAAAAGGCAAGAGATATCTCTCTTGGGAGAGGAAAACTTGCAGTTAAGGACAGCTTTGCCAAGCAACTGGACCAGTTATTTGACATAATTACTTGCAAGTGCCCAATTGTTCTTTGTCCTGAGTTTGGATGCGATCGTGACTGTAAATCCGAGGCCCACATCTCCTGTATTTGCAAGCGTGAACTGAAGATTCCTGTGATCGAACTGGCATTTGTTAAAGCACAGAGAGAGAAGACTGGCAGTATAGGGGCTCTCATGATTTCTAGCCAAGATATTCCGGAGTCCAAGAGACAGGAGGCTGCCACAGAGAGACAGAAGAGGAGAAGAGTTGCCGAGGAAAAGAGACTTGAGAAGGCCCAGGGTGAGGTAAAAAAGGCCGATGATTGGAGTCAAGCTGATTCAGAGTTTAATGACTTCCCCATGGCTGATCCGAGTGCTGACCAGGAGAATGGTGACTTTGTCCCTAACCCAGAAAATAATGATCCCAAACCTTCCAGGCATAAGATTCGAAATAGGAAAGATATCCCGAGCATAGCTCTGGCCAGCATGCGACACCACACTGGTCTCAGAGAAACTGCAGAGATAGCAACAGCTGCCTGGGTTGACGGTGGTTTGATAACACCTGATGATGTTCACCTGTTGATAGATCATAACAAAGTAAGGAGAGCTCAGGAGAAACTTGTCAGTAACCTAGAAGAGGAGTTTGATAAGGGGATAAGAGAAAATGGAATCAATTGTTTGTTCTTTGATGGGAGAAGGGATGACACTAAAGTGTTCATGAAAGTTGGAGATTCTGACAAGTTGTTCCCTGCCATGGTGAAGGAGGAACACTACTCCTGCTGCAGCGAACCAGGAGGGAAGTATTTGTGGCATTTCACTCCAGAGAAAGATGACATCAGGAAACCAGCTGAGATAGTGGCAGATAACATTGTGAACTGGCTCAGAGAGAGGAACGTAGACCAGACCCTGCAGGCCATTGGAGGGGACAGCACCAACACGAACACAGGGTGGCAAGGGGGGGGTCATACAGTGGATAGAGCGGAAGATTGGGAGGAAGCTGGTCTGGATTGTTTGTGACCTCCACACCAACGAGTTGCCACTCAGACATCTGATCCAGGAGCTGGATGGCAAGACTCTTTCAAACAACAGATGGTCTGGTCCTCTTGGCAAGATGCTGGACTCTGCCACTGAGTTAGAAATAAATCCGAGCTTTGAAAAAATCACAGTTGGCCCTCCACTCGTTGAGCTTGCACATACTGTCATTGACGACCTGAGTACTGACCAGTACTATGGTTGCATGATTTGCAGTGCCATCAAAACTGGGGTCATGCCTGATAGACTTGCTTACCTGCAGATAGGTCCAGTCTCACATTCTAGGTGGCTCACAACGGCTCTCAGGTTCTGCAGAATTTGGGTCGCTCATCATAAACTGAAAGGGAACCAGCTTCACAACCTGAGACTTATTGTCCAATTCATCGTGAGTGTCTACTTGCCAAATTGGTTCAACACCAAGGTCAAGTCATCGTTCTCGAAGGTCCGAGGCATGTTCTCTTCCAGCTTGAGCTCCTGAGGAGTCAGCCAAGGAAGGTTGTTCAGATTGTGGAGCAGACTGTGAGGAGATCTTCCTGGTATGCTCATCCCGAGGCAGTTCTGCAGACAATGCTCTGCAGTATGGATGAGGAGGAGAGAAGAGTGGCAGTCAAAAAGATCTTGGATATGAGACTTATGAGAGGATCTGGGCATGACGAATCAGTTGGTGACGATTCCTTCAGGGTCAGGAAGACTCCTGAAGTCAATCTAGGTGCCAAGACCCTCACTGATCTCATAGATCTGGATGACATCCAGGCTGGCAGTGAGCCCCCTCTTACCTGCAGCCTCACCAATGTTCAAGTCAGAGCTTTCCTGGACAACCCCATGCATGTCCCTGCCTGGCCCTCGCACACCCACAGTATAGAGCGTTGTGTACAGCAAGTGAGCGAGGCCAGCAGTCACGTGTACAGCCAGGAGAGGAGGGAAGGCTACATCCGAGCTCAGGTGGTCAGCAGGGAGGTGATGAGTAGAAACAGAAGCAAGAAAGACATGTTCTCTATGGTGTGCAGCAACACCGGGTCGTAGTAGTAAAACCGGTTTTTGTATTTGATGATTTTGTTTTCTAAAGGAATATTAAATTTAATAAATGTGTCAAGATCATTCGTTTCACTATTCTGGATCATTTTCATCATAATAAATTAACCTGATACATTTACTTTACTTTAAATAAGCTATTTAGTGGTGTTGGAAAAAGGGTGGGAATACTGAATTTTCATAAGATTTCAAGTTAAAATTTACCTGACAAATAATTTCAAACTTTTCAAATCTGAAGATATCACATGATTCTGCACATAGAACTACATCATTAATACCATGGGCCGATTTTTCAAACTAAAAAAAAAAATTCGCCTCCGTATGACACACCCTACTGTAATACTCTCCCTCCGTTATTCTATGGTTCAGTGTGACACAGTGTTCCTCTCTCGTTGTGTCCATTCAATTTAGAACTCATTACTCCTCGTTTCCCTTCCCCGCATGTAATAATAATAATAATAATAATAATTAGAATAACAGTAATAATAATAATAATAATAATAATAATAATAATAATAATAATAATAATAATAATAATAATAATAATAATAATAATAATAATAATAATAATAATAATAATAATAATAATAATAACATAGCACCACGCAATATGTAACACTACACAGTACACAATAGAACTACCTAACTCGTAGCAATGTGAGGCTAATAAGATATACTTGGTTTCAATATCCTATGTTTTTACTCTGATTAAAAACATGATTTAGACAAATCATTACGTAAAACATTTTTATGTTTTAACTATAAAATAGTTTTTTAATGCGATTGTTGTTCTATTTTGAGCTACTTGTACTCAAACTTTTTTTAAACTACTTTTTGCTCGCAGATTGGCTCGTCTCGGATGAAAAAAGATCAGTGTTTTGGATTATCATCCATATTTCAAAGCCTAAAATTCTCTTAAATGTGACTGGTAGAAACGTCCCTGAAACATGACCCGAGGCGACCCATGTAGGTGAGGACATAACCAGTGTTTTCATAATTGAAACTTGATGCTGCCTGGTGCTCAGTGACGGCTGACGTATATGCAATATCTAGAATGATTTGTACGATATGTTACTGCACTGTACTCTCAACACGCTCACTTGGGAGATAATTAGGTACAGTATTTGTCTTTACATTCACATTAAAGGCATGTCTAAATTTGTAATTTCTCACATTAGTTTATTTTACTATTGTATAATGTATAGCTGAGGTTACAAATGATGTTTAAACACTAGATATCAAGATATCATTTGTTATTCATAGATAACAGGTGATAACACGGAGCAGAACAGGATCTATTTTCGTCTAGTCACCATAAAGTGACAGTCCCGGATATATAGTTTTGATTATCTTGACAATACTTCACTCGAGGATGGCGCCTCCTCTAAAGCTGTAATCTGAACTTTGATGTGTTTGCCCGTAATATGTAGCACCTTCCGGGGCCAGGGAGCATGTGTATGCCAGGTATGAAAACTGTAGCTGCTTCCACTTGTAAATTACTGTGATCCCGTCGGAGCGAGTTGTAACAGCAACAATAACAAAAGTACCAAACACAATCTATATATATATATATATATATATATATATATATATATATATATATATATATATATATATATATATATATATATATATATATATATATATATATATATATATATATATATATATAACAAAGAAGTATGTCTGACAGACATTGTCTGATTGTTTGTTTGTATGTTTGTGTGTCCGCACGAGAATCTCGGAAACTACTTTACCGATCTGTAGTGATGATGGATGGTCTTATATGTAGTGATGATGGATGGTGTTATATGTAGTGATGATGGATGATGTTATATGTAGTGATGATGGATGATGTTATTTGTAGTGATGATGGGTTGTGTTATATGTAGTGATGAGGGATGGTGTTATATGTAGTGATGATTAGACAATAAAATATTAACAGTTTAATGCTAAAAAAATATACTTTGCTGTACCGTTGTAGTGGAACTTACATACACCGTTAATGAACTATAGATGGAAGAAGAAGTTTTGGGGAATGAACAGTAGTTGCAAACAGGGAGTTGCTCAGAGAGACATACTACTCAGTTGAAGTTCTGGTGAATTTTCTTGAAGAAAATGAGCCTCACCTGGTGCCTGGTCAAGCAAATGCTTATGAACAGATCTTGCAAGCGATACAAGCGGAGCAGGGAGGTATGATCTTTCTCGATGCACATGGCGGGACAGTAAAAACATTCCTGATCAACCTTCTGTTGGCCAAAGTACGTCATCAGGGGAAAATTGCTCTTGCTGTGGCATCCTCAGGCATTGCTGCAACACTACTAGAAGGAGGACGTACTGCACACTCAACTTTTAAACTGCCTCTCAACCTCGCTCACAATGAGAATCCACTGTGCAACATCAAAAAAAGATCGGCAAAGGCAAAACTCTTAGAAAAAATGCAGCCTCATAGTCTGGGATGAATGCACTATGTCTCACAAGTTAGCGTTTGAAGCATTGGACAGGACCTTGCAAGACATACGAGAAAATGACCAACTCATGGGTGGCATTACAATGGTCATTCCTGGAGACTTTCGCCAGACCCTACCTGTCATTCCTCGAAGCATTCCAGCTGATGAACTGAATGCGTGCCTCAAGGCATCATACCTTTGGAGAAGTGTTCAGACACTCACCCTATCCATAAACACGAGAGTACATCTACAAGGAGATCAGGATGCTGGACGGTTTGCAAACCTTCTACTACAGATTGGGAATGGAACTTTCCCTGTTGATTCAGAAGGACAAATAATCATTCCTCAAGGATGTGGAAATCTTGTAAAGTCCTCAACTGAGCTCACTAACATGGTCTACCCAAACATTATCCACCACTACAAGGATCACAAGTGGCTGCGTGAACGCGCAATTCTGGCACCAAAGAATGAAACAGTGGCTGAAATCAACATGACTCTACTCAGACAGCTTCCAAGCAGTGAGACCTCATTCAAATCTGTTGATACAGTAATCGACCAGGACCAAGCAGTCCAGTGCCCTGCAGAATTCCTTAATTCTTTGGAGCCCGCTGGAATGCCTCCTCACCACCTCACTCTCAAGATTGGAACTCCTATAATGCTCTTAAGAAATCTTGAACCACCAATCCTCTGCAATGGCACAAGACTGGTGGTGAAAAACATGATGCCACATGTACTGGAAGCTACAATACTGACAGGAAAAGCTAAAGGAGAGGATGTTTTTATACCAAGGATACCTCTCATCACCACTGACCTGCCATTTGAGTTCAAGCGACTTCAGTTCTTGGTTAAAGTGAGCTTTGCCATGACCATCTACAAAAGCCAGGGACAGTCCCTAAAGATAGTTGGCCTAAACCTGGTGTTTCCTTGCTTCTCTCGTGGACAGTTCTATGTTGGATGCTCCAGAGTGGGAACTGGCAAAAATCTGTACATACTTACTGCTGATAGCAAAACCAAAAATGTGGTCTACCTTAATGCACTACAGTGAGACAATGTGGAGCCTCCCGGAGGGCGGCGATTCCGCTAGTAATAATAATAAAGTTATTATTATTATTATTATTATTATTATTATTATTATTATTATTATTATTATTATTATTAACAATGTGAACTAATATAACAAAGTTCCTGCCTACGGCGTGGCTCCTTACCTTAATGTCCTTTACATAAATTGCCAGTTAATGGCTTAACTGTCCAATAGCGTGGTCCATATTTTTGTCTCTTGATCTGCTGCAACATTACCCCCCCCCTCCCCTGCAACACCCACCAATACCCTGAAGAATGGAAAAGCTAACTGGCGTAAAATAGAAAACACACGCCTGCCCACCCTAAAGAGGACAGTTGACCGGAAGAAAGACTCGTCAAGCCATTTCCTCACCCTGACCATGTCGCTGTATAGCCTGTGTATTCTCTATGGGAGTTTATAATACCTTTAGGTGTCTCTGGAGAAGTGCCAGTTATTAATAATATTTTGCCTTGTGTTGTCCAGCATGACAAGGAGTACTATTAGCAGGGAGGGAATGGGGAGAATGAGGAAGCAGGGGAAGAGAGGAGTGAGGGGGATAGGCGGCAGGGGCGAAGAAGGGGTGGAGAGGAGAGGGAGGCAGGAGAGACTGGGGTGGGGGATGGGGAGAGGTAGAGCGGCACCAGCTCGCATGACCAATATATAGAGGACGAGAAACTCAGGACAGAAAAAAATCATGGGAACGAGTATTTTATTCATGTTTTTGAATCCCAATCATGATCATCTTTCCCTACCTGTTGTTGCAACTAGACGGAACACACACACTCACACACACACACATACATCTCTCTCTCTCTCTCTCTCTCTCTCTCTCTCTCCCTCTGACCTCGCTAGAGGAAAGGTCACAGCGTCTTACCTCCCGGGGATAAATTGTCAGTCAATGAAGTTAAACTAACGTTAAATAGCGTTAAATTAACGTTAAATGAAATAAACTAACGATAAATGAATTAAACACGTTAAATGGCGTTAAACTAAGTTAAATGGCGTTTAATTAAGGTTAATGACATTAAACTAACGATTAAATGGCGTTAAAGTAACGTAAAATGGCGTTAAACTAACGTTAAATGGCGTTAAGCTAATTAAAAATGGTAAACTAACCTTTAAATGGCGTTAAGCCCAACGTTAAATGGCGTTTAATTAAAGGTTAAATATCGTTAAACTAATATTGAGTGCGTAACCTAGATTAAATGGCGTTTAATTAGGGTTAAATGACGTTAAATATGGCTAAAATGGCGTTAATAACGTTAAGCGTTAAACTAGTAAATAGCGTTAATAACGTTAAATAGCAAACTAAGGAAACGTTAAAGCTCGTTAAATGGCGTTAAACAAAATTTAAATGCCGTTAAACTAACGTTAAATGCCGAACTAACGTTAAATGGCGTTAAACTAACGTTAAATAAAAACTAACGTTAAATGGCAAACTATCGTTAACGACTAACGTTAAAATAATTAATAACGTAAAATACATTAAACTAACGTTAAATACGTTAAGCTAACGTTAAATGGCGTTAACAACGTTAAATGGCATTAAACAGAACTAATGGCGTTTAATTAAAGGTTAAATAACATTAAACTAATGTTAAATGGCGTTAAATAACGTTAAATGGCGTTAACTAATGTTAAATAGCGTTAAACTAACATTAAAATGGCGTTTAATTAGGTTAAATAACATTAAATAACATTCAATGGCGTTAAATAACGGTAATGGCGTTAAACTAACGTTAAATGACGTTAAACTAACGTTATCAAACCTTAACGTTAAATGGCGTTAAACTAACGTTAAATGGCGTTAACTATCGTTAAATGAATTAAACTAACGTTAAATGGCGTTAAAGCTAACGTTAAATGGCGGTAAACTAACGTTAAATGACATTAAACTAATGTTAAATGGCGTTAAACTAACGTTAAATGGCGTTTAATCGGGTTAAATAACGTTAAACTAACGTTAAATGGCGTTAAACTAACGTTAAATAGCCAAACTAACGTTAAATAATAAACTAATAACGTTAAATGGCGTTAAACCTAACGTTAAATAGATTAAACTAACGTTAAATGGCGTTAAACTAACATTAAATGGCGTTAAACTAACGTTAAATGGCGTTAATAACGTTAAATGAAGTTAAACTAACGATAAGTAATAAATAACGATAAATGGCGTTAAACTAAAGTTAAATGGCGTTAAACTAAAAGTTAAATGGCGTTAGTGCGATAAACATTAAACTAACGTTAAATGGCGTTAAACTAACTTAAGCACGTTAAACTAACGTTAAATAGCGTTAAACTAACAATAAATGGCGATTTAATTAACGTTAAATTAAGTTAAACTAACGTTAAATGAAGTTAAACTAACGTTAAATAGCTTTAAATTAACGTTAAATAAAATTAAACTAACTAAATGGCGTTAAACTAACGATAAATGGCGTTTTAATTTAACGTTAAAACTAAAGTTAAACTAACGTTAAGATTTAAACCAATATTAGCGTTAAACTAACGTTAAATGGCGTTATTACGTTAAATAACAAACTAAAGTTAAATAATTAAACTAATAGCAGTAAATGGCGATAAACTAACGTTATTGACGTTAAATAACATTAAATGGCGACAAATAACGTTAAATACATTAAACTAACGTTAAAATGACGTTTACTAATGATAAATGACGTTAAATAACGTTAAACAGCGTTAAAATAACGTAAAAATGGAGTTAAACTAACGTTAAATGGCGTTAAACTAACATTAAATAGTTAAACTAAAGTTAAATGCCGTTAAACTAACTTTAAATGGCTTCAGGATTAAATATCGTTAAACTAACGTTAAATGGCGTTAAACTAACACGTTAAAAAGAACAACTAGATAAATGACGTTAAACTTAACGTTAAATAAGTTACAAACTAACGAATTGTCATTAAATTAATTAAACCGCGATAAACTAACGTTAAATATGGCGTTCAACTAACAATAAACATTAAACTAACGTTAAATAATAAAACTAACGTTAAATGGCGATAAACTAACAATAATAGCGTTAAACTAACATTAAATGCATTAAACAACGTTAATGTCGTTAAACCAAATAATTAGCTAACTTCAATGATTAAACCTATAATTAATAAAATATCGTTAAACTAACGTTAAATAGCGTTAAACTAACGTTAAATAACGTTTAATTAATATAAAATACATTACTATATTAAATGGCGATAAACTAACGTTAAATAATTAAACTAATATTAAATGGCATTAAAACTAACGTTAAACTTAATAAGGATAAATAACGTTAAACTAACGTTAAATTAAATTTAAACTAACATTAAATGGCGTTAAACAACGATAAATGGCCGTTATTAACGTTAATGGCAGTTAATAAAACTTAAATTAAGGTTAAAAACTTAAACTAACGTTAAATCATTATAAATAACTTAAACTAACGTTAAATGGCGTTAAACTAACGTTAAACTTAACTCATAAAATAAGCA
>NW_024722227.1:12212087-12227309 GCF_018991925.1 Homarus americanus
ACACTGCTGTGAAGATGTACCCCGAGAGCTTCCCTTTCAGACGCTGGAGGCGAGGGTTCTCAACGGCGTCCAGCGTGTAGTGGTTGAGGATCGGGACAACCGGGCGATGGTCGGTCATTAGGTGAAAGTGTTGCAGGCCTATGAGGTAAAACCTGCACTTGGACATCGCCCAAACCACAGCCAACAGCTCCAACTCAATAGTGGCGTAGCGCGTCTCGGTGTCAGAGAGGAAACGCGAGCCACACTGGACGAGCCGGAACTGCCCTCCACCATGATCCTGCAATAGGGCGTATCCCACGCCGTACAAGCGTGAGGCATCTGTCTGCAGAATCGTCGGCAAGGCTGGGTCAAACGTGGCGAGGACAGGTGAACTAGACAGGGCCTGTTTCACTTGCTGGAAGGCCTTGTCGTGGTCGGGGGTCCACTGGAATGTCCTCTTGGGGCTCATCAGGGGGCGAAGTGGTTGGGCAGCTGCGGAGATGCGATACCATTCCCTGAGAGGGTGTACCCACAAAAGTCCACTGAAGTGCTGGCCAGAACAAACTTGTCGGCATTTAGGGTGATGCCGTGCTTCCAGCACCTGTTGAGTACCTCGTAGATACGGCAGAGGTGGTCCATGTAATCCTTATCGTACACGAGTATGTCGTCGACCACTTTCACGCAGTTTGCCAGACCTTGTAGAGCCATATCACCTCGAAGACAGAAAGCGTCTCCTGTAGCGGCGAATCCCATGGGGCCACGGCAATAACTGTAACGTCCATGCGGGGTGATGAAAGTTGTAAGTGGTCGGTCTTCTTCGGCAAGCTCTATCTGCCAGTATCCACACAGGGCGTCCATCGTCGTGAAGAAGCGCGCCTTCGGGTTCACACTGCGTATAGCTGCAAAGGGCGTGGGGGAAGGGTGCGCAGGACGAGACACCTGGCTGTTGAGCTTGGAGAGGTCAGTGGTGATCCGAACACCACCTTTGGGTTTTGCGACGACTACCATAGGGTGACACCATGGAGACGGGTCATCACCGGCTGGTGCAATAATTTCTTGGGCGACCATGGAGTCCAGCTCGTTTTTTACCGCCTCGCGGAAGGCCAGGGGAGCCAATCGAGGGGTCTAGATAGCGAAGGGCTTCACGTCGTCCCTCAAGTGGATCCTCATGGGGGGGCCTACCATCTTCTTGAGAGGCTTGGATTCCAGAGCGGACTTGGTCACCAGAACGTCGCTGAATTCCTTCAGGAAGTACTTCCTTGCATCCGAAGGAGAAGTGTCACTGGCAAGAGGCAGGGGTAGGGCGGCAGCAGGGTAGTTGCTGCTCCCTTTGTGCACCCTGTTGGCGTGCTTTACCTCGAGAATAGGTTTAGGGAAGCCCTGGGAGATGATGGCCAACTCTTGACAATGTCTGTAGGACAGCAAAGGAGTCGGGACACCGTTATGCACATCAATCCAGGCTTGACATGACCTGTTGCCAAAGGTGACCTGTGCTTGGAGTGAACCTAGGGCTGGGGCCATCTGTGAACCATCTGCCGTGAAGCGGAGATCCTTGGGTGGCGGTCCTAGATCACTTGGAGAGAGCCCCAAACATTGCAAATGCTGGGGACCGATGACTGTAGCATCAGCGCCGGTGTCGGGCAACATCTGAAGACGGGATGACACACTGCCGTAGGTCACGATGCCGCTGATGTGCTTGGGAACTTTGGTTCTGGGACGTGAAGGGGAGCACACCTTCCTAATATGGCTCGAGCGTTGTCCAGGGTCGTCATGCTTCTGATTGCAAGACTGTGGGCGGCCCTCACTGGTGGAAGGGCGCTGCTGCTTCCGCCGACGCTGTCCCTTGGGTTTGTTGGTAGGGCAACACTTGTCATAGTGGCCCAGACGACCGCACACATTGCACTGGACGTGCTTAGCTGGGCACCGCCTGTGAGTGACCAGTGGCCCTTACGGTCACAACTGTTGCAGGTAGACTCGGCAGCTGGACACACCTGTGTTCCGTGCTGCTTACCACAGTTGTTACAAAAGGAGCCGGGCGTGGGCATGGTGGGCGAAGGCGTTGGAATAGACTTCTTGTCCTTCTTGTACCGGGACACAGCGCGTACAGCTGTAGAGGGAGCTCGGATGGCAGAGGTGGCACACCTGGCAGCCTCATAGGAGCGACATATCGTCAACACATCCTAAAGAAAAGAGAAAGAGTTAAGGGAGGTGAGGCGTTGGACAAGCTCCTCGTCCTTAACACCCATCAGGATCACCTGATGGTGGTTACCTGGGCATATATCTACCTCTTCCGAGGCTCTCTTGAGTCGTACATAAAAGGCATCAAAAGTCTCGCCCTCCATCTGTCTACAGCTAAACAATTCCCTCCTGCGTAGAGCTTCATTCCGCTGCCCTTTGATGTGCCATTGTAGAATATCCAGTACCTCCTCTACAAGCAACGACGAGGTCGGAGGTACCTGCAACGTATGTTCCAAGACACGCTGAGTTTCCAAAGACAGGCACATACGCAGCTGAATAAGTTGTTTAGGCTGTGACAAACTCTGGAGATCCACCATTGTAGCATGATCAGTCCACCGTCGCCGCCATTTACGAAAAGTCTGGAAATTCACATCAGGCTTCAAGATGGGCGGTGTTTGAGCAGCCGCTTTAGGTGGGGCTAGGGGGCGTGAAGGAAGCATTGATGAGGTATCTGAACCAGTCGATACCGAGGCAGTGTTAGAGCCAGGGGCTTGGTTAACAGTGAGGCGAGATATCAAAGCTTCAAACCGTGCACTGTCTTCCAATCTCCGTTGGTGGTCTCTCTGCCTCTGCTTGCCTTCTTTCTTCATTCTCCACAAGTCTGTTAGCTTAGTCCTCGCGCCTTTCATCCCTCATGAACTTCATTAAAGCAATTATCTGTGAAGACAACGCTGGAGATCGAGGTGAAGGGCTGTGCGATGTGGTGGGAGCTGGAGCGTCCTGTTCAGCCTGGTCATCCATCTCTGCCGAGCTGTCATCCAACTGACTCATCCAGGCGTTGGCTCCACGACTGCGTAAGGCACGAGACATAATTACTTCATCTGTGTACTGTGTCTGAAATCAGTGTTGACCGGTCAGCCCGTCGTATCAACAAGATCTGAGACAAAAAAATTAATTAAATGCACAGATAAGTAGATTATATATATATATAATATATATAAAGGAATGGCCGCAGTCAGTGTGTTCGTACGTGTGTGTGTGTGTGCGCGCCTCGGGCAGTGTCTCGCTGGGGTGGAGGCGGCGACTCACTTCGTCAGTTACCCTCCAGGCATGGCGGGGGGTAGGTGTACTCAAGTCTACTCCTCACAAATGCCCAGAACATGCCTTACACCTTGGGAATCCTTTAGAACAAGGTCACACAGTTATGGCACTAAACACACAATGCACTATACACTTCACAGGAAATCACTGTCACTGACACTGCTCAAAGTTGCTATAAATTCTTTGAAGAGACGGCCATTAGCGGTGGTTGACACAGAGCAGGGGTCCATAAGCCGGTCTTGCCACAAACTTTACACTTCACTTGTATAATGATCCAGGTAAATGATTCACTGCGCCATGCATGTGTTCTGGGTATCAAGTTCTATCTACAGGAGCGAACACAAACACCTGTAGAGTTTTCGTAGGTTCTATTTCCTGGATAAACAGAGATACACAAGCGAGGTGGCACTCCTTACTCTGTCTGGGGGGTCAACTAGCCTTTCGGGCGACATGTGGTAAGTGATACATTAGCAGCTTCCATATGTCGCCAGGCACATTAATTAAGCGTGTGGGACATGGTAAATACATTGCCACACGCTGCTAGCTAGGCTGAATAAATAATGTATATAAATGGAGCACATACATAATATACATACATAATATACATACAGCATACATAATATACATACATAATATACATACAGCATACATAATATACATACAATATATATATATATATATATATATATATATATATATATATATATATATATATATATATATATGATTCAATGGGGCCAGAATCAGGAGCAAGGAAGTCCCCCTTCATTTCTCTAACGGCACTAACATATATTATATTACGATATTCACCTTCCACGATAAGATTCCTAAGACTACCATCTGATTTATATCTGTAGCTCCTCAAGTTATACTGTAGGTAATCCCTCACCAGTAGCCTACACCCACGCTCTCACCATCATACTTTCTAGTCTTGCTCCTTCAAGATCCGTCCCCGCCCTGCCTATGTCTCCTTCCTCCCTTCCTTCAACCTCCCTCTCGGTCGACCGTTTTATCTCCCAGTCCCGCTGTCCATTTCTGAATCGTACTTTTTTTTTTTAGATATTATTTGCTTCCCAACCTCTCTGTTTGTTCACATCACCTAAGCAAACCCTTCTTGGCTCGCTGTCCAGTACTCCATTCTTTTTCTTTTGTAATTTTTTTATTTGTGTTTTTTATTGTTTTATTTTATTCTGCTCGTCCTATACAGTACTCTCGAGCAGGTCTTTTTCGTCGGTTCCAAATAACTTACTCCTCTTGCACCCAGAATCTGTCTCAGGCTTATACAGCAATATATTTATCATTAATATATACCTTCTTTCCCTAAACTACAGTGCGACTTAATTCGTTACTCACTGTTTAGTATACAAATACATTCATTCTTATATACCTAAAACTTTCATAATTTTGTCGCTATTAAAAGTAAAAAAAAAAAATTCCCTTTTTCTAATTATTTGACATAATTTTCATGAACTTATATTCACTTCTTCACTAACATGTGTAACTCATCAAAACACCGACTTGCTCTCTCTTCTTGATAAGTGAAGCACAACTGGGCCGGAATATTGGGACTGGGGAAGGAGATGCGTCGAGTTCAGAGCAAGAGCTTACTAATATCAATCATTCGTAAATCTAAAGGCAGTCTATAAGAGGCCCTTTGCTTATTTCTTACCTACATTCGTCAGATCTAGTCCCACTACCGACTTCCTGAACCCCGAGCCTCTTGGGGTAGTAACGGAGCAATATTTCTGGATGTTGGATATGATTTGTATAGTAATGATTTATATGCCGGTATTAGTTATGATTTTTCTTATATACAAATTTAGTATTTATGAAGGTCTGATTATTTCTTATTTTTTCATACGTGGATCAGAAAAGTGATAATCAATATGATTATAAATCGGTATTATATAAAGCAGGTTTCATTAATTAGAACTTCGGATCAGTTATCTCGAACAGTGGTTTAGGGGTCCAGTAGTAAGTAGACTATAATATTGAGGCTCGTAACTCTCGTGGAGACTTTGCCGAAGCTCCATACTCATAATATTTTGAAGTTGATTGATCAATAAATCCTTATTATTAATAACGTATAACTCTTAAGAGTTTCCCAAGTTTCTCTGACAAGTTTGATGATATTGTGTTGGATCATTTAATGTAGTTCCAGTGTTTAGACAAATTATTATTATTATTATTATTATTATTATTATTATTATTATTATTATTATTATTGTTAGTAATAGTAGCAATACCAATATATTTGTATTATCATTATTGTTATTATTAATGTATTATTGTTATTATTATTGTTGTTGTCATTATTAGTAGTAGTATCGTTAGAGCGCCGCAACACCAACGAGGAGAGGGTATAATAAACGGGTAATTTAAGATGATATTCAACAAATTGCACTCAGTTTAATTTATACAGAACAGGTGACACACACACTCTCTCTCTATCTCTCTCTCTCTCTCTCTCTCTCTCTCTCTCTCTCTCTCTCTCTCTCTCTCTCTCTCTCAAAACATGTATTCAGAATCTAAAACCAATTACTGGCATAACACAGTGTGGCCAGTCTTCTCGTCTTACACTCCGGTAATTGTATTTTACTCCTGGTATTTCCCCCTCACCACCACCCCCCCACACACACCCTCTTACCTCCCTCGTAGCATTTAAAGTGGCACTTTCTTGGGATATACATTACCACTTTACGCTCGTGTTTACTGCATCTCTCTCTCTCTCGCATTACGTTACGTTATGCTAATATATTGTAAGCATCCCCCCACTCTCTCTCTCTCTCTCTCTCTCTCTCTCTGGTACAAACATCTTGCCTCACCATCACACACTCGGGGCTGTGCCGTCTCCTGTCTCTCTTTAAAGTTGCACCTTTCTGGTAAATATATTTTCTCCGCAAGAAGTTAAAGTTGAGTAGAACACTTCGTTCATACATAATGAAGTAGGTGAGTGTTGCTGTCAGCAGTACTAACATTCACCTCTTATTTCTTCTACAAAGCTGTTCTTGCCTGTAAGATAATAATGATTATAATAATAATAATATTATTATTTTTATTATTATTATTATTATTATTATTATTATTATTATTATTATTATTATTATTATTATTATTATTATTATTATTATTATTATTATTATTATTATTTTTATTATTATTATTATTATTATTATTATTATTACATCGATTGCGTATCTTCTGATGTGCACTTTTAAACAGATGAAACGAATATATTCCGACTGTGACCAAGACTATAGTCATCTTCAAATAGATAGCCTTGAGGTATGGTCACACTCATGTTTACTTGCCTGTACCCAGTGTAAGGTGACGACTGCTGTCAGGTCAGTAATATTAGCCACAGAACACATTACATTCAGAGTGAAAAATGGACAAGTTGAACTAAAGAGAATATATATCGAGAGAAAGTCCTGGGTGTGTTTGGTGAGAGTATATTATTATTTAAAGATCATATAAACGAAAGAGTCAGTAAAACGATACATGATAATTATTTACTCACTTAGACACCTCAAATGTCAGGTGTTTGTACAAGAATCTGGATCGATCAGACTTAGAATACACAAAGAACAGCATTTTATCTTCACGAGTTGACGGGCACCCACGCCATCGAAAATGTTTAGGGGAGGTTAACGAAACTTACCTGTGTAAAGGAAGTTATTTCACCGTTTTACAGAGATTCCATTTACGGTGTACCGCAGAATACGTGCTGGTGACGTTTACGATGATGCAAGGAATATATCTTAAGGGAGCACAGCCCAACATGACTCCACACAGAGGCATTACCAAGACATCGTGTACCATTACAGAGCTGTGGCGCCACTAATTCAACACATTTAGTACCGATTGTTGTCCAGCAAGTGGATGAATATCTGGGTATACAGGCCTGACGCCTCCCTCCAGAACGTATACAGTACATTGGTAACAGAAGTAAAGTAACGATAACAAAATAATACCCATAAAGAATTAATAGAAATAACAATATTAATGAGCAGAAACAATAGTAATAATTATAGAGATACGAAGAAATTATAGTCAAAATAACAGTAATAAGTAGAACTCGTGAAATTAATGATATCAGAGAAAAATATGATAATTTGAAAATAGCTGGGAAGACCCGAATAGCTCCATTGTAAGCTTATCTGTGATGGTAATATAGGTGAGGAATTTAAATGAGAGTTGGTGTTTTGAAGGTGTAGTGGACTGGCAAAATATAGACTGAGAGGAATTAAAGGTAATAGAAAAAGACTAATTGTGGGGTGGTGGATGTAATCCTAGACAAGGTTCTTGAAACTCCAGGGCACGAGCAGTAGATATATTCAATAAGTGTACAAGACTGGGCGTGATAGCCAACCGATACAGGAGCGATTACTAGGGACCCCGGACCGTAGGTAGGCCGAGGCCGATCTGAGGGAAATTAGCTAGCTAGGCAAGGGGAGTTGCTAGACATTCCTAGGACAATAAATGAGGTCTTCTAATTACTCGACTAGCGCGGTACAGACATAGTACATCGGGACATAGTAAATGAACATAGGCATTAGACATAAGCATAGACATTAGACATGCTATAATAATATGTAGTAATACAGACATGTGAATAAATGGTACAATGAATGGTAACAAGAGTCCTGGCGTCAGGCGTGTTCACATATCTTGGTATGTACCTATCTATACACCTCCCTCCCCCTTTACGCTCGTAGTGCAATCTCGAGCGGCTACGGACTCTTTTTCCATGAGTCGGGGGGAGCGGCGAGGGACAATGGGAGGATCAACTGACGACCTTCGTTCCTGGTCTGGGCAAGGGGACACAGGGGACGGGGAGGAAGGTTCGTCACTAGAGGATGGCACTGGGCGGAGGTGGCGTCTGTTTCGCCACCACACACGACCACTGGGGAGGCGGACTTGGTACGAACGAGACTCGCCACGGCCCATGACGACCCTGACCTTGTCCCAGCGGTGTGACGTCGGGTCCTGGATTCGTACTTGCTGGCCGACCGTCAACCTGGGAAGGGGGCGGGCGTGGGCGTCATAGTGGCTTGTCACTTGGGCCATCCGGGCAGCCTCACGGCGGTCACACTCGTCCGCCTTGATCTGCCATTCATCTAAGAAGGACTGGGGGTGGGCAGGCACACAAGTACGAAGGGGGCGGCCATACAACACCTGGGCAGGAGAGCGTCCGGCAGGGGTAGGGGTGTTACGGAGTTCCAGTAGGCCCCTGTCGAACTCCTCGCAGTCCAGGTTCCCCGTCGGTGCTGTCTTGAGGATGAGGTATTTTACGGACTTTACCGCTGCCTCGGCGTGGCCATTCGCCTGCGGGTAATGAGGGGAGGTGACGATGTGGTGGACGCCCCAGCGTTCGGCGAAGCTCTTGAACTCGTGGCTATTGAACGGGGGCCCACCGTCGGTTCGGAGGCGGAGAGGCACTCCGACTTCCCGGAAGAAGCAACAAAACATCCGGATGACCCTGGAAGAGGTGGTGTCCCGACCACAGGGAACTACCACGGGCCATCCAGAGAGCCTGTCGGCGACCACCAGGAAAGACTTTCCGGCCACATTAAAGAAGTCGGCGGACACGGACTCGAAGGGCCGCTTTGGGAGGTCATTGCACAGGTACGGCTCTTGTTGCTGGCTGGGCTGGAGTTGCTGGCAAGGCTCACAGGTCTCAACCGTGCTCTTAATATCGGCGTCAATACCAGGCCAGAAGACGGTCTGACGGGCTCTGCGCCTGGTGGCTTCAACGCCGCGGTGGCTGTCATGGAGGCGGGATAAGGTGCGCCGGCGGAGGGCAGCGGGAACGACGATCCTGGGGCCGTACAACACCAGCTCTCCGTCCGCATAGAGGCTATCCCTTAGCTTCCAGAAGGGGAGGGCGGAGGCGTGAATGTCGTAGCGGTTGGTGGGGAATCCAGCGGAGACGTAGTCGAGGAGTTGGACGTATGCCGGGTCTTGAGCGGCGGCGATGCGAAGCTCCTGGAGAGTCCTATCGTCTTCGATGGAGGGCGTCGTCGTCGTCTTGTCAGCAAGAGAAGTGGCTGTGTGTGTCACTAAAGACCGAACGTGAGCAGCGGCCGTGGTACAGTCGACTTCATCTTCAGGTGTGGGGCGACTAACAGGGGCTCGGGAGAGGGCGTCTGGTATGCACAGAAGCTTCCCGGCGCGCCACACAGCTGTAAAGACGTAAGGGGCGGTCTTCTCTTTGAGACGTTGGAGGCGAGGATTTTCGATGGCGTCCAACGTGTAGTGATTGAGGATGGGTATGAGCGGGCGATGGTCCGTCATGAGGGTGAAATGCCCAAGGCCGAACAGGTAAAGGCGGCACTTGGCCATAGCCCAGGCGACTGCCAGCATCTCTAGTTCGATGGTGGCGTATCTGGTCTCCGTGTCCGTCAGAAACCTGGAGCCACACTGAACTAAGCGCAGTCTACCCTGGCCGTGGTCTTGAAGGAGGGCGTATCCGAGGCCGTATAGGCGGGAGGCGTCGGTCTGGAGGACCACTGGTAAGGACGGGTCGAAGGGTGCCAAGGCTGGTGGTGACAGCAACGCCTTCTTAACATTCCTGAACGCTAGGTCGTGGTCAGGAGTCCAGAGGAAGGAGCGCTTGGGGCTCATGAGGGGGCGTAGAGGTTGGGCTGATGTGGCGATTGTAGGGGAGAAGTCGGCCAGCTGATTTACCAGGCCCATAAATGAGCGAAGGTCGGTCAGGTTCGCTGGAGTAGGGAAGTCCCTGATGGCCTTGACCTTCTCCTCATCAGCTGAGATCCCCTCTGGCGAGATGTTGTAGCCGCAGTAGTTAACTTGGGGGGCGGCGACCACAAATTTATCTTTGTTCAGGGTGATACCGTGGGCACGACATCTTGTGAGCATCAGATGAACTCGGTTCAAGTGGGCCGGGAGATCATCATCGAAGAGCAGGATGTCATCTACGACCTTCACGCAGTTGGTGACACCCTGCAGAGCCATATCCCCACGGAGGCAGTACGCATCCCCCGTTGCTGCGAAGCCCATGGGTCCGCGGCAGTGTTGGAAGCGGCCGTGGGGCGTGATGAATGTAGTGAGTGGCGATCTTCTTCCGCCAGGTCGACTTGCCAGTACCCATGTAGTGCATCCACCGTGGTAAAGAACTTTGCAGACAGGGTGACGCTGCGGACTGCTTGAATGGGCGTAGGCGATGGATGGGCGGGACGGGAGACCTGCGAGTTGAGATGGGTGAGGTCCACTGTGATGCGAACACCTACAGGCTTGGGTGCCAAGACCATAGGATGGCACCACTCGGAGGGCTCCTCACCGGCGTGTCTGATGATCCCCTGCTGCACCAGAGAATCGAGCTCCGCCTTCACCTTGTCCCATATGGCAAAGGGGATAGGCCTGGGTGTGTGGATGGCGAAAGGCGTCGCACCAGGCTTGAGGTGGGTTCTCATCGGGGGGCCTGTCATCTTCTTGAGCGGCGTCTTCTGGAGGTCGGACTTGGAGACAAGGACGTCGCTGAACTGACGAAAAAAGAACTCCCGGGCGGCAGCAGGTGTGGTCATGGCTGAAACAGGTATCTCTGCACACCTGTTGAGGTGTGTCACGGCGAGGATAGGCTTTGGGAACTCGGATGAGACGATGGCCAAGTCCTGACAATGGCCACATGACAAGAGAGGGGTTTGGATGCCCTCATGGACGTGGACTGTGGCAAGGCAAGACTTGGGACCGAGCTGTAGTGTTGCCTTGAAGCAACCCAAAGGTGGAGCCATCGGGGACCCGTCCGCTGTGAGCACGTCGTTCATGGCTGTGGGTGACAGGCTACTCCTGGGAATGTTGAGGGCGTCCAGGTGTGTTGGTCCAATCACCGTGATGTCCGCGCCTGTCGCTTGGCTGATAGAGTTTCTTGGTGGACCTGCAACACTTGGCGAAGTGTCCTTGCTTGTTGCAAGCGTTGCATGAGACCTTGTTGGCAGGACATCGAGGTGTGCGGGGCCAATGGCCTTGAAACCCGCAGTTTCGACATGTACTATCAGCCGCAGGGCACTTTCCTGGACCGTGCTGGCGCTGACAGCTTCTGCAGGATTCGGGAGAAAAAACTGGTGACTGTGACGGGGGCTGTGGAGAGGACGCCGTCTGCATCTGGCGTTGATTCCTCTTGTAGGTGGAGACGGCGTGAACTTGAGATGGCGATGAGTGTATAGCTGAGGCAGCCTCTCTTGTGGCCTCATACGACCTGCAACAGGTGACGAAGTCGGTGAGGGAAGAGGCGGCGTCGAGGGTGAGGAGTTTCTGAAGCAGGTCCTCGTCACATACACCCATCAGCAAGATCATCTTGAGCTGGATCTCAGCACAGGTTACAGGATCGCCTGTACATAGGTCCACCTCGGCTGCTAGGTCCTTAAGTCGTGCATAGAAGTCTGAGAATGATTCCCCAGAAGCTTGTTTGCAGGATAGCAGTTCCCTACGACGCAAAGCTTCATTGCGGAGGCCTCGGAAATGACTCTGCAAGGCGTTTAAAACCTCTGTCACTGACATGGGGGAGTCAGGGGGAATGGCTAGCGTGTGCTCTAGGAGGCGTTGAACATCGAGGGAAATGCACGATCTTAATTGGATGAGTTGTTTATGAAGGGGCATTCGGTTGAGGTCAGACATAACAGCAAAGTCTTCGAAACGACGTCGCCATTGACGGTATACTTGATATGTTGCATCAGATTGAAGAGGTGGGGGACTGGGAACTGAAGACTTGCTGTGCAGGGGTGTACTCGAGACGGCAGGCAATGGAGGAGGCACGGAGAGGTCGACGAGAGTTGAGACTGGAGCAGGTGGTTGAGAAGGCACTGAGGCATACCCAAGGGGGATAGGTGACGTGTGAGGAGGCGTTGTCTGAAGGATAGATGAAGAGGCTGAAGCTGGCGAATTGGTTGTGGCAGCTGGTGAAGTCGTCCTCGTTGCCAGCAATTCCAATAGGTCCAGGAATTTGCGGTTATCAGCTTGGTGTTGTTGTTGAAGTTGAAGACGGTAAGCTGATTCCTCTGACTGTCTTGACAATTCCTCTTGATGTCGTTTTTCCTCCTCTAATTGACGTCTTTGGGCTTCCTTCTCTTGGGAAACTTGTAGGAAGTGGATTAACTGACGTATATCCTGGCTCCCATCCTTTGAATTTGGCGCGCCCGGTCACCTATAAAGTGCCAGTGACAAGGACCACCTCGGTGTTTACATATATCTTGAAAACTGTGTCGGCGACCCCAAGCACCAGGGACAAAGACCCACGGTCTTTACGACTGACAAATATTAACAGATGTCTACCAGTGTCAGTGGCCCTCAAAGTGCCGTCAGTGACAAACACTTCCGTCCGCCCACAACAGATATCAACAGATGGCCACCAATCACTTACTCCCGACGCACTCTGTACCATCTAAAGCGTGGGAACGGTTATCCTGATGGCAGTGTTATCACGCGACTCAAGTCACTGAACATATTCCACGCGCGTAGCCGTAGACAAGGCCGTCATACACATAAGCCCATTAGAACCGTAACCTCCACTAGGAAACCGGAGAAACCCACCCCTGACAGACCATACCACCACACTGAAGTTCCACGGATATGGTATGATCTCCCGTCTTTACTACTATCCAACGTCACTTCCCTAGCTAACAAGTTCGACGAGCTGGCAACTACAGTCAGGTCAGCCGCCGCGAGCATCGTTGCCATATGTGAGGCTTGGCAAATTGTGCCTGAAACGTGTCATATTGAGGGATATCAGCTCTTTCATCACCTTCGTTCACATAGACGCGGAGGGGGCGTTGCCCTCTTCTGTCAAGATGACCTACGCCCGTCACGCCTGGATGTTCAAGTCCCAGCAGATGTGGAAGCATTATGGGTATGTGTCGTGCTACGGGCCCACCCGCGCCACACTGCTTCCATCATAATCTGTGTGGCATACCATCCGCCTCGCTCACCCACCAGAGACACTCTTATCAATCATCTCATCACCACCTCAGACCACCTCAGAGTTAGGTACCCATGTGCCAAGTTAGTATTATGTGGGGATTTTAATGAAATTGACACCACTGATATCCAGGACCAGCTATCACTATCACAAGTTGTGACCTTCCCCACACACGGTCAAATTACCCTTGACCTTATCTTAACTGACTTAGCGGACCAGTACCAACCACCTCAACCAATGCCTCCTATCGGGTGTAGCACACACTTATCAGTGCTCTGGTCCCCAGCTGCCACTCCCACTCAAGTACAGAGACCCTACATCAAGACCTACAGGCCGATTACTGACTCTGCACTGCGCCTATTCGGGCAGTGGATAGTTCACCATCCCTGGACTGAAGTACTTAGCATGGATGACGTGGAAACCAAATGGATAAATTATACCAACACCACCACGGAAGCCCACCACCACTTCTTCCCCGAGAAGTCCGTCAGTTCTCACCCAGCTGACTTGCCCTGGATCACACCTCGGATCAAAAGACTTATGCAACAGAGAGACAGAGCCTTTCATCTCAATGACCACATCCGCTACAGGTCCCTTCGCAACCGAGTCATCCGCGAAATACGCACTGCAAAGAAGTCCCACTACCCAACCAAATTACAACACCTGAAGCAGACCAACATCAGTCAATGGTATGGTAAGCTTAAAGAACTCTGTGGACTAAACAATAAGACACACCCCCTCCCCTTCCTTAGCCATCTCACTAATGATGACGCAGCTGAGCAAACAAATAACCATTGCGCTACTATATGCCAGACGCTCCCCCGGCTTGACACAACCACTCTCCCTGCTTACCTACCAGCCCCCCTTCCCACTGACTTAGTAGAAGAATTTGAAGTAGCAAAACGCCTGGACAAACTAAAATTAAAACGCTCTACCACCCCATTGACTTACCAATGAAACTTTTCAAGGAGTTCTCCCCGGAGCTTGCTAAACCCCTATGCTCCATCATCAATGCTTCTCTCAGTCAAGCCAGATGCCCAGCTGACTGGAAGACCTCTTATGTATCACCAGTGCCCAAGTCAACCAGCCCACAATCCTTAAATCAGCTACGACCTAACGCAATCACCCCCAATACCCACTGCAGCCTAATCTGTGAAAGTTTTGTGTTCGACTGGGCTTATGCTGATATTGCAGAGAGTCGTAGACCCTCAACAATTTGGCAACATGAAAACTTCCTCCACCACTCACTGTCTTGTCAGCTTTCTCGATTACATATACCGCCATCTCGAAACGAAAAACGTCTGTAACTGTCGCCTTCATTGATTTCACTAAGCGTTCGACCTAGTCGACCACAATATAATCATCAACAAAGCTATTGACCTCCGGGCTGAAGTCTTATACATGGAGTTACAGACTTCCTCAGTGACCGACATAGCTAATATGCCTTCCGAGGGCTGTCTCCACCTTTCAGTCACTCACCTGTGGCGTCCCCCAAGGCACCAAGATGGGACCACTCTGCTTCCTTATGCTCATCAATGATGCCCTAAGAGAAACCCTGCTCGCTGGAAATATGTCGACGACTCCACCATTGGGATCAGCGTCAACAATTCTGCTCCCAACTATACCGCCCTTCAGGATTTATTGAACAGTCTCCAAAACTGGGCCACCAACAACCATGTCACCATCAACCATACCAAGACCATGGTTATGCACATCAACCTCTCCTCCGACATTGTCCCACCTCCTTCCATTACCCTAGGTCCGAACACACTCCAGGTTGTAGATTCCACAAAGCTCCTCGGCGTCACCATAGACAACAAACTAAATTGGAAACCACACGTCAGTGAAGTTGTCAAATCCTCCAGTTTCCGTCTCCACCTGCTCCGCCGACTCAAGTCCCTCGGAGTTCCTGCACACGAGCTCCTCAGTGTATACACAACATTCATACTTCCCAAGCTCACCTATGCCTCCCCACCTGGTCTTCCTCCCTAAATGCCACACAACGTAAACACCTAGAAAAAGTGCAAAAG
>NW_024722227.1:12227409-12415296 GCF_018991925.1 Homarus americanus
ATGATTATAACAACCACGACCATGATTATAACAACCAGACCATGATTATACAACCACGACCATGATTATAACAACCACGACCATGATCATAACAACCACGACCATTATTATAACAACCACGACCATAATTATAACAACCACGCCCATTATTATAACAACCACGACAATGAAAACAACAACCACGACTATGATCATAATAACAACGACCATAACTATAACAACCACGACCATGATTATAACAACCACGACCATGATTATAACATCACGACTATGATTATATTACCCAACCATGATTATAACAACCACGACTAAGATTATAAACCACGGACCATGATTATAACAACCAGAACCATGATTATAACAACCAGGACCATGATTATAACAACCACGACCATGATTAAAAGAATCACGACTATGATTATAACAACCACGACTAAGATTATAACAACCATGCCCATGATTATAACAACCACGACCATGATTATAACGACCAGGACCATGATTATACAACCAGGACCATGATTATAACAAACCACGACTATGATTATAACAACAACGACCATTATTATAACAACCACGACCATGATTATAACAACACGACTATGATTATATCACCCAACCATGATTATAACAACCACGACTATGATTATAACAACCACGACCATGATTATAACAACAGGACCATGATTATAACAAACACGACCATGATTATAACAACCACAACTATGATTATAACAACCACGACCATGATCATAACCACAACCATGATTATAAGAACGACAACCATGATTATAACAACCAGACCATGATTATAACAACCACGACCATGATTATCCAAGCACGACTATGATTATAACAACCCCGACTATGATTATATCACCCACTACCATGATTATAACAACCACGACTATTATTATAACAACCACGACTATGATCATAACCACGACCATGATTATAACAACCACGACCATGACTATAACAACCACGACCATATTATAACAACCACGACTATATCATAACCACCGACCATGATTATAACAACCAGGTCCATTATTGTAACAACCACGACCATAATTATAACAACCATGCCCATGATTATAACAACCACGACTATGATCATAACAACCACGACTATGATCATAACAACCACGACCATGATTATAACAACCACGACCATTATTATAACAACCGCGATCAATTATAACAACCACGACCATGATTATAACGACCACGACCATGATTATAACAACACGACTATGATGATATCACCCAACCATATTATAACAACCACGACTATGATTATAAAACCACGACTATGATTATATCAACCACGACTAAGATTATAACAACCACGCCCATGATTATAACAACCCGACCATTATTATAACAAACACAACCATGATTATAACAACCACGACTATGATTATATCACCCACGACCATGATTATATCAACCACGACTATGATTATAACAACCACGACCATGATTATAACAACGACCATGATTATAACAACTACGACCATGATTATAACAACCACGACCATGATTATAACAACCACGACTGTGATCATAACCACGACCATGATTATAACAATCACAACCTTGATTATATCAACCACGACTTTGATCACAACAACCACGACTATGATCATAACAACCACGACCATGATTATAACAACCACGACCAGTTATAACAACACGACTATGATTATATCACCCAACAATGATTATAACAACCACGACTATGATTATAACAACCACGACCATGATTATAACAACCACGACCATGATTATAACAACCAGACCATGATTACAACAGCAGGACCATGATTATAACAACCACGACCATAGTTTATAACAACCACGACCTGATTATAACAACCACAACTATGATTATAACAACCACGACCATGATCATAACCACGACCATGATTATAAGAACCCAACCATGATTATAACAACCAGGACCATGATTATACAACCAGGAACATGATTATAACAACCACGACTGTGATCATAACAACCACGACTATGATCATAACAACCACGACCATGATTATAACAACCACGACCATTATTATAACAACCGCGATCATGATTATAACAACCGACCACCAGTTATAACAACCACGACTATGATTATATCCCAACCATGATTATAACAACCACGACTATGATTATAAGAACCACGACAATGATTACATCAACCGACTAAGATTATAACACATGCCCGTGATTATAACAACCACGACCATGATTATAACAATCACAGCCTAGTTAACACAACCAGGAACATGATTATAACAACCACGACCGCCAGTCACCAACAACCGACCATTATTATAACAACCACGTCCATAATTATAACAACCACGACCATGATTATAACAACCCGACCATTATTATAACAACCACGACCATGATTATAACAACACGACTATGATTATGTCACCCAACCACCAGTTATAACAACCACGACTATGATTATAACAACACGACCATGATTATAACAACCAGGACCATGATTATAACACCAGCCATGATTATAACAACCACAACTATGATTATAACAACCGACCATGATCTAAGCACGACCATGATTATAAGAACCACAACCATGATTATAACAACCAGGACCGTCAGTTACAACAACCACAACCATGATCATAACCCGACCATGATTATAACAACCACGACCATGATTATAACAAGCACGACTCTGATTATAACAACCGACTATGATTATATCACCCACTACCGATTATAACAACCACGACTATTATTATAACAACCACGACTATGATCATAACCACGACCATGATTATAACAACCACGACCATGACTATAACAACCACGACCATATTATAACAACCGACTATTATCACCACGACAATGATTATAACAACCAGGTCCATGAATGTAACAACCGACCATAATTATAACAACCACGCCCATGTTTATAACAACACGACTATGATCATAACAACGACTATGATTATATTACCCAACCATGATTATAACAACCACGACTATGATTATAACCACCACGACCATGATTATAACAACCAGGACCATCATTATAACAACCAGGACCATGATTATAACAACCACGACCATGATTATAACATCCAGGAACGACTATGATTACATCAACCGACTAAAGATTATAACAACCACGCCCATGATTATGACCACGACCCATTATTTATAACAAAACACAACCATGATTATAACAACCACGACTATGGTTATATCACCCGACCATGATTATATCGGCGACTATGATTAACAACCACGACCATGATTGCATAACAACCGACCATGATTATAACAACCACGACCGCCAGTTATAACAACCACGACCATGTTTGCGCCGCAACCCGACTGTGATCATAACCACGACCATGATTATAACAACCACGACCGTGATCATAACACGACCATGATTATAACAATCATGTGATTATATCAACCACGACTTTGATGTAGCCGACTATGATCATAGCAACGGCATGACCTAACAGCCACGACCGCCCAGTTAGCAACAACGCGACTATGATTATATACTTTAACCATGATTACCAACAACCACGACTATGATTATAAACAACCGACCATAGTTATAACAACCCACGACCATGATTATAACAACCAGGACCATGATTATAACAACCGGATATGATTATAACCATTCCATAGTTATATAGCCACAACCATGATTATAACAACCACAGTATGATTATAACAACACGACCGGTATAACCACGACCGCCGATTATGAAACCTAACCGCCGGTTATAACAACAGGACCACCATTATATAACCACACAACCATGATCACATAACCGGCTGCTTGATTATAACAACCGGCCGCCAACCAGCACGACTATAATTATAACAACACGACGCCGTTTGCTGCATCACACACTACCGTTATAACAACCGACTATTATTATAACAACCACGACTATGATCATAACCACGACCATGATTATATCAACCACGACCATGATTATATGCGGCATGACCATAACATCCACGACTATTATCATAACCACGATGATTATACTAACAACCAGGTCCGCGTTGTAACAACCACGACCAAAATTAACAACCACGCCCATGATTGTAACAACCGCATGATCATAACAACCACGACTATAGTGGCAATAACCGACCGCCAGTTACTTAACAGCGGCCATTATTACCAACAACCGCGATCATGATTATAACGACCGCCCGATTTATAACAGCACGACTATGGTTTATATCACCCAACCATGGTTATAACAACCCGACTATGATTATAACAACCACGACCTATGATTACATCGCCACGACTAGATTATAACAACCACGCCCCATGATTATAACAGCGACCGTTGTGCCAAGCACAACCGCCGATTATAACGGCGGCTATGATTACATCACCCGACCGCAGATTATATCGCCACGGCTATGATTACTAACAACCACGACCGCATGATTGCCTTAACTGACGCGGTTATAACAACCACGACCGCGGTTGCCCAACATAACCGACTTCATGATTATAAGAACCACGACCGTGATCATAACCACGACCATGATTATAACAATCACAACCTTGATTATATCAACCACGACTTTGATCACAACAACCACGACTATGATCCTAACAACCACGACCATGATTATAACAACCACGACCATGATTATAACAACCACGACTATGATTATAACAACCGCGACCATGATTGTGACAACCACTACCATGATTATAACAACCACGACCATGATTATAACAACCACGACCATGATTATAACAACCTCGGTAAACTGTACCACCGGACTCGCCACCGGGCATGAAGGGCCCACGATCACTTGTTATGATCTCTATTTCATGTGCCCAGTGTATTATGTCAGAGGTGCTTCACCCCTCCCATCCCTAACGTAAGTTTGAGGAGTTTATTACAGTGGAAGGTAATGTTTGGTCTGGTTTGGTTCTTAGATTAAGTTTTGTTAGCTTAGCTTTGGTTAGGTTAGGTTTGCTTTGGTTGGGCTAGCTTAAGTTAGTTTAGGTTTGGTTGGGTTGGGTTAACCTAGGTTTGGTTTGGTTAAGTTTAGTTAGATTATGTATATGTTTAATTATACTTAATTTTATTTGCGTCAGTAATCACGGAATAGGTATATATTCTATCTCAAAAAACACAAATGAGTTTTTATGTTTGAAATGCGTAAGACAACCTGATCATAGTTTACGATTGTCCTGAACACCTACATTCACGTTGGCACTTTTTCAGCCAATCACAGCCCATCTTCTATCAGAGTGTTACAGGCTGGCAATTTTTCCGCCAGTTAGAGCGCAGCATCCATCCATCAGGAGGTCACTAGGCAATGTTTGTGCGTTTATAAGGTCAGAATAGTATTATTGGGAGATGAAGTTTTAATCTGGTTGAAATTCGTTCATCGTTTTTCGAAATTATGTCAGGGCAGGGAAAAATGTTTACACACACACACACACACACACACACACACACACACACACACACACACACACACACACACAAAAGAGGCCCCAGTAACTCACATTTTACACTCTGGTGATTTACATGTTACAAGCTCCAGTACTTTACACATTTTCAACCTGCACCTCATATTTTTTTTGTGCTGATATATACCACCAAGTATGTTTCTGAAGCTTTGGTCTAAACCTGATAAACTGTGGCTAAATTCTATTAGTGAACATATTTCGTGCACCAGTAAACCACAGAGAGATTTAGTGGCACCTGGTCGTTAAGGCACTACGTAAAGAGAGAGTTAGTGGCACCTGGTGGTGAGCACACCACGTAGAGGGAGAGAGTTAGTGGCACCTGGTGGTGAGCACACCGCGTAGAGAGAGACTTAGTGGCACCTGGTGGTGAGTACACCACGTAGAGAGAGTTAGTGGCATCTGGTGGTGAGCACACCACGTAGAGAGAGAGAGTTAGTGGCACCTGGTGGTGAGCACACCACGGTCAGGACAGCTGGTGTTGTGGCCGTCACTCTCAGGTGACCTCGGGGGATTACTACTCTAGTCAAGGGAGCCGAGATAAAGGAGTTCTCATTATTTCTCCTCCTCCATTTCCTCTTTCGTGGTCCTTCTCTCCTGCTCCTCCTCTCATTATGATCGTTGTCACCCTCCTGTTCATCCCTTAATTATCACTCTGTTCTTTGTGTTTATTTATCTTGAGGTTACTTAGCATTTACACATTAAGATTAACATTTATTGCCTGTTATTTATAGTTTTGACTCATTGTGTAGGGTTAATTTACTATTTTTTGTGCACCATGTTGGTAATACTGCCACAGGAAATTAATAATAGATTTTCTATTGATGTTTCCGAATAAATGTATTAATACTGAGTGAACTGTAACTAAATATCACAATAAAAACTGAGAATTTCGAGTGTCTACTAAAATTATGACTCATTACCACACTGGGCATTACATCTTTTAATAGTGATTTATTAATTATCGACAAATTATTGCGAAATTAAATACATCACCTTTTCTAACAGTATTACCGTGTGAGAAATAGTCAGGTGATATATCATTCCATTGTACGATGAAACTAGTAAATTAATGTGATAAAAACAAATACCTAGTAATTAATGGCCGGGTACTTTACTGTACTGTATATATCTCGTTGGATCAGGTCGATGAAAACTTTGATTTGTTTAGTTCTATTGTGAGTTATTTCGGTAGTAAAAAAAAATGTTGAGTGGAGCCTATTATATAAACAAACTAAAAGTCAGAGTAATAGTTCATCATTGAAAAATCTAATAAACATATAGTCAAATATTTTATTAGCTAACGTGTTGAAGATAATGGTTCTATGTGAAGAATATAAAAACACGCAAATATTATTAATTTGTTATGAATGGATGTTGATGCTATAACACATTACTGCGTTACAACAACAAATGTCTTTAAGCGACTAGTCTAGGTTATTAAACGCACTTGTCATCAACAATTATATATTAAGAGAGATACATGGGAACAATTACATATGTGATAAATATAGCCAGCGGCACACCAACGTACAGGAAACTAAAGAGATACATACGAGTATGTTAACTCAGTTACATAAGTGGTGTGTCACGCGTTATTATTATTATTACCAGAGACGATACTGATGATGTAACAAACGCGATCTGAATAACGGTTCCTGTTCCATTATTTTACTCCTATTACCTGTAATTAAAGTTGTAGTTTAAATTATGAAGTTTAATGAACAAGATATTTATAATGTATCAAGATGAGTCACAGCTGGGGGAAGACTTTACCTTCATCATAGGGTCGCCACTCAGAAGATAAATACCACTAATTTAGGCTGAGTTATTGTATCACTTGACTAAATTACCATAAATCATTCCCCATTTTTTCATACCATCATCAAGTACATCAACCTCGGTAATTACTCATTTATCTCTTACTGTGGGTCTTTCAGTAATTATCTTCAATTTGTTTATGATATAGCATTCATTTAATTATCATAAATCATAATTCAGAGTAATTACATTGGCACCGGAGTAATGATTTAGGAATTAAGAAGAAAAAAACAACAACATTAAATACTGGAAAATTATTTGAATGTAAAATGCACACTACAGTATATGAATTAAAAATGCGTTGATGATGGAAACTGAAAAATACACGAACATGATGAAATGAATTATTAAGTCAATAGCTCGTTGGGCTTATTCCTAAAATTAGTCTTCACTTTAGGTTTAGGATATAACTTCGTCACTACTGCAATGACTTACTTCTCAGCTGTTTTATTTTGCACTAAACGTATTAAATCATTTGAGTTGCGAAGTTTGCTTATTAAATTATTGAGTTATGTGCAAAACGAATTAAATTATTTTGTGTTATGTTCTCTACTGTGCTTAAAATTATTTGATTTATATGTTATACTTATTAGAGTGTTTGTGTTCTGAATTAAACTGCATACCATTTTGTTGTTGTGTTGACGGTTAATAACAGAGGAAATTAGTGGGTCCGTGGATGTCATAGACTGAAGTGCATTAGTATGTTTTTGTCTGCTTAGTCGTGCGTATTCCAGAACATACGACGAGCCGGAGTACCGTTAAGTGGAGTTAAAATAGTTTCACAATTACTTCTGAAAAATTTTAGTAGTTGTTGGGCCTTCAGGTGTTTTGTACAGATCAACTCGGCATCACAGTGTCGCGTTCAACAGTTATACAGTCACGTGTAAGGAGTATTTGGATGGTTGTAAGTGTAGCACCGTCCGTCAACAGCTCAAACAACAGATTATATATTTTTTGTTTTTTCTGATTGAGTTTCGATGCCCCGAAAACTTGAGAACAGAGGCATCCTTAATTAGGTTGTTCCAGGTGCGTAATTTATCCAGACAACCTCCCCGTGCTGGATAAATGTTACTGCTTTCCATGTACACAGGTGAACCACTTGTTGAACATTTTAATCATCGTAACTTTTAATTAATTATCCCAACCAGAGTAAATATTCTTAACGCTAACACACCAAGGATAAAGCTTCTCTCTCCTGGCCTCTGTATGTACACTTCTTGTTGATATTGGTAAGAATACGTTGTTTAATCTCTTTATCTACCACTGATCGCCTCTAATTATAATCCCAACTTCTTAAATGTGAAGTGAAACAATTGTCTCCTGGTAAGTATTATTTATTTTCAGTACTTGTTTCTGTTCGGTTTCACATATACTAATTAACGCACCATACGTTGTGTAGTTCAGAATTCAACGTTAATCATTAGAGCTTCTCGTCGTACGTTGATTATTTTAGAGTAAATAGTGATGGATACTTTAAGTAACTCTTCAGTGCTGCTGGTCACAGTTCACGCCACTTAAGCACACTTAACAAGCCTCTCTACAACTCATTCACTTACTTCATCTAGCTCATAAATCCTGTAACTCTCTCATTCACTCTTAATCTAGTTTGCAAAATTAGTCAATTTCGTGAACAAGAGCGAGGAAAAATTCGCCACAACAACAGGCTGTCTCAGTTAATTTACTCGACAGCGTGGGAAAACTCCAGCACGGGAGATTGGGTTTATTCACTGGATAATGCAATCATAGGAACCTCGAGATGAGTGGATTACGCCATAGAAACAACTAAGTGAATAAAACAAATGTGTTGTAAGGGAAGCAGCACCCGAGATAAACAATCAGAAGGGAGTGAAGATAAGTGATTACGGGGTCGTCATAACTACCAATTCTTATGTTTTAAACAACTTTTTCTCCGCCATTACCAGAGTGACCGAGTGTGACCAAGAAGAGTGATGATTTTGACAGATGTTTTAAGTCTAACTCACTTTCATCAGTTGTGTATAAAGCACTGTTGTATAAGGTAGACTCCTTCTCTATGAACAGATTGCAGATATTGATTGATTCGTCACCTTTATAGATGAACTCTTGGTCCTCATTTCACCCCAAATTTCACAAACTTCTTCATCTGGCAACAATTCTCTCTCTCTCTAATGGTACGGTGATGCTGATCTCCTGTGCCACTGCTGATCTGGGTCAGCCACCCTTCACCAGGACAGCCAACATCCTGCTGGAGATTAGGCCAGAAAATACATCTCTCCCAGAATTCTCTGACATGATCGCTGCAGCCAGTCATTCCCTGCCTTCTACTATTAGGTTTAGGTGGGCAACTTTGGTCCCCAGCGCCAGCAAGTGTCGTCATAACAGAATCAAGAAGAAAACCCTTAAGACACTTGCTGTACGTTGATGGTAGAGAGTGGTATATCAGATTAAACTTATAATTACTTAAGTCATTCAATGTGGTGTTTTCCCTAAGGCTTAGAGTGAACTGTCAGCAGCAACAACGAGTTAGTCTGGATTATATAAAGGGGCCAAGATAGGCAGTTGGGGGGACGGGTTGTCATCACCACTGACGGCTTTATAATTACTAATATTCTCACCAGATATTCATCATTAGGGTGACGTCAATATGAAGATCACCTTTACCTGTGAAGTACTGTACATAATTTATCAGTGGTAATAAACGTATGAAGTCAGATGACGATCATGTCGCGAGAAATTAGAATCATAGACCCACAACCATCAATTTACTTTCATTATATATATATATATATATATATATATATATATATATATATATATATATATATATATATATATATATATAAAACAAAGAAGTATGTCTGTGTGTGTGTTTGTTTGTGTGTTTGTGTGTGTGTGTGTGTGTGTGTCCACACGAGAATCTTGGAAACTACTTTACCGATCTGTAGTGATGATGGATGGTGTTATATGTAGTGATGATGATGGATGGTGTTATATGTAGTGATGATGGATGATGTTATATGTAGTGATGATTGATGTTATTATATGTAGTGATGATGGGTGGTGTTATATGTAGTGATGATGGATGGTGTTATATGTAGTGATGATGGATAGTGTTATATGTAGTGATGATGGATGGAGTTATATGTAGTGATGATGGGTGGTGTTATATGTAGTGATGATGGATGGTGTTATATGAAGTGATGATTAGACAATAAAATAATAACAGTTTAATTCTAAAAAAATATACTTTGCTGTACCGTTGTAGTGGAACTTACATACACCGTTAATGAACTATTGATGGAAGAAGAAGTTTTGGGGAGTGAACAGTAGTTGCAAACAGGGAGTTGCTCAGAGAGACAGACTACTCAGTTGAAGTTCTGGTGAATTTTCTTGAAGAAAATGTTTTTATGTTTGTGTGTGTCTGTGTGTCCGCACGAGAATCTCGGAAAATACTTTGCCGATCTGTAGTGATAATGGATGGTGTTATATGTAGTGATGATGGATGGTGTTATATGTAGTGATGATGGATGGTGTTATATGTAGTGATAATGGATGGTGTTATATGTAGTGATGATGGATGGTGTTATATGTAGTGATGATGGATGGTGTTATATGTAGTGATGATGGGTGGTGTTATATGTAGTGATGATGGGTGGATATATGGTGATAATGGATGGTGTTATATGTAGTGATGATGGATGGTGTTATATGTAGTGATGATGGATGGTGTTATATGTAGTGATGATGGATGGTGTTATATGTAGTGATAATGATGGTGTTATATGTAGTGATGATGGATGGTGTTATATGTAGTGATGATGGATGGTATATGTAGTGATAATGGATGGTGTTATATGTAGTGATGATGGATGGTGTTATATGTAGTGATAAGGATGGTGTTATATGTAGTGATGATGGATGGTGTTATATGTAGTGATGATGGATGGAGTTATATGTAGTGATGATGGATGGTGTTATATGTAGTGATAATGGATGGTGTTATATGTAGTGATGATGGGTGGTGTTATATGTAGTGATGATGGATGAGTTATATGTAGGATGATGGATGGTGTTATATGTAGTGATAATGATGGTGTTATATGTAGTGATGATGGATGGAGTTATATGTAGTGATGATGGATGGTGTTATGTAGTGATAATGGATGGTGTTATATGTAGTGATGATGGATGGAGTTATATGTAGTGATGATGGATGGTGTTATATGTAGTGATAATGGATGTGTTATATGTAGTGATGATGGATGGAGTTATATGTAGTGATGATGGATGGTAATATATGTAGTGATGATGGATGATGTTCTATGGTGATGATGGATGTTGTTATATGTAGATGATGGTGGTGTTATATGTGGTGATGGTGGATGGTGTTATATGTAGTGATGATGGATGGTGTTATGTAGTGATGATGGATGGTGTTATATGTAGTGATGATGGATGATGTTCTATGTAGTGATGATGGATGTTGTTATATGTAGTGATGATGGTGGTGTTATATGTAGTGATGGTGGATGGTGTTATATGTAGTGATGATGGATGGAGTTATATGTAGATGATGGATGGTGTTATATGGTGATGATGGATGATGTTCTATGTAGTGATGATGGATGTTGTTATATGTAGTGATGATGGTGGTGTTATATGTAGTGATGGTGGATGGTGTTATATGTAGTGATGATGGATGGTGTTATATGTAGTGATGATGATGATGTTATATGTAGATGATGGGTGGTGTTATATGTGAGTGATGATGGATGGTGTGATATGTAGTGATGATGGTGTATATGTAGTGATGATTAGACAGCTGACGAACTGAATGCGTGCCTCATCATACCTTTGGAGAAGTGTTCCGACACTCACCTATCCACAAACATGAGAGTACATCTACAAGGAGATGAGGATGCTGGAGTTTGCAACCTCTACTACAGAATGGGAATGGAACTTTCCTGTTGATTCAGAAGGACAAATAATCGTTCCGCGATGTGGAATGTTGTAAAGTCCTTACTGAGCTCACTAAGATGGTCTACCCAAACATTATCCACCACTACAAGGATTACAAGGGCTGCGTGAACGCGCAATTTGGCACCAAAGAATGAAACAGTGGAGGAAACCAACATGACTCTACTCAGACAGATTCCAGGCAGTGAGACTTCATTCAAATCTGTTGATACAGTAATCGACCAGGACCAAGCAGTCCAGTACCCTGCAGAATTCCTTAATTCTTGGAGCCCGCTGAAATGCTTCTCACCACCTCACTCTCAAGATTGGAACTCCATACTTTTAAAATCTTGAGCCACCAATCCTCTGCAATGGCACAAGACTGGTGGTGAAGAACATGATGCATGTACTGGAAGCTACAATACTGACAGGAAACCTAAAGGAGAGGACTTTTTATATACCAAGGATACCATCACCACTGACCTGCCATTTGAGTTCAAGCGACTTCAGTTCCAGGTTAAAGTGAGCTTTGCCATGACCATCTACAAAAGCCAGGGACAGTCCCTAAAGATGGTTGGCCTAAACCTGGTGTTTCCTTGCTTCTCTCATGGACAGTTCTATGTTGGATGCTCCAGAGGAACTGGTAAAAATTTGTACATACTGGCTGCTAATGGCAAAACCAAAAATGTGGTCTACCTTAATGCACTATAGTGAGACAATGTGGAGCCTCCCGGGAGGTTGGGTTCTACTACGGCCAAGCGAAAGAGCTGCACGGAGGTATTATTCTGCTAGTGTGTATATATATATATATATATATATATATATATATATATATATATATATATATATATATATATATATATATATATATATATATATTAGCCTTGTCAAGTATTTCTCCTTAGTTTGTACTCACCCCGGAAGATGTGAATTACACGAAAGCGCTTGGGAACTTCTTGTTTTCTTGTTTCCTTGTGGTTGTCAGCATATACTTGGATCACGCGCACCTACAGTGATTTATTTGCATATATATATATATATATATATATATATATATATATATATATATATATATATATATATATATATATATATATATATATATATATATATATATATATATATATATATATATATATATATATATTGGGAGATGATAGACAGCATTTGCAAGTGGTTAAAATGCTATGAAATATTATTACACACCTTGACAAACCTTTTATCGCATAATAAAATTAACCACCGCATGTATTTTTTAATGTAGTTATCTCCAACTTATAGTGCAATTAAGGAGAAAATTAACATAAATCACCGGACAAAAATTTCACAAATGAGGGAATATTTCATGAGATATTTCTTCCGATATAATAGTAACACAGTTCCTGAAGCCAACGAAACAAAACATTTACACAACAATGATCATATATTGTATAACATTATTCGCAACAAAGACGACGGAAATTCACTCTAATTTTGTCTTGTTTATGTTATCATTACATTACGTTTTTATGACACAAAATTGTAGTGTTGTAGCAGGGTCTGCTTGGCCATGACCTGTCCTCTGACGTTCAGCACTTGTACACAGGAGGAGGAGGAGGAGGAGGAGGAGGTCACCTGCCAATATTTGCCTGAGGAGAAACAGTTGGTTAAAAATATTTTAGAAGATAGTCAAGAGGTGGCGTGGTACTTCAGAGGTGGAGGGACGAGGCAACATTGGAACTTGCAACACCGAGATTACAAGCCTTTTTTTTTCTTTTTGTAAAATTTAAAATTATTGTCATCACGGTGAGACCGCGCCCTGAGTCTCGCTGCCCCCATTTATATTATAAGAATTGGAAGTAATCTTCTGGAATTATCTGGTTACAAAGCAACACTTGACGTTTCCCCTCAACAAGAAAATATAAAAATATTAAATTAGACCGGGGAGTTGGATTCCAGAAATTAGGAACAATTATACCTCACATGTCCATTATGGTAATAATTACTGACAATATAATTCAGGTCACCACAGGAACTTATTTCTCAGAGGCACCATTAACCTTGCAGCTCATGTAATACCCTTAACAATACTTAGGATGCAGGTACATGAAATGATTTGCCTGAGCTAACTTATACCATCACCAATAAGCACAAAATAAGAGACCTTTGGTGCCAAATGCAGACTTATGGTTACTATATCGTGTACTTAAAAAACTAAAATGGTAACATTAATACCCATGCATGAAAATTCCGTATGTTATATACATAGCATGCAAAGATCAAATATAAATTACTTCAAAGGGCTTAATGCCTTAGATTAATTTATAAATATAAAATAAATTTAATCTAGAATCGGGATAAGAATCCACGAAACAAGACTGCCTATGTATAAAGCTGCATTACTTTAGTTTTACTGATTATAAATATATATATATATATATATATATATATATATATATATATATATATATATATATATTAAAGATTGATGGTATGTATCATAGGCATGACGAACTTTTACGGGTAGTGCAGACGGATGCAGCAAAGTGAATACTAGACCTTCGGTATACAAGGAGGCAGTGTAACCAGCAAAGCACTCGACTGTTTCCACATCAATAACTTTAAAGTTAGATACCCGTTGTCAACTGGGTGTGCCTAGGACGCGAACCAACTGCTCTTAGGACGGAAAATGAGTGCTGTATCTACTTGGCCGTCACTCCCCCCCCCCCAAAATATATATATATATATATATATATATATATATATATATATATATATATATATATATATATATATATATATATATATATATATATATATATATATATATATCATGTAAATCCACAATGAAAATTGAAATTTGTTTTCGTCTTTATTCAAGACATCTTGAATAAAGACGAAAGCTAAGGTACCTGTTGTTTTATTTTCCCGTGTGATTTTATCAAGATATATATATATATATATATATATATATATATATATATATATATATATATATATATATATATATATATATATATATATATTAGAATAATTAGACTGATAGATAGACAGGTAGATATAGAAATACCAAAAGTTGGTCACGGTATTGAATCCCCCAATGTTAAGCTGTTGGCTCCCATCCTTGCTGGCACAGTAGAAACACCATTAAACTGTGTTACTGTGTTACAAAAAACCTCTACTGTGAGATGTGCTTATTAATATAATGATACATACGAGGTTGAAATCCTCAAGGTTAGATAAATAAATCTGAGTTCCTCATAATGCCCCTCCATTGTTAACAGGGCTATGTTCAACAGCGTTAAAATGCTGAGTCAGAGAATAGTTTTATCTTTCATTATTTTTAGACCGAAAGGGGACGGAACCTCCCATACCACAATGTGACCCCGACAGGGAATATGTCGACTCGGCGAGCGACTGGTGATACGGTTATGTTGCTAATATTGGCTCACACCAAATATCAATCGCACGTTGTCACTTCAATGGATATTGAAAGTCGGAACACAATGGGCACCAGGTAATACGATTACCATTGTGCTACCACTCTTCCTGTGAGCATCTGCACGATACTGATGATGATGCATGTGTACTGTAACGATCACCAGGGTGTACCAGAGACGAATGCCTCACGAGCCTCCTCAGTATTATACATTTTCCAAGATCAACCACCTTCACGTCCCCAAATATCAACGTAGGTCAGGTATCTATTTACATTCCCAATCCATCCAGGTGACCTGGGTAGACTGGAGATGACCTGGAATCGAACAGCGACGTAGGATGGGGGTGTAAGCGCTGTATCCACTCGGCCACCTCACTCCTTGCTTGCTAGCGTCAGTGACACCAAGACACAAACTCTCACTATCGCTTGTAGACATAACCATTTCTTTTTTTGGGCTCATTTATATTTATGCTTCCATCCAACGTCTTGTTCTTTACCATAACCATCCCCCCTGCCCATGGAATATTGCTCTCACGTGTTGACTGAAACTCACCAGTCGTACGTATTATTATTAGAAGATATTCAATCTGAAGTCAATCATCTCATCACCGAACAGTTCTCTCTTCCGAACTTCGAATTTTAGATTTTCACTAAGCCAAGAAAATTATCGACTCGGAGAATTAAGTCCCAGGAATGGCGAGAAATTGTAAATACTAATTTAGATAGCAGGCCAGGCCAGCCACCCTGCTGCTGTGGTTGACTTTTTACCGGTTGTTGTTTCTTCCGCACGTAAGCTTGGGAGGCTGGTCATGGCAGGGTGTTATAACGGTCTACACTTTACAGGAAGCAAATTTTGATAGTTTATTGTTCACACTTTTATCACTAATTGTTTTTAACTGCTTTTTTCTCATGAATTGTTTTTGTTGTGCTGTTCTTTTTTTTTTTTTTAATACTGGTGACCACTGCTAGAGGAAATTTAGAGGTTCACTTATCCCTTACACTGGGGAGATACATCAATCACTCATATTGTCAGGTATTTGGTAGGTTGTGAAGATGTTCCAATGAGACATAAGAACATAAGAAAATAAGGAGTCTGCAATAGGCCAGTTGGCCTGTGCATGGCAGCTCCTGTCGAGAATTACAACCACTCCCTATCGTCCATGAATCTATCTAGCCTCTTTTTAAGACTTTCCAGCGTTCCAGCACTTACTACAAAGTTGCTAAGCTTGTTCCACCCATCTACCACCCTATTTGTGAACCAGTTTCTTCCTATCTCCCTCCTAAACCTAAACTTATCCAACTTAAATCCGTTGCTTCGAGTCCTATCCTGCTCGGATATTATAAGAACTTTATTTATATCTCCTTTATTGATTCCTTTCACCCACTTAAATACTTCTATCATATCTCTCCGCACTCGCCGTCTTTGTAGGGACTGCAAGTTTAGCTTCTTTAATCTATCTTGATACGGAAGGTTTCCAAGTCCCGGAATCATTTTCGCCATTCTTCGCTGCACCGACTCCAGTGAATTGCTAGCCATTCTATAATAATGGCACCAGAACTGAACAGCATAATCGAGGTGCGGCCTGACTAGCGCAAGATATAGTTGCAAAATTACCTCCGCACTCTTATTGCTTACACTTCTGGATATAAAACCTAATACTCCGTTTGCCTTATTTCGAACATTAACCCACTGTTTTCTAAGCCGAAGGTCCGGGCTTACAAGTACCCCTAGGTCTCTTTCACAAGTCGACTTCTCTAGTTTGATGTTATTAAAGCTGAATACATTGACAGTATTTGTTCTTCCAATATTAAGTACGCTGCACGTGCTGGTGTTGAATATCATTTGTCATTTTTCTGACCACTCCTGCAGTTTATTTAAATCCTCCTGTAGTGCATTTGTATCCTGCCCTGAATTAATCTGCCGCCCTATTTTGGTGTCATCCGCAAACTTGCTTATGTGACTGCTGATCCCAGTATCTAGATCGTTTATGTAGATTATGAACAAGCGTGGGCCCAATACTGACCCCTGGGGAACCCCACTACAGTAGTTACACAGCCCCACTCATATTTAACACCATCTACGCTGACCCTCTGCGTTCTATCAGTGAGCCATGATTTTATCCAATTTAAAACTTTCCCCTCGATACCATGAGCCTTAACTTTTCTCAGAAACCTCTGATGCGGTACTCTGTCAAATGCTTCGCTAAAGTCTAAGTAGATAACATCGTAATTTTCGTCATTATTTACTACCTCGAAGACTTTCCTAAAAAACGTCAACAGATTTGTTAGATAAGATTTTCCCTTACCAACCTCCCGTACCTCACCAACCTCCCCTACCTCACCAGCCTCACCTACCTCACCAGCCTCACCATCGTCCCGTACCTCACTATCCTCACCAACCTCCCCTGCTTCACCATCCTCTCCAGCCTCACTAGCCTCTTCAGCCTCCCTAACCTTCCCAGCCTCACTAACCTCTCCAGCCTCACTAACCTCCTCAACCTCACTAACTTCCCAAACCTCACCTACCTCCCTAACCTCCCCAGCCTCACTAACCTCCCCAGCCTCACTATCCTCTTCAGCCTCTCCGGCCTCAACAACCTCCTCAGCCTCACCAACCTCCTCAGGCTCACTAACCTCCAGTTTCACCAACCTTCTCAGGCTCACTAACCTCCAGCCTCACCAACCTCCTCAGGCTCACTAACCTCCAGCTTCACCAACCTCCTCAGGCTCACTAACCTCCAGCTTCACCAACCTCCTCAGGCTCACAAACCTCCAGCCTCACCAACTTCCTCATTCTCACTAACCTCCAGCCTCACCAACCTCCACAGCCTCACCAACCTCCTCAGCCTCACTAACCTCTCCAGCCTCACCAACCTCCCCATCGATGGTGAGCTCCAGTCTGAGCCAATCATGCGTCAAGCCTCATCCAACTCTTACATGTGACTGACACGTGAGTGAAGTTGTCCTCTGATATGTCCACGGTTGAATAGGGAAATTCCTCTAGTAACGACGAATCCCCACACGACCTCTAGTCAAGCCATATTGGGAGTCATTAATCAACTTGTGCTCTTCAAGGAAATTACGAGTTGTATTTGTCATTATTGCTCGTAGCAGTTTTCCCCATTTGATATTAAACTTACTGGGCGAGAATTTGTGGTTTGTGACCTGCTCTGGTGTTTGGGAATTGGTGTTACATTAGCTCTCCACCGGGGCTGTCGTGCCATGACAAATTTTAGTTGCATGTTGAACCAATTTGCCCGTGGATTAGTAACTTCTTTCTTCCAAAGACTCTGGTAAACATCTCTTCGGTAATTGGTGACTTCATTAGCTTTATTTTAATTATTTGTTTAGTAACTTCGTTACTATTAACAAATAGTGTGCATTATGTATTTTCTACTCTATCTCTACAGGGCAGTAGTTATTCAATCTCAAGCATTACTCTGTTTATGAGCAATTCAAGTTTTTTCCTTCAACAATCAAAGTGCCGAATTTTTTTTTTTTTTATTGATGTAACCTGTTTCTTATTTTTAATCTTCCACGTTTTCCATAGTCAGTGATGGTCTAGAGCAGTGGTTTCTCAAACTCGGGGTAATTACCCCAACTGGGGTAAAAACTACATTTTGGCTGGGGTAATATGCTTCTGTTGGCACGGTGGGGTAACCTCGTATTTAACACTTATAACACTTACGTTTGCCGCGTTTGGCACGCCCTGACAACGCTGCCTTTCGTGACAAGTTCATCGCACGCCTAGCTTATCTGTCGGACATCTTTCGAGAGATGAATTTGTGGAATTGCTCTCTATAAGGAAAAAATGCTTCCATCATCGATGTCCAAGATAAGATGAATGCCTTCTGTCAACAAATGGAACTATGGCACAGGCGGGTCAACGTCAACAATGTCGCTATGTTTACCAGGCTGGACCAATTTTTTCAAAGTAGCGAGGTTCAGTGCCAGGCGACCGAAATTGGCGAGCATCTGCTCACACTCAAGACGTCAATGACAAAATATTTTCCTGAAAGCAAGTCTCTGTAGACGAACACCGCATGGATGAAGCAACCATTTCTTGTCGCCGAAGATGTCATTTCTGACAACGACCATGCAAAAGACGAATTCCTGAAGTTGAGAAATGATTCCGTGACCCGTAGCACATTCGACGCTGTCGAGGATATTGCATCTTTCTAGCTTAAGCAAGGAGCAGTGGGATACCCAACTCTAATGACTCGGGCTATCGGCGTACTTCTTCCATTTCCCACGACCTATATGTGTGAACTTGGGTTCTCGGCAATGTACCACATCAAGTCCAAGACTAGAAACCGGCTCGTTCCAAGCTCAGATATGAGGCTGGCTCTGTCAAAGACTAAACCACGCATCCAAAATCTGGTGTCGACAAAACAAGTTCATCCATCTCACTAAGACTAAGTCTATAACAGCACTGTAACTGTAGCACTATTATTGATTTTTGTATAAGACAGACTAGAATTGTACACTTGTGTTTTGTATAATACACTTTATTGGAGGAGTAAAATTTGTAAGTAAATTTGTAAGTTTGTGTTTTGTATATTAAACTTTATTGAATAGAATTAAGGAGTAAAATTTGTAAGTACATTAATTTTGTAAACTTGTGCTTTGTATAATAAACTTTATTGAATAAAAAGTAAGGAGTAAAATTTTACGTTGGGGTAATTCGAACCTGTCAGACTTTAAATAGAGGTAAAACTGGAAAAAAGTTTGAGAACCACTGGCCTAGAGTGCTTGAGTGGTTGGTTCTATTGGCCATTATTTCCTTTAATTTTTCCTCGTATGTGACAGTATGTGTCTTCAGCAACCAGTATGACTCCCTCTCCTGAGTTGTGTTATACTTGTACCTGTAACGGTATATAGTAGGTAGTCACGCTAGTTACTCCACCTAGGACCGGAGCTGTTTACCCATTGTAGTTGTTAAGGCTCACCCTGGCTACTTCGTCATGAGTAAATCGCACAAAATTCAATTGGGGGTGTTTGGTAAATTCAGTTGTCATAATTATTACTTGAAGCTTGTGTGTGTCACTCCTTATTAGAAGCTTTGGGCTCGTCTCTAGGTACCACATTGCTCTAGTTTGCGCCGTCTTTTCTTATGTTAAGTGCTATTATACAAAGCGTTCCCTTGTTAGGACCCCATGATGCATAAGGTTATGCAGTTTCTCCTCTTCTAAGAGAGTTCTCTGTCTGGAAGTTAGGATATTCTTCGATATTCTCCAAAACCTTCTCTGAAGTTGTTTTCATAATGATTTAGTGTGCTTTAAAAACTAATGTCTTTAAGCGCCTATTCTGGGTTAGTATTTACGAAAATCATCAATAATTATGAAGAATTAAGAGAGATACTGTACATCTCTCTGGGTGGGTCCTCGGGCAAGGAGATGGGTCGGTATTTGACTTTGATAGCTGGAGCTTTCCCTTAAATATGTCTGGGAAGTAGCTAGAAGCTGATGTTGTATACATTGTGTTAGTTCTTTTACCATTGTTATGTTTGCTCTGTTAGTAAGTGGTGCTTTTCTTTCTGTTTTTGTTACTTTGTCCGCAGCTTTACGAGGAAGTACAGGGAACATTAAGTAACTAAACATGCAAGTATCGGCTCACCTGGAGATGACGAACTTAACTAAGTGCTTTTCCTCTTCGGTATTGATGAATTTCCTGTGCGTCAGAATTATTATTTTTTTCTCTCTCTCTCTGTTCCCTAGAAACAAATTTGCCCCTGAGCGATCTTCATTAAGAAAGTTCTTCATTAGAGGCAACCATTAACTTTTTTTACGAGCTCAAGAAACATGATGGGTAACAATGCCGAATCTGTACTTTTGTTATTAAGTTTTCCCACAATTTTTTTGCTTTCCTTGCTATTGTTCTGAGCTTTTAACCCAGTCCTTTCACTTTTATAATTATATTGTTGGTACATTTGGTCAGAATTTTCCTGTCACTCTCTTTATATTAAATGAGGGAGAGTATTGTGTGAGTCGTTTTAGGGAAATTTTTTCTTCAGCTCCATGTAGGGTGTTTAATGTGTTTTTTTTCTGAAGATTTTCAAGAAAGCGTATTTATAATTATAATTTTCTTTGGGTTAGACTTGGGGAGATGTGGACATCACCACTAGTATGTCTGCTTAGATAATATATTATGATAGTTGAGGTGTGCATATCTGTTTGTGAGTACTAAAAAGGGTTTACTTGAGTTAATAGCAGTCAGGTACGTGGTAAAGTCAATCTCAACAGCCCCACTGCTTTACGTGGTATAAGAGAACACAGTCCGCCCCACAATGTTGAAATCTGTACGGCTGCTGCTGTTGGGTTTAGTAAATCTGGTTTTCGTGGAATCTGATGTCGTGTTGCTTTAACGTCCTGTTCTCTGATGGGTATTAGTACAGTGTCTTCAAAGTCTAAGATCTTGTATTTTATTTTATTTTTCACATTTGCGGCAATACTATGTCTTCTTTCAATGAGATTTTTTTCACCTTGTAAACTTGTCATGTGATCAATCAAAGTTTGTTGTTGCTTGCTATCCACTGATCAGTCAAAAACCTTAAGAGTTTGTTAGGGGTCCTTCCTATTGTTTCACCTTACTTTTTCTACAGCTATATTCGTGGTCAGTGTGACAATGAATTCTAGTCCATCGTCTTCCCTTCTTAAAATCCCAGGTCCAATAAACATTATTTACTATTATAACAATAGTAAATTTAGTCGAACTTAATCACCAGTTACCTCCTTCACTCCTTTCACATGTTCCCACTACAACCCACATGTTCCCACTTCCACCCACATGTTCCCACTACCACCCACGTTCCCACTACCACCCACATGTTTTCATCTACCACCCACATGTTCCCACTATCACCCACATGTTGCCATTACAACCCCGTTGTTCCCACTACCACCCACATGTTTCCATTGCCACCCAAATGTTCTCATCAACCACCCACATGTTCCCGATTCCACCCACATGTTCCCACTACCACCCACATGTTGCCACTACAACCCCGTTGTTCCCACTACCACCCACATGTTCTCATTACCACCCAAATGTTCTCATCAACCACCCACATGTTCCCGATTCCACCCACATGTTCCACTGCCATCCACATGTTCCCACTACAATCCATATGCTCACTACCACCCTACTATACAAACAGTAGGAGCGTTAGAAATAAAATAGACTTGTTGAGAGCGGTTGTATGTACCTAGAATGTAGACGTCACAGCAATCACCGAAACTTGGATGAATCTGGCGAGCAAGAACTTTTTATCAGAGTACCACAAAGAAGGGTACAACCTTTTTCACAAGGACAGGGAAGGTAGGAAGGGGGGAGGGGTCGCAATCTTCGTCAGGGATACATTAAAATGTTGTATTAATAATTCAATAAAGGGTGAAATACGAACCGAGTCTGTATGGGTAGAAATTGCAGAAGGAAGAGAAAAACAAATTATGGGAGTGAGTTACAGGCCCCCAAGTCTTGGGAAAGAAGCAGCTCAGCCCATATGGCAGGAAATGAGTAGGGCAGCAAAATACAACAACCTGTGCATTTTGGGGGATTTCAACTTAAGAATTATTGACTGGGACAACATTGTAGGTGACTATGAATCTAAAGACTTCCTAGACGCAGTACAGAACAATGTTTTAAAACAACTAATTACAGAACCTACTAGCGGTGACAATATATTAGACCTAGTATCAACAAATAAAGAAAATATTATCAGAGATATAACAGTAGGGCAAGAACTAGGGAACAGTGATCACAGAGAAATCAGGTTCACCCTAAATTGGGAAATGAAAAACAATGACAATATGGTCATAGTTCCAGACTTTCGATCGGCGGATTATGAGGGTTTAAGAAGGTACCAGGTGAGGTCGCCTGGGAACAGTCAGGTCAGTCCCCGGTAAGAAGGGTGAGGTCACCGGCGACACAACAATTGATCATGACTATAATACATTCACTAGTATCCTACGTAAAGCACAGGAACAAAATATACCATACAGAAAATTAGGTCAAATAAGAATGAGCCAAGGTGGATGACCAGAAAAATTATACATGAAAAAGGAATAAAGAAAGGAATTTATAAGAAATTAAAGGGAAGGGAGGAGCAGCTCAGAAATAGGTATAATGAACTATCTAGGAATGTTAAGGAAAATGTAAGGAAGGCAAAGAGGGATTTCGAAATCAGGATAGCAAGAGAATCCAAGGCGAATCCCAATGGAATTTTCCAGGTATATAGGACAAAGGTCAAGGAAAAATTGGGACCTTTAAATTCAGAGAGAAGGGAAGTATTCGATGATAGTGAGAAAATAAGCAAAGCATTAAACAGCTACTTTTTATCAGTTTTCACAGAAGAAATTTACGAGGAAATGCCAGAGGTGGAACTGATATTTAGGGAAAATAAAGAATATCACTATCCGAAAAAAGGATGTTCTTAAGACCATAAATAAATTAAAGAAGACAAAATCCCCAGGGCCGGATGAAATTTTCCATCGAGTTTTGAAAGAGTGTAAGGAACAGATTAGCGGACCCTTCGTAAATTTATTTACAAAATTATTTGACGCTGGAGTTGTGCCAGACTTGTGGAAACAGGCAAATGTAGTACCCATATTCGAAAAGGGCGACAGAGCATCAGCATCAAATTACCGGCCGATTAGTTTGACGTCAGTAGCGGGAAAACTTCTTGAATCAGTTATAGCAAATAGCATCCGATCGCATTTAGAGAAAGTTTTAAAAGGAGGCTAGATAGATTCATGGATGATAGAAAGTGGTTGTAACTCTAGACAGGAGCTGCCATGCACAGGACAACCGGCCTATTGCAGACTCCTTATTTTCTTATGTTCTTATGTTCTCACTACCACTCGAATGTTCCCATTACCACCCACATGTACCCACTACCACCCGCACGTTCTCACTACCATCCGCACGTTTCCATTACCACCCACACGTTCCCACTACCACCCACACGTTCCCACTATCACCCACACGGTCCACTACCACCCGCACGTCCCCACTACCACTTGCACGTTCCCACTACCACCCACACTTTCCCACCACCACTCGCACGTTCCCACTACCACCCACGTTCCCACTACCACCTGCATCGTTCCTACCACCCGCACGTCCCCACTACCACCCGCACGTTCCCACCATCAGCCACACGTTCCCACTACCACCCGCACGTTCTCACTACCATCCGTACGTTCCTACCATCAGCCACACGTTTCCACTACCACCCACACGTTTCCACTACCACCCGCACGTTCCCACTACCACCCGCACGTTTCCACTACCACCCACACGTTTCCACTACCACTCGCACGTTCCCACTACCACCCGCGCGTTCTAACTACCACCCGCACGTTCCCACTACCACCCGCACGTTCCCACTACCACCGGCACGTTCTCATTACCACCTGCACGTTCCCACCATCAACCACACGTTTCCACTACAGTACCGAACGGGAAACACACTAGACTTGATCAGATCTGATGCATATGCAAATCAGTTTCATGATACATTTGCGGTGGCAAGTCAGACAGTTTCCATAACATTACGAGATTCAATCAGTTGTTCCCCAGGCTTGAAATGCCATACAACGTTATTTATGGTCGCGGAAATAACCTTTTGTCTGCATCATGATCAAGAAACTTTTGCTGTGTGTTGGTAGAGAGAGACTCCTTGCTGAATAAATTGGACGGTGACGCTTTCTCTGATATCTCTCCTCTCCCCCACCCCGAAAAGAAAGAAAGAAAGAAAGAAAAAGTGAGGACAGGAAAAGAAAGGCAAAAGAAAAATCAATGATGGAGGGAGAGTGAGAGACAGACTAAAAGAAAAATACAAAGTGAGACGGAAAAATAATAGAGATGCAGACAAAGAAACAAAGAAAGAGGGGTAGGAGTAGGAGAGAAGAAGTATTAAATGTTTTCTGTCTCCCTCTGACTAATCTCTGAGAAACAGGTGAAGGAAACAAATAAATTAATCTACTCTCTCTCTCTCTCTCTCTCTCTCTCTCTCTCTCTCTCCCTCTTCCCTTCACCTTTCCTTCTCTTTTCAATATTTCCAGAGAGCCAATATGAGAGACACTGAGATCCGAAAAAAGAAAGAGATATAGATACCAAAAACAGAGACAATTGTAAACGATAACCCGAAGAGAAAGAAAACAAAAAGATAGAGGCGCAAAGGAAAGTGAGATAAGAGACAACAAGAGAGACAGGAAGTCAAAATCAGAGAGAGAGAGAGAGAGAGGAAGTTTGGGTAAAACAACAATCTTGATGACAGATCTAAGGAGAAGGTTTACATCTTCTGAGTCGACTTCTTCCCCAGAGACATTTTCTGAGATCTGTCAGGAAGATTGTTGGGCTTTACTGATTCTGGGAGTCCAAGTTTATGTCCTGTCATCATCAGCTACCAGTGAAAACTCTCTCTCTCTCTCTCTCTCTCTCTCTCTCAACCAGACCCTGCACCACACAAGCCTCACTAGACATGACGTTAATAGCTAAATCGCTTTCTCGGTACAGACTTACTGGCTGTCCGTCAATGCTCTCAGACGCAACTTTCTGATAAACCTCACCGCGTCTCATTTTCTCTCCTATTCCCCCCAATCTTTAAATCTCTTTCTTTTCTTACTCATCCTACAGCGTCACCTTACTGGACAATTTATCTCATTCCATACATTAAGCTCATTTCTCTACTGATCCCATAAACGCATGTTATCTGTTTATTTCTGTATATTACTAACCTCACTCTTGCGATCAGAAAGTGTACTGTTAATTGCATGCTGCGCCAGTTCACTAAGCTTACGTTATGATAAAAAATATATATACTATAAAGCTATTTATTGCATCCAAAAATTTAATTCTAGCTGCCAACTTCTCCAGTTCGCTAAACAAACTCTCATGATCCCAAAATGGTGTTGTAGCTGCCAACAATACCAGCCCATTAAACTCATTCCTTTGTTGATCTCACAATGTTCCTTCGCCTCGTTGTTGGGACGCGCTGAGATCCTGGATGTGGACCACTTCAAATGTCCCCAGCAATATACTGTATGTATGGAGTCTCTGAGGTGGGGGTGAAAAGTTGAGGAGTGATGGAGTGGTGGGAGAAGGTGAGAGGGGTTTGGGGCGGGTGAGGGAGGGATGAGAGGGAACAGGAAGGGGCGAGGAGGAGGTGGTGGAGAGGAGGACATTAGATGCAGGACATGAATGAAAAGCACCACTTTAACTGCAGGATTTATCTTGAGTAAATATTTCCATCCCTTTTGTCTATTACTGGCAGGGGGAGGGGGGAATTGCGAAGTCTGAAATATTTCCTAAATGTTTTTATTTATGATTTAGCCCAATTTTTTTCGCAGGGTAAGCTGGGCTGGGTGACACTGTTATGGCCACGCTGTCGAATATATACTGTACACTCTCGAGTTATAGAGAAATTTACTTTTCTAAGAATTCAAGATAAATAACTTATCGTTTACAAACACTGAATGAGTTTTCTACGTGTAGAAATGACATTTTTATCTCTTGGTAATGAATAAATGTAAATACGCAAATCTACAGAAACAATATACTGTACTGTACGTGCTTTACAATATGTTTCTCAACAATTCCACACCTTCATTTTTGACCGCCATCCTTCCTTCCTTCCTTCCTTTCCAACTGTTGTGAGGGAGGATCACTGGAAACCGAAACTTTATAAAAAGCGAGGATAAAGTCGGAGGAGGAGAGTAACGGATGGAGAATGTAGAAAACAACAGAAAAAACTGAAACAGGAGGTAGAGACCACACGCACGCACACACACACACACACACACACACACACACACACACACACACACACACACGCACACACACACGGACCACATTCTTCAGACTTTACATCACCAAATCATCTACACTACAGTGGTTCTCAATCTATGGTCCGACAGACCGTTGCCGGTCCGCCGGATTTTTTTACCATCGTTTATTATTTTTTGTTTATAACTTCGTAATAAAACATACTGCTGTCAAGCTTTGTGATCATTAATAATAATATTGGGCTCAGATGATTGGTAACATTTGATTTATATTTAACCTGTGGCAACTGTCAGGTGTATGTTTTAGTTTATTTTCTGATATTAGTTTTGTACGTAGGTCTCCTGTCATTTTTATTGGTTTTACATTATAATGGTTTTTTAAAAGTTTTGCGAAAGGTAAATTTGGGAATAATATTTCCTTTTTCTTGTATATTACCTGTAATTTTAAAAACTTTCTGTCTGTTTTCTAGGCTCTGAGCTCTGATGATGGAAAATGATTTTCCGAAACGTTTGTAATTAAAGAAACCCAACTTAGTCAAGATGTTTGTGTTTTCCCTGGTTCTTCTCTTCATTATGAAACTACGCTTTCCACGTAACAAGTCCATTGCTGAAGTTATTATTATATATATATATATATATATATATATATATATATATATATATATATATATATATATATACATATATACATATATATATATATATATATATATATATATATATATAGATACATATATTTATATATATATATATATATATATATATATATAGATATATATATATATATATATATATATATATATATATATATATATATATATATATATATATATATATATATATATATATATATATATATATATATATATATATATATATATATACATATACATATATATATATATATATATATATATATATATATATATATATATATATATATATATACATATATATATATATATATATATATATATATATATATATATATATATATATATATATATATATACTGAAAAAGAAAACACAGAGTTCCCAAAGCACTTTCGAGTAATTCACATCTTCAGGGTGAGTACAGACTTTTCCGTGTTTGTCAACATATACCTGGATCACGCGCACCTACAGTGATTTATATATATATATATATATATATATATATATATATATATATATATATATATATATATATATATATATATATAATCACCTTTGATGCTGTGTAAAGATTTTCAGAAGGCAGGAATATACTGTACACAGTACACCTGTACATATTATAGAGGAACTGCTACCAATGTTTAGGTATTTTTTGGTGTATTTTTTTAGTATTTGGTCCCGCACTCCATCTTCCACATTGTAATTTATTGAACAGTATATTGCAAAAGCGACATTTTGCTGTAATTATCGATCCCAATCTCACGAAATACTGAGGGTCTACTATTCAGTATATGGACTGTGTAGAGTGTAAATATAAATTATTAACAATTACCAGTTCACAGATTTTTTTCGCTCCACTGGTCCGTCAAGTTGAAAAGGTTGCCAACCACTGGTCTACATCGTCAATAATAATAGTACAGCACATATAATAGCAAAAAAAAGTAAGAGTTTACACCTATAATGAGCAATATAACTAGAAGGAATAGACCATATAATTATACCCAGAGAATATTGTTGGAATATACGAGTATTATTATACCTACAAGATATAGTTAGAATTTATATATATATAACTACAGGAAAAATATATACAGGAAATTTTTTTTTATTTACAACTACAGGAAATAAACTAAACTTATTTATACTTACAGAAAACAGTTAAGGCATTTTAAGTATAAATAAGTCTAAAACTGTAGTTAGGAGATGCACTACAAGTTACTGATATATGACAAAATATAACTTAGAGAAATAGCAAGTGTATGGAGTTCTGAGTAATAATATATTCATAGCTAAATTAAATAGTTTGAATATGCATCTGCTATTACGAAAAATACGTTAAATTTTCCATCTTCAACTGCGAGAAGTATCCGGGATAATATAGTAATGAACTTTTGGGGGTTTCAGTGACGTATAATTACCAACAAAATGAACGCTGAACATAATAATAATAATAAAAGCAGAGTTCTATGTCATACACTTTACCATGTGGTGGTAAAGATTAGTACGGTCACAGAACAATGAAACTTCCCTGCAGGTACAGCCTACAGTAGGGAGTGACAGTTTGGCAAAAGTTTTCAAAATCAAGTGGCTTGGGTTGGATTATTTGTCTATCGGCCACGCTGGTTCCGAATATGTTTGAATCCTTAACATCAGTGCATTATAAGGTTTGTGGATACTTTTCGGTTCGACATAAAAAAAACAAGAATAATGGTAGACATTCTTTATTATTGGCATGTATGCTTCAATTTATCAGCAGCACACTAGCACAGTTGGCACACTAACATTGGCTGTCCCCACAGTGTCCCCTCAGTCCCAGTGTCCCCACAGTCTAGCACTGGTAGTCCTCTTTCTTAGCCCTCCGCTTGTTTCTCTTCCTGGCCTCCAGCTTGTTCCAGGTGACCTGGTCCTGCTGCCAGGCAGAGCTGGCCACGTCTGCCGCCTCCGTGGTGAGCTTCACTCCTCTTTCCACTGCGGTGGTGGTGCAGGGCAGACCTGGCTCACTGTACGGTTCCTCCAGAAATTGCTCCAGTTCCTGGTCACTGTGCTGGAACAGGATGGGAGGGGAGGAGCTGGCCTTCTGCAGATCAACCAACTCTGACAGCTTGGTGGCTGCCAGATTCAGTTGAGGGTTCCTCACTTTCCTCACTGTCTTTCTCTTGTGCCTTTTTTCCTTCTTCCTCAGCTGCTTGATGATGTTTAGGGCCAACTCCCTCTCACTCTTGTCCATGGAGGCCAGCAGTGAGACCAGCACCACCTCGTGCTGGCCGAAGTAGCCGTTGAACTGGAGGTATGGAGTAAGCAGGTCCACTTCCTCCAGGGTGCAGTACGTCCTCACCCGGTTGATGATGGCGAGGAGGTGGCGTGGGCCCTCCAGTAGCAGATTCCTCTGCCTGATCTCCAGGAAGGAGGGCACGTAGATAAGGATGATGAAGGAGGTCATCCGTCTCTGTGACTCGCTGGGGGAGGTGGTGCTCATGTAGGCCCTCAGCTCCCTGCTCTCCGTGTTTTGCCATCTGGCGTTGGTCATGGCTCCGGCCCGTGCCCTGGCCCATCTCTCCTCAATGTGGCCGGACTCCACCGTCTTGGCCATCTCCAACAGATACCGGGTGTCCCAGCTGAACTCCTCCCAGACGACGGAGGGGATGGCATCCAGGAGAGACCTGAGGTAGGTGTTGGTGACGGCCTCGAATTCAACCACCGGAAGGTCCCACACGTTGCCGGTCAGCTTCCGAGCCTCCTCACCACTCCAGGAGGCGGGACCAGTGGTTGGGCCAGCGTAATGGTTGAATAGATGGCCGAAGAGCTTCTCCAGACTGTGGATCAGGCAGTGGATGTGGAGGAGAGGCCGTCCCATTAGCCTTTCAAACTCGGCGATGAAACCGTGCTTATAGCCACTCAGTTTGTTGCAACCGTCGCTAAGGACAACCAGGAGGTCGGTGGTGTCAATATCGCGCTCCTCCAGGAAGGCCAGCAGGCTGGTGGCCAGGTCTACCCCCTTTCCCCCCACCGGGACCAGGTGACCAAGGAACTCCTCACCAGGGAAGCCGATCACTGCACAGTCTTCCCTCTTTTCCATGGCGAATCTCTTGTGGTTCTTCTCACCTACACCAGTCACTATCTTGTTCTCATTGATCCTCTCATCTACCATGAGACCTCTGACCTTGAATCCCCTGAACTTTTCTTTTTTCTGTTCTCGTGACCTCTTCCTGACTCTCTCCACTTTCTTCCAGTTAGTCACTTTAGACTTGTCCCCTTCAGTTATGATGTTGTCTGCAGCTCTGATGGTGTTTGCGATGTGAGCCACTGCATCATTGGATACCTTGAACCTGTCAGCAGTTTCTCCGATCCTGTCCTCGGCTTCTTTCTCCCTTTTCCTTTTCTCTGATCTTGCTCTCCTGTCGACCATAGCCTTGAACTCATTGTCATTGACATCCTTATAATCACTATCTTCTTCCTGAGCACTGTCATCCACTGCCGACACTTTACACGACATCCTCTCCATCTCCTCCTTACTCTTTGACCTCATCTTCTCAGTTTTCCTCTCTTCCTCAGCCCTTTTCTTTGCCCTCTTCGCCTCCTTCTCCCTCTCTTCTTTCAGCTTGGCAGTCACAATTTTGTCAACGCCATCAATGCAGCCCTCCCTTTCCGGTTTCCTCTGGGCTGCCAGGAAGCTTTTCTCTCGTTCGTGCACTTTGCTGTCGTCTGCCACATCAAACAACTTCTCAGCTATATCCTCGAACCTCATCTTCAGCTTCCCGTTCTTCGTTTTCTTCCTTTTCTGTTTCTGTCCATTTCCCTTCATCATCATCGTCTCCCTCCGCATCCTCCACAGGTCGTGGACTCTCATTTTCACCCTGATTTCAGAGATAGTGGGGACAGTGGCCTTCCTATACACATCCAGTACCTTCTCAGTCACCTTGTTGGTGGCATCCATATAATCAAAAGCATTTGTTCTTCTCCTTAACCTCTCGTTTTCTGCTTCATAAGCCAGGGCACTTCCAACTTCCTTGTTCAGAGGCAACTTGTTAGATGGCAGAGGCATCCGAACCCCGAACACCTTATCGTTACCCTGGCGCAGCTGAGTGTTGCTAATCTTAGGACGACCCATCTTGGTGGCGGCCCTTTGAACTAACTGCAAAACAACACAGAAAAAACAACTTTCAGCACTTCAATATCACCACCTATTGAACAATATTTTATTCAAAAGTACGGACTGAGATTTTGTCCTTAACTGTCCAAGTCAAGCTACTTGGGCTGAATTCGTTGATCAGTCCTGGGACGAATATTACCAACGGCGTGAATAGATTCCGTGGAATAAATTCAGGGCATTCCCGTCCAGGGAGCCTCAACAAACTCTGTAAATATTGCCATTGGCCTGCCATTGGCACATATACGGAGTTTGGTAATGTTCCATGAGCGGGAATGTCCTGAATTCATTCCACGGAATCTATCCACGCCGTTGGTAATATTGGGCCCTGGTTTTCGAAATATACGTATGTGGTGACTTGCAGCAAAAATATCGGCATAATTTGTAGCGCATTGAGTTGTATAACAATAGCATATTATGAACCAGTGTACACAGTAGTCGAATAATCCAATTCAATAACTTGATTTTAACAGGTTGTGCCACATTGCCAGTCCCTTTATTATTTACAGTTTTTTCCCGTTTTTCATGCCAAACCCAAAAGTATCCACAAACCTTCTAATGCAATGATGTAAAGAACTCAAACATATTCGGAATTAGCGTGGCCGATAGACAAATAATCCAACCCAAGCAATTAGATTTTGAGAACTTTTGCCAAACTGTCACTCCCTAGCCTACAGTATGTCGGTATAAAAATAAGCATTGTTTACCTACTGCGGCGATAACTACCACAACACCAGGGATATGTCATAAACCATCATGGTATACCAGTGTAGGCAATAACATGTAAATGATAAGAGCTACTGAGAACTGTTTTTAGAAATTATATTTGGTCATGTTCGCTTAAATTGAAAGACCATTTTGGTGATACTTAATATAGTATGTGGACAATTTTCTGGTGTTCGTTTCAAGGAAGTTTAACACTAGTATAAATTTTCAATGTTTGTAATTTGTTTTCTGTCAGCACGATCATACCTGTGTGATGTACGGGTGAGTTTGCGTGTATAACAATCTCTCTCTCTCTCTCTCTCTCTCTCTCTCTCTCTCTCTCTCTCTCTCTCTCTCTCTCTCATAAAAAATATATTTTTTTCTCGCTTGTGCATAAAACTGTCCAAATGTGAAGATTAACATAGGGTGCAAAATGTCGTATGATCAATGAATATATAAACCAGTGAAAAGTACTGACCATGTATTAACGTTAACTGAAGGCTGTCGAGAATATTTACGAGGAATGAGTAGTAAGAACGTGTGTGAATATTACTGATGGCGATGTTTATAGATTAAGTAATGCGATAAATTAAGAGCACGAATGGGTGAGAACGGAGTGCAAACGAGTCAGAATGAGAGAGAGCGAAAGTTGTCATATGTATGGTATTCAGATGATGCTATATTGTTAGTTGAGACTGATGAAGACTAAGAAAGAATAGTGTGATGAAATATGTAAGATAAGAATATTAATGATAAACACTGAAAAAAGTGTGTCTAAATGGAAATGACAAGTCTAAGTGTAATTTCATTGTGTTGGAGAAGTGTTGCATATTATAAATGAAATTAAGTTATTAAGATGTAATGTTCAATTAAGATGTAAACGGGAACATGTGGACGTGAATTTCTGGTGTATCAGTGTTGTTATAGATTAAGACCTGATATAGTAGAGATAGACTGACCATCTTCGTGAAAATTATGACAGCTTAGAGAATTGATCAGATTACTCGAGAAAGTGTGAGAAAGATATGTAAAGTTGGAAAATCACTGGAGAATTATACAGATGAAATCACATGGAGGTGTTACAGGCATGTAGAGATTATGACAGGCAAAGAGATGGGTTAAAAAGATTTATAAGAGCACAGGTGAAAGTTACGAGACCCAGAGGAACATTGAGGTGAAGATAAACAGGTTATATAGTTGAATTATTCTGACATGTCGAGATAGCTCATATGGCATAAGAATCACGGCTGCTCTTGCTGGTATGACTTACTATGTGGTGATCTTAGAATTCAAGACACAATGGTTGAGTTCACAGATATGAAGCTGTATTAATTATTGCGGAAGATTACTATCTACTTTATTTACTGTGTAATAAGTTCAAATTGGTAAGTGTGTGTGCGTGCACAGGGTGTAATGCGTTTAGTGTGGCAACATTAGGTTAGTCTTAAACTGCAAGCACTGCTTGCTTCCTCTCGCTTTCAGCTACTGCAGCTGGCTAGCCCTCGTGGCGAACAGGGAAGCAACATACATGTCGTCCCCTGCCAGTACACAGCCTCTTCACCATCAAGAACTCCTGCTGTGCCTCCTAGTGGCAACACATGGTAACTGGGTGCTTCGTGGGCCCAGGCTAGACCAGCAGGGGATCTCCGAGAAGCACTGGGCCTCAGAGGGACGGGACATAAGCCCACTGGCATGTGGACACATCCTGGCGCCCACCAACCACTGCGCCCTGAATGAAAAATCTATGGTGGAACCCTGCATCAGTCAGACATGCTTACAGAGCTCCAACATAACCCCAATGGCAGTAAAGGCAAAAAAAGTGACCAACATGGGCACCCAATGACTAAACTGGCGGATGAAGGCAATGCATGATGGACAGGCTAAAAAGGCAAAACCCAAGAAACTGGGTTATCAGCAGTCCCTTGCAACTCTCCTTCTCCCCAGTTGTTGCAACACTTGCACCACTTGATCAGGCACAGCCATCATCCAGCTCATCCTACTTATCATCATCATCATCATCATCATCAAAACCCCTATACCCCCAAAAGTCCTATGGCGATGGACGAGTGGCGACCGGGACAGGCACAGATGACTGCCGGGAGTCTCTAGTCACAACTCTGCACATGGACGGTAAAGATAAGATGGTCGTTTATGCACTGGGATCTAGGCAGCAGTGCAATCTAGTCCTGTCTGTGTGACTGAGCAGCCCTTTCGAGGAGCCACATGGGTGGGGGCTACAAAAGGTGCCCTAAACATAGCCTGCCTAAAGAATCAACCTGACTGGGCAACCGCACCCAGTAAAGTCATCCTTATGCAATCAAAAACATAAATATAATTACAAATCAAAACAAAAATAAACTATCAACCTCTTATGGTCGCTGCATGGAATGTCAGGACCCTTCTGGATACTGCCACAATTGAGCGTCCTGAAAGAAGAACTGCCCTTGTGGCAAAAAGACCTGGCTAGGTATTATATCGACATAAAGCCATTAGTGAGTCCTGGCTCCTAGACGAGGGTCGACTCACAGAACTGCGGTCTGTCTATACCTTCTTTTGGGAGGGCAAGCCTGCTGTAGAGAGAAACCGCATTTATGGAGTTGGCTTTACCATTCGCCATTTCATCCTACATAGGCTAACTGAAATGCCTCCTGGGATCAACGAGCGCCTCATGACGCTCCGACTCCCACTGAATCCCTCATATCATGCCTTCTTCATCAGTGCATATGCCCCAACACTGGATGCAGAGGATGACATCAGGGAGGCCCTTTATGCCGACCTTGGAAGAGTGCTAACCTTTAACCCCAGAGAAGATAAGGTTGTTCTCCTAGGTTACCTTAGTGCCAGAGTTGGAAGAGATGCTGACATTTGGCAGGGAATCATAGGAAGAAATGGACTAGGCAAGTGTAACCCCAACTGCCTACTCCTCCTCAGCAAGTGTGCTGCACACAACCTGACTATCACCAATACCTTGTTTAGGCAGGCCGACAAGCTTAGGGTCCATGGCAACACCCATGATCCAAAAACTGGCATCTCATTGACTACATCATTGTCAGAGGAAGAGATTGCCGAGCTGTCCACATCACCCGTGCCGTGTGTGACTCAGACCACTGCGACACTGATCATCGGCTCGTCAGAGCCAAGCTCTTACTTCACGTTGCCTCAAAACGGCTAAGGCAACAAGCCTCCAGAAGAGGTTTTAACTCTAAGCGTGTGGAGGATTCAGCAGTAGCACATGCTTTCAGAGAGCACCTTGAACATGGGCTTATAAACAACCTGGCAACAAACAACCCAAATCCCAATGCCGAATGGGGTAATCTCGATACTGTCATGAGGAAAGCCTGCAGAGAGACCCTCTGCCAGATCGAAAGGATATGCCATGACTGGTTTGGTGAAAATTACCCAGAAATCAGTGTACTCGTCAATGATAAAAGTGCTGCTTAAACTAACTGGCAGAAAAACCCTCAGTCTCGGACCAAAGCTGATACCTTCCACAAGAAGAAAGCGGTAGTCCAGCACGAACTTCACACTCTAAAGAACGATTTATTTGAAAATAAAGCATGTGAAACACAAAAACTTGCAGATCAACACAAGATTCGCGAATTTTTAAATTCCACTAAAACATTGCATGGGCCAATAACTCATGGCGCAACCCCCCTCCACTCATCCGACGGTAACTCCCTAATTAAAGACGAAGAAGGCATCCTTCAGCGCTGGAAAGAGCACTACCATTCGCTGCTCAATCGAAACAGTGATGTGGATGTCCTGACTACCCAGAAAGTCCTTCAGCATCCAGAGCTGATGCTCCTCAGCTGTCCTCCATCCCTGGATGAGGTAGCTACTACCATCAAATAGATGAAAAATAACAAAGTCTAAGGATAAGGGAGATCAGTCAGACTGTGGCAACTACAGCGGAATCTCGCTGTTGTCTGTAGCTAGCAAGATTGTCGCCAATGTCCTCCAAAACAGACTTCTTCTTGGGTCGGAAAACTTTCTCCCAGAATCTCAGTGTTGCTTTAGACCATCACGTGACACCAATGACATGATCTTTGTTGGCCGCCAGATACAGGAAATTTGCAGAAAACAGCGTCATGACCTGTACAAGGCCTTCGTCTCGGTCAACAGGGAAGCCCTCTAGCAAACCCTCAGAACATAAGAACATAAGAACATAAGAAAATAAGGAGTCTGCAATAGGCCGGTTGGCCTGTGCATGGCAGCTCCTGTCGAGAGTTACTACCACTCTCTATCATCCATGAATCTATCTAGCCTCCTTTTCAAACTTTCCAGAGTTCCCGCACTTACTACAAAGCTGCTAAGCTTGTTCCACTCGTCCACCACCCTATTTGTGAACCAGTTTCTTCCTATCTCCCTCCTAAACCTAAACTTATCCAACTTGAATCCGTTGCTCCGAGTCTTATCCTGCTCGGATATTATAAGAACTTTATCTATATCCCTTTAGTGATTCCTTTTCACACTTCAATCTTCTGTCATATCTCACCGCTCTTCGTCTTTCTAGAATGCAGATTAAGTTTCTTTAACTATCTGATGTGGAGGTTTCTAAGTCCCGGAATCATTTTTGTCTGTTCTTCGCTGCGCTCGGTGAATTTATATGTCAGCTCCATAATAAAACACAAAACCCTTCCGCATAATCGAGGTGCAGCCTGACTAGCGCAAGATATAGTTGCAATAAGACCTCTGCACTCTTGTTACTTACACTTCTAGAAATAAAACCCAATACTCTGTGTGCCTTATTTCGAACATTAACGCACTGTTTTCTAGGCCGTAGGTCCGGGCTTACAAGTACCCCTAGGTCTCTTTTACAAGTCGACTTCTCTAGGTTGATGTTGTTAAGGCTGTATACATTATCAGTATTTGTTCTTCCAATATTAAGTACACTGCACTTGCTGGTGTTGAATTTCATTTGCCATTTTTCAGACCACCCCTGCAGTTTATTTAGATCCTCCTGTAATGCATTTGCAACCTGCCCTGAATTAATCTGCCGCCCTATTTTGGTGTCATCCGCAAACTTGCTTATGTCACTGCTGATCCCAGTATCTAGATCGTTTATGTAGATTATGAACAAGAGTGGGCCTAATACTGACCCCTGGGGAACCCCACTGGTTACACGGCCCCACTCAGAACACCATCTACGCTGACCCTCTGCGTTCTATCGGTGAGCCATGATTTTATCCAATTTAAAACTTTCCCCTCGATACCGTGAGCCTTAATTTTTCTCAGAAGCCTCTGATGCGGTACTCTGTCAAATACTTTGCTAAAGTCTAAGTAAATAACATCGTAATTTTCGTCATTATCTACTACCTCGAAGACTTTCCTAAAAAACGTCAGCAGATTTGTTAGACAAGATTTTCCCTTTGTAAACCCATGTTAAGAGTCGTAGATTAATTTGCTTTTCTCTAGATGCGATCGGATGCTATCTGCTATAATTGATTCAAGAAATTTTCCCACTACTGACGTCAAACTGATCGGCCGGTAATTTGGGCTGCCCAGCAAAATTCATTGCCATTGTGAGGCAACTCCACGATGGCATGAATGGCAGAGTCCTACACAATGGCACCCAGTCTGGTTTTTTCCCCATTCAACGGGGGTAAAATAAGGATGTGTACTGGCACCAACTCTCTTTTTCCATTTTCTTGGCTGCCTTCCTTATTCGTGCCAGTGCCAATTTAGCCGGCAGGGTGGACATCCAGTAACAGATGAAGGGTCTTTTCAATATAAGACAACTCAGGCAGGAACAAAGGTGTCCGAAGTTTCCATTAATAATATTAATAATAATAATAATTAACGGTTTATTAAGATAACATGGCAGCCCGAAGGCTGAAAAATACGATGAACAGAGATGATAAGTTACATAAGGTGAAATCGGGGAGTGGGTCACTTGATTGACAAAAGCTTTCAATAAAAATCATGAGAAACATAGAGTCAACATACAGATTAACCATTGATCTCGTACTGAGGGAGCTAGTCATGTAAATATTCTCGTGACCTGATGTCGGCGCCAACAAAGTCCTTCCCACTGTCTTGATGGCCGTTGTACCTGGCTGCTAAGCCGCTACCTCACTACAGCTGCAGAGGCACCACGCGGTCCGGGTATGTCCTCCAGCTCACACAGAGTGTTGGAGATGGTTCTTGTTCTTCATGTGATGTAGTTAGGAATTCATAGTTCCTCACCTGGGTGGAGTAGAGAGTCCTCATTTCTCTTCTGATTTAGTTTGAAGTGTTTCTTGGCCTCTCATCCAGTGTTGGTGGTGGCGAGTGTACCGCGGGCTGGGCGCGTCACGTCAAGGGCCAGGTCAACATTGACCGCCAAACACGATTGTCACTCTAACAGTTGTTTCTCTCTTTCGAATTGAAATTGTCACTTGTATATCACTTGTGGGGTAATCATCAGTCTTTGCACTGTACTGTTGGTGGGAGAATGTTGATAAATCAAGATGGGGAGGAGGAGATGGGGTAGGGGAGGGCCCGACAGACCGGGCTGGCAGCTGTCTCCGTGGTCAAGAGACCACGGCCGCGTCAGCGGGCAGCGCCGACTACACACGTCCTTACCCTTGTCGCTCACACTGAACGTGACCTGACCTACAGGAGATCATTAATACCTACGCAGATGCGTATGCACACCTCGGCCCTGGTTCAGCCACACCTCCACCATCCATCCAGCTTAATGGTACTACCCTCTCTAATGTTACCCACTTTCAGTATCTCGGCTCTCACCTGTCCACCATCACGGACATCAATGAGGAAATTCAACATTGGATCAAATGTGCATTTCGAGCCTTTGGCAGACTCCGTACTCGTGTCTTTAGCTGTAGGGCGCTGAAATTATCTATAAACATGCACGTATATCGAGCAGTGGTCCTCTCTACCCTGCTATAAGGCAGTGAGACATGGGTCACATACAGAAGGTACCTCAAGGCACTTGAAAACTTTCACCAACATAGTCTATGTTCTATCCTCCGAGTTCGCTGGGAAGACAAGAGTACATATGCCAGTATTCTTGCTGACAGAAACTGTAGGAGCATCAAAGCTACCATTATCCATGAACAACTACTTTGGACTGGCCAGGTTAAACGCATGGACGACAGTAGACTGCCAAAGCAGCTACTTTACAGTTACCTAACGAATAGTAAACGTAACGCCGGCGGGCAACTGAAAAGGTATAAGGAGAGTCTTAAGACACACCTGAAAAAGTGCCAAATAGGCCCCTTCACCTGAGAGACGATTATTCCACACCGTAACGTTTGGAGGAGCACCACACGGGGGGTGTCAATACTTTAGAGTTAGCCCGACTGCAAACCGAGGCAGACAAGCGCCAACGCCGGAAAGACGCTGCCGCCGCCCCTCCCGCATTAGCTGTAGCTCTCCACATGTGCAACATCTGTAAAAGACTCTGTCAGTCCCTCATCGGCCTCTTTAGTCACCTCAAAACTCAACAACGTAGGTGACATCCCTAATAACTCATATCATTGTATCATAGCTGGATGATCGTCATATTCGATTTCGAGTGACAGCAAAGTAATAGTGGTAGTAGTAGTGTGTGTGTGTGTGTGTAGAATGGACGAGAAAAGAAGGATATATGTTGTGTAAGTGAGACATGAACGGGTAAGAATATTGCTGTGTTATCAAAAGCCACGATAACATAATCTGAAGGAACAATTTTATGTTCTTTAATGTGTCTGCTGATAACAAGGCCTTGTTCGGAAGGAGTGGAGTATATCAGGCTAAAAAGTACAGAGAACATGTAAAATAAAATACAAAACCATATATATATATATATATATATATATATATATATATATATATATATATATATATATATATATATTACTATATATATATATATATATATATATATATTTATATATATTTTATATGTATATATATATATATATATATATTTATAATTACATATATATATATATATATATATATATATATATATTATATATATTATATAAATATATATATATATATATATATATATATACATATTTATATATATATATATATTTATATATGCAAGTAAATCACTGTAGGTGCGCGTGATCTAGGTATATGCTGATAACCACAAGGAAAGAAGAAAACACGAAGTTCCCAAGTGCTTTCGTGTAATTCACATGTGAATTACACGAAAGCACTTGGGAACTTCGTGTTTTCTTCTTTCCTTGTGGTTATCAGCATATTTATATATATATATATATATATATATATATATATATATATATATATATATATATATATATATATATATATATATATATATATATATATATATATATATATAAATATATATATATATATATAAATATATATATATATGGTTTTGTAATTTATTATACATGTTCTCTGTACTTTTTAGCCTGATATATATATATTTATTGATAAAATCACACGGGAAAAGGGAAACAACCTTAGCTTTCGTCTTTATTCACGACATCTTCAGAGGCAACTGGATTACATGGACAGAGAGAGGCTTAAATATACAGGGTGACCTTAAAAACATGAGCTCAGGTCATAATGCTGTCATCCACTAATCCACACACCAACACACACGTAGAGGAGCTTAAGAGAAGGGGGGTGACGTGACTAGTCAGGTCAGGTCAAAAATAAGGGACCCACAAAATAACTATCTTACATCTAGATCAAAGGTTTTCAAAGCATTTTTAACCTTGGGCCAGTTTTGAACTGACCATCACTAAGGTATATTGATTTTAATTCCTTAATCAAACTAGCTTCAACCAGAAGTCTTTCTGTGACACAAGATGATTTAAATACTTCTAAGCTTTTTTCCAAGCAATGGGGTGATTATTATTCCTAACATGAACGAACAAGGCACTGCTTTCAGATGCTGTTCTGATATTATACTTATGTTGTCTTGAATAAAGACGAAAGCTAAGGTGCTCCGTTGTTTCCATTTTCCCGTGTGATTTTATCAAGATTTATCTTATCCACGTTTTCATTGTGGATTTACATGAAATATATATATATATATATATATATATATATATATATATATATATATATATATATAAAATATGCATATATATTTATATATATAAATATATATATATATATATATATATATATATATATTATATATATATATATATATATATTATTTATATATAAATATATATATATATATATATATATATATATATATATATATATATATATATATATATATATATATATATATATATATATATATATATGTGTATAAATAACAAAGAAGTATGTGCGTTTGTGTGTTCGCACGAGAATTTGGGAACCTACTTTACCGATGTGTAGTTACGATACGATACGAAGTCTTTAGTTAAGAGGTGAAAGAAGATTATTAGGAGTTGAAGGAAAAGTGGTGAAACTGAAATACAGTAGGAGTAGAAAGAATCTGGGCTCAACCAGATCTCTTCATCTTTCTTATTGGTGTTTTGTCTTTGTTCTGCTCCCTTGGGTCGTCAGACCTTTGTATTAATATTGGTTTATTTATATAATGCTGCTTACTATTATTATTTGTTATTGTTGGAGTTAGTGAGCCCGCCCAGGTCCTTGTGTAACTGGGAGGGTAGTCAAATTTTTTTTTTTTTGAGGTGTTAGTTAAGTGTTAGTTGTGTTAGTCTAAAGGTACACTGTATGGAGAGGCCTGCCAGGTTCTTAGTGGAGCTGGTTGGTCACTCTCATCTTTATTCCTCTAGTAATGTTTTATGTAGAAATGTGTATGTTGAGGCAGGAGGTGGTTCAATTACTTCTTCCTGGCTGATATAGCTGGGAGGGTAATCACATTATTATTATTAATATTATTAATATTTTTTTATTTTTTTATTTATTTTTTATTTAATTTTTTTTTGAGTTAGTGAGCCCGCCCAGGTCCTTGTGTAGCTGGGAGGGTAGTCACATTTTTATTTATTTATTTTTTTTTTTTTACTAAGATGTTAGTTCAATGTTAAATGTTAAATGTTAAATGTTAAATATTAGTTATGTTAGTCTAAAGGTACGCTGTATGGAGAGGCCTGCCAGGTTCTTGTGGAGCTGGTAGGTCACTCTCATCTTTTATTCTCTCTATTAATGTTTTATATGTATATTGGGGCAGGAGATGGTTCAATTACTTTCTTCCTGGCTGATTTAAACCAACTGTGTTCTTGGAATTCTTCGTTGTCTATATTATTTATCCAGTTTTGATATGTTTCTGTGTTAAGTTCAGTCACTTTTTCCAAATATTTACAGCTTTGTTGTGTATATCTACATTGATTGCTAAGAGGTTTGCTCTCTTGTGTAGCTGTTCATTACTGATGTGGTCTGTATATTTTATGTTATATATAAATCTAAGGGCTATATTTTGTACTGTTTGTAACCTTTTAATGCACGTTTTATTAAGGGTGTTCAATGGGATGGGTGGGTAGTCCATAATTGATTTGACAAGGGCAATATATATCTTTCTCTTGTTATTAATGCTAAGGTTCTTAAAGCGTTTTATTTTTTATAATCTTATTCTTGCCTGTCGTTCTTTATCTTTTAAGTATGTTATATATCCTCTTTTTGTTAGTTTTAATCCAAGCATCCTACCTTCAGTGTCGTATGGGTATAGTTCCTGGTCGACTATTACTGGACTTGTTTTCATCTTGGCTATTGGTATTATCTTGAATTTGTTCTTATTTGTCCTGATTTTCCATTTTTTCTCAAAATCATTTATGTTTTTTATCGCTCTTACCGTGTAGAGTGCCATAAATTGAGTTGATTTTCCTGGGTATGATACTATTTGAGTAATATCATCAGCAAACATTACATATTCGCTAAAGGGGGTCGGTTGAGGTGTGTCTGAAGTATAAATTGTATATAGTGTTGGAGAAAGGCATCCTCCTTGAGGTACTCAACTCTCAAGATTAAACATAGTTCCTAAAAAGTTTCCAATTTGAATTTGTGCTCTCCTATCATCTAAATAGTTACACAATATTCTTAGCAAGTATTCGTTAAGTCCCAGTTTTAATATTTTATATTTCAAGCCTAAATGCCAAACTTTATCAAAAGCCTTAGAAACATCCCTTAAAATTATATTGGTCTGGTTACCCTTGCTTTTTTCTATTGCAATTATTTCCGTTATTGTAGCTATTGCAGTTAGGGTATTTCTATTGGGCATAAATCCATGTTGTCTGTTGATAGTTTTCCCATGTTGTGTTAAAAAGGCTATAAGTCTTGAATTTAATATTTTTTCCAATAGTTTCCCGGTAATTTCTAATAAAGATATTGGCCTGTAGTTTAATATTTCCTTATTGTCCTTACCCTCCTTAGGAATAAATATCATTTTAGCATATTTTAGTTTGTCTGGAAAGTAACCGGTTATTAAACATGCGTTATAAATGTTTAATAGTGTTTTTAAGATGTTTTCAGGTAGATTTATGATCATATTTCATGTAATACCTGTGAGACCGGGGGCCTTTTCCTTAAACTTCCTCAGACAGAGCATCGTTTCTCCCATGGTTATTATTTGATTATTAGGTAATAAGTTATAGTCTATATATTGCCTTGGGGTGATTCTATCTTATTTGTCTTCCCATTTCTTCTTCTATCCTTTCTTCGTAATTTCACTATCAAAATCTTCATTTTCCTCATCTGTGTAGTGATGATGGATGGTGTTATTTGTAGTGATGATGATGGATGGTGTTATATGTAGTGATGATGATGGATGGTGTTATATGTAGTGATGATGGATGATGTTATATGTAGTGATGATGGATGTTGTTATATGTAGTGATGATGGGTGGTGTTATATGTAGTGATGATGGATGGTTTTATATGTAGTGATGATGGATGGTGTTATATGTAGTGATGATGGATGATGTTATATGTAGTGGTGATGGATGATGTTATATGTAGTGATGATGGTCCTGCCACTGTCACCTCACCACAAATAACAACATGTAGTGTTACTACGCGTGTCCACAAAGCTCACTCTGGTAGTTCAAACAAACTCGTAAGCGTTACAGGTAGTATAGTCTAGGTAGTAGGTGACGCATTGCGGCCGAAGCTTGTGTAAACAGTTGTAATGGTTGGTGGTAGTATTTATTTTTATATTATATGATGACAACGTAACTTACAGCCACTTTTTGAGGAGCTGACTGTTGTGTAAATTCCACTACGCCATTTCACTCACAAATGAAGGTGCCCCCGAAAACGAACTATAACAGCAAAAAAATAACTCAACAATAAAAGGTGGCTACCTCAGTAAAAATTGACACACACACACACACACACTCCAAAAAATTGACTCCTGGATGAATATGGGTGACAAGTGAGCGCTCTCCGTACGTGTGTGATGCTGATACTGTCCGGTATGGCCAACAGCAGAACGACTGACTCAGAGAAATGTTTAAAAGTTATCCGTGACTATATTTCCCTATATATTTCTGTAGATGTGTATGTATATTGATCTGTTCACATATTCATCTCTTTAACTATCTCTATATCTATCCATTCATTAATCTACATGTGTGTACAATCATCGTTCTGGCTGTCTCGTAGTTGGTATCTCTGTTAACCTGTGCACGTGTGTTGCTGCTCCGCCCACCTCACTGGCGAACTGATAATGCCATATAGTGATAACATGAAGGAATGATTTTTTTTCCAACTTGCCCCCCACCTCTCTCTCTCTCTCTCTCTCTCTCTCTCTGAGGCATCTGGCCACAGTCTTTAACTCAGGGGAGGTATCCACACGTGCTCTGTCTGTCCCTATTGTATCAAATAGTGTTTTCTTATTACTGTCTTCTGTTGTTGCATTTCAAAGTTTTATTTTTTTTAGTTTAACAAATTTATTGACAAAGCTTGCAGTACAGTTTGCCTATTCTGAGTAATTCAGTCAGGTCTTTACACTGAGGGTGGTATTACTTCTCACTGCCACGCAGGACAGAGGTTCGTACACAAAGAAATGCATCATATTCATTAGCAGTATATATAGGTCAGAGTCATGTGGGTGATGTCACTGTTCACTGCCATGCAGGACAGTGGTTCATATACATTGGACGTCATATTCTAATTGAAGACTAATCAGTGTGGGCTAGCAAATTTTGGATAAACAGCAAGAATGTCCTCAAGCACCCCTGATTCAATGTAGTAATTACAAAGTTCATGATACAATAAGCCAGGTGGCCTGAAGTCTTTGACAGTGTCACATACAATAATATAGTGTTCAAGTGTATGCTTTAAAGGTTTATCACAAAGTTTACATGCCGAGTGTTCCGGTAAGGGTACAGCATTACTAACTTGCCAGATGTGTCTGTATCATAGCCTAATTCTGGCCACAACTGTATCACATTGTCTAGTTCTGTCTTATGCTGGCCATACCGGTACCACTTGTCACAAGATTTTTCATATCTAATAATGCCATAACTGCCAGGTCTCTCTGCATTTCTCAGTTCTTCTAGATCAGATTTCATGATTCTGACTTGAATATTTTTAAGGACAGCATTGGACAGGTCAAGGTCACTGTCAACATTTTCTTTCTTACATGCCTCATTGGCGAGTCTATCAGCACAGTCATGATACCTAATTCCAGCATGGGACGGAATCCACACAAATTCGCATGAGAGTTGTTCTCATCACATACAACTTTAGACATAAAACCTGACGGGCTGTTCATTGATTTCAAAGCACTAAGAGGGTCACAGAATATCACCACACCTCCATTTTCTTTAAGGTAGTCCAAGGCTAAGTAGATTACAGTTAATTCAGTATGTGTTGTGCTGTTGTATTCAACTGTTGTGTCTCACTGGTGTATTTTACTGCTCTCTCACTGGTGTATTTTACCACTCTCTCTCACTGGTGTATTTTACCGCTCTCTCACTGGTGTATTTTACCGCTCTCTCACTGGTGTATTTTACCACTCTCTCTCACTGGTGTATTTTACCGCTCGCTCACTGGTGTATTTTACCACTCTCTCACTGGTGTATTTTTACTTTTCCATTTTACTTTTGTATCTTACAGCTGTATTTTATCTTTGTCTCTTATTGTTGCATGAGACCACTTGTATTTTACGGTTAAGTCGCCCTGTTATATTTTATCCATTTGTATTGAGCCGGTTGGTTAATTCCCAATTAACCAGGTTGGTTCACATATATTATATTGGGTTTTAGTAACGAAACCCAATTGAAGTTTCTTGTTTTATTAGAAAAGTATTATGTTTATATAATTCTGAGTGTAAATCAACCGTAAGTTCCACTATTTATGAGTGTGATGAGAAAGGACGGCGTTTATGTAATATAAACGTGAATCAACGTCCGTTCGATATTAGTTGGTGTGAGTGACTTTGAGTAGTGACCCATCGAGGGAGAACGGAATTGGGACTTCGTCCCCCCTCGAGGGAAGACGAGCCGTCCACTGCAGCTCTCAAATAACGTCTTCCTCTAGTCAAGGATATCAAACTACTGCCCGCTTTAGGTGGCCAGGAGCCGGCTACTTATGCCTTTACTCAGCATAGTATAACGCAGCTTCCCATGGGCACACCTTATCATGTGCATTGAACATGTCACCTCATAACCAGTGGAAAATTACAGGGGATGAATCTGAATATAAATCAGATGTAAATAAACCATTTATATAATACTTCTGTTGATGAGACAGGGGCCATTACATCGTTCGGTCACCACAGGCCAATCTCGGTGAGGCCTAAATAAGCTCACAGAGTACAGTACATCTTATACAACCCTAACCATGTTATAAACATAGGTGTAGACACTAAGCTGGGGATTCTACTACTGTAGGGGTTTTATCTACTACAGGAGTCCTATACTTTAGTGCCTTTTGGGTTAAAATGTTATGAACAATTTTCATCTTGGATGACACTGACATATAATAACAGAAAAAAAAACATGACTTCAAACACAAACATTACTGCCAATATCAAAAGCGACATGGCAGAAATACTCCTCGCCTGCTTCGTGTTTAAGAACGCACCTTCTTAGCAATGTATACAACTTTTGCTACTGTAATCATACTAGATGAATGAATGTGTGGTGCTTAAGACTCTCTCAACGAAACATTCATTTTTGCGGAGAGCAATGGTATTGAGGTGTGAAGGGTTTAATACAGCATGGCTGAAAATTTAGTCTGTGATACTTTTGTAGAACTAACATATTTTTATTTTAAGAAGATGTGTCTTTGACATCATTAAAATATGTAGTTTGAAAATTATGAACATTCTCATCCTCCCTGGGACCAAAAGAAAATGTCCACATTTTCTATGTCTAATAAATACCGGGAATTATTTCACATCAGTATAAATTAAAATAAGCAAGCACTTAAAACAATGACAATAACCTATCCGATGTCCTATCGATGTGGAGTTATGTCGTGAACATGTAAATGTGTTTATATATTTAATGTATACCTAGATACTACCTATTCCTTGTAGACTTGATTGAAGAATCCTAGAATTTCTTGATAATGTGAAATTGTTGCCGCAATTTCGTAGACTTGTGTGTGTTATTCGCAGGAGACACAGCTGATTCCAAGGTCCGGTGACAAGGTCAGTTTTCACGAAACTTCTGAGTACAGCAAACTACCACTCCTGGTTACACTAGGTCATCCACCACACCATACCTCAGAATGCTGAGACCATCTCTCATGACTGGAGATGTGTCATCACTAGGTGGGGGGGTTGCTGGGGTGCTGGTAACTGGTAACCTGTCTGGCCTAAGTAAAACATATTACATTCCTTGCAAGGAACCTTATAAATGCAACACTTGTTTGTTGGAGTTCTTGATTAACATTTGTTAAACAAATGTTAATCAAGAACTCCAACAAATGGGGTTCCCAAAATAATATGTTGCAAGACAGGTAAAGATCTTGTAACTAGACTTAAACAACATAAATATAGTGTTAAGGTGCAGTAACTCGTCCTCGGGTGTTGATATGAAGGACCTCAAGTGGTCATGGGGACACCGGGTGGTGTGGTGTTCACGTGGTATATGTATGTGTGTGTGTATGTATGTATGTCAATAAAACCATCTTCAAAGGCAACTGAGTATACAGGGACTGCGAGAGGTCAGGTCTGGTCAACAACATGGGATCCACTAATCTACAAACCACATCCACGAGCGGTACCGCTCTTGCCTCGCAAGCGTGATGTCACGGGTTCGATTCCCGAGCCGGTGGAAAGTTGTTCGGACACACTTCCCAGCCTCCTTTGGTCCCTGTTCACCTAGCAGCAAAGTAGGTACCTGCTGTAAATCGAAAGTTGCGAATTCGTATTCAGGGAAAGTTGTTGGAGCTTCCAATAACTTGCTTAGACATAATCCATTGACTCTTGAGGCTTCTACGACCTTGACTCTTCAGGCTTCTACGCCCTTAACTCATGAGACATAAAGGCAAGCATGAACTTAGCATGCTTCCCTGTCGGGCGCTGTAAACGCTTCTGCGCTTCACCTTACACAAGGATTTAGGGGTGAGGGGGTCCCCCCCCCAAAAAAAACAAAACCACAGGACACGAAAGAGGAGCTTATGAAAATGGGCGACGTAACAAATCATGTCAAATCAGGTGAAGAACATGAGACCCATGTATTATGTACAGTATGTATGTATGTTCCAAATGCACTTCCACAGTTTTAAGGGTAAAGAACTGAAATTTGGTGGGGAGGTGTGGGTGGCCAAGGAGATGGTCGAGCATTGCCTCCTGTCTCTAGACCCGGGCCACGTCGGGTAACTCACCTAGTAGTATTACATAACTCTGTATATGGATTAGAGAAACAATATCCTCGCCATAACATCTGTTTTATGTATCAGATTGACATTAACTCCTGCTGGACTTGCACTCGTCACCCGCTTGTGATCCACTTCTTATACATTAAACATGTCACACCAAGTTGACAAATGTAACGATAGTATAATAGAGGTAACGAGAGTAACATTGAGGTAACTGAAGTAACACTGCGGTAACGAGAATAACATTGGTGTAACGAGAATAACACTGAGGTAACTAAAGTAACCCTGAGGTGTAACTAGAGTGATGATGAGGTAACACTGGGGTAACGAACGCGAGTAACACTGAGGTAACGAGAGTTATATTGGGGTAACGAGAGTAACACTGAGATAACTAAAGTAAGACTGAGGTGTAACTAGAGTAACACTGAGGTAACGAGGATAACACTGGGGTAACGAACGAGGTTAACACTGAGGTAACGAAAGTAACACTAGGGTAAAGAAAGTAACGCTGGAATAATTAGATTAACACTGGGGTAACTCGAATACACTGAGGTAACGAGAGTAACACGGTTACGTGAGTAACACTGAAGTAATAAGAGTAACACTGAGATAACGAGAGTAACACTGAGATAATGAGAGAAACACTATATTAACGAGGGTAACACTGGGGAAACGAGATTAACACTGGGGTAACGAGAGTAACATTGAGGTAACGAAAGTAACACTAGGGTAACGAGAGTAGCACTGGGGTAACAACAGTAACACTGGGGGAAACGAGAGTAACACTGAGGTAACGAAAGTAACACTAGGGTAACGAGAGTAGCACTGGGGTAACAACAGTAACACTAGGGGAACGAGAGTAACACTGAGGTAACGAAAGTAACACTAGGGTAACGAGAGTAACACTAGGGTAACGAGAGTAACACTGGGGGAACGAGAGTAACACTGCGGTAACGTTGGTAACACTGGGGTAGCGAACGAGAGTAACAGTGAGGTAACGAAATTAACACTGGAGTAACTAGAGTAACACTGGGTAACTAGAATAACACTGTGTTAACGAGAGTAACACGGGTAATGAGAGAAACACTGGGGTAACGAGATTAATATTGGGGTAACGAAAGTAACACTGACCTAACGAGAGTAACACTGAGGTAACGAGAGTAACATTGGGGTAACGAGAGTAACACTGAGTAACGAGAAAAACATTGGAGTGTAATGAGTGATTATCAGACCATAGCTTACAGCCCAAAGAATTATAACACATATAACAGTAGGTACATGCCTCGTGGTACCCCAACATACCAGGTTGACACACCCTAGGTCAGGACCCAAGAGACCAGGTTGACACACCCTAGGTCAGGACCCAAGAGACCAGGTTGACACACACTAGGTCAGGACCCAAGAGACCAGGTTGACACACCCTAGGTCAGGACCCAAGAGACCAGGTTGACACACCCTAGGTCAGGACCCAACATACCAGGTTGACACACCCTAGGTCAGGACCCAACATACCAGGTTGACACACCCTAGGTCAGGACCCAAGAGACCAGGTTGACACACCCTAGGTCAGGACCCAAGAGACCTGACCTCATCGCGAATTACTTGAGTTAGCAGGTGACTTGACCTACAACCACACCTGGCCAAGACATAAGAACATAAGAATGGAGGAAACTGCAGCGGGCCTATTGGCCCATACTGGGCAGTCCCGTTTACACCCAACCCCTATTGCTCATATAAGCATCCAACCTATGTTTGAAGCTATTCAGCGTTTTCGAGTTAATGATGATATTTGGTAACTTGTTCCATTCATCCACTACTCTGTTTCCAAACCAGTGTTTACCTATTTCCCGCCTAAATCTAAATTTGTCTAATTTAAAACCATTGTTACGAGTTCACTCCTGGTTGGATAGTTTGAGTACTTTTGTAATGTCCCCTTTGTTTAGCCCTGCCTTCCACTTGTACACCTCTATCAGGTCGCCCCTCGCTCTACGTCTCAAGAGGGAGTGCAAATTAAGATGATTTAACCTGTCTCTATACTCAAGATTCCTAATGCCCGGGATTAGTCTTGTCATTCTCCTCTGAATTCTTTCCAAGGATTCTATATCCATTCTGTAATACGGTGACCAGAACTGAACTGCGTAATCCAGGTGCGGTCTCACAAGAGCAAGATACAGTTTTAGGATGACCTCGCTAGTCTTGTAACTAACACTCCTTTGTATGAACCCAAGTACTTTATTAGCCTTGTTACGAGCAAAAACACATTGTTTACTTGGCATAAGGTTCCTACTTATCATTACTCCTAAATCTCTCTCGCAGTCGGATTTCTCTATGGCATCGTTGTTCATCTGGTATCTGGTTTCCCTGTTTACATCTCCTATACTGAGTACTTTACATTTGTCCACGTTGAATTTCATCTGCCATTTTTCAGACCATTCGAAAAATTTGTTTAGATCTTCCTGTAGTTTTGCTGAGTCCTCGTCAGATTTAATAACACGTCCTATTTTAGTGTCATCAGCAAATTTACTTATGTTGCTGTCTATGCGGATATCTATGTCGTTTATGTATATAATAAATAATAATGGTCCAAGTACTGAGCCCTGGGGAACTCCACTTGTGACGTTGCTCCAATGGGACATAGTGCCATTAATGCTCACTCGCTGTTTCCTGTCCTGTAACCACGCCCTAATCCATTAAAGGATGTTACCTTTGATGCCATGAGCTTCTACCTTTCTAATTAGTCTTTCGTGGGGGACTCTGTCGAAGGCTTTGCTAAAGTCGAGATATACCACATCATAATTGTGCCCCTCGTCCACCGATTCGAAAACTGATGAAAAGAATGTTAATAGATTAGTTAGACAAGAACGTCCGCTTGTGAAGCCATGCTGGGAATCATTGATCAATCGGTGCTTCTCCATGTGATTTCGAATAGAGTTTGAAATGATTGCTTCCAGTAATTTGCCTACTATTGATGTTAGACTGATTGGGCAGTAGTTAGAGGATAGTGATCTATCCCCCTTCTTGAAAATCGGTATTACATTCGCTATCCTCCAGGATTCTGGTACTACACCTGTTTTTAAGGACATGTTAAACAACTTTGCTAAGGGCATACTAAGCTCTTCCTTACATTCCTTTAATACTCTGGCAAATATCTCATCGGGACCAGGTGACTTATTAGGCTTTAGTTTGTCTATTTGCTTACTAACACGTTACTAGTCACTACTATCTCGCTTAATTTGTTTTCTTCACTATCTCTGAATAGAGTCGGTGCCTCGGGTATCATGTTTAAATTTTCGGTGGTGAAAACTGTTGAAAAATATTTATTCAAATTATTGCTCATTTCTCTGTCGTTATCAGTGAGCTCGCCGGTGTCTGACCGTATTGGTCCAATCTTTTCTCGTGTTTTAGTTTGATACATTTGGTAGAATCCTTTGGGGTTTGTCTTCGCCTCCCTTGCTATCCTTACCTCATTATTCCTCTTTGCTTTCCTTATCTCGGTTTTAACCCTACTCGCCAATACCCTATAATAGTCCCGGAGGTGAATTTCGCCACGATTTATCCTTCTACCTATAGCCTTCCTTTGGCCGATGATGTTCTTTAAATAATTATTTATCCATTTAGGGTCATTGTTGTCTGATCTGAGTTTTTTGTATGGTATGTTCTGCCTTTGTGCATTAAGTAACTCACTATTTAAATTGTCGTGGAACTCGGCAATCTCAGATCTCGTTATCAGGTCGGTGTCATCTGTCAGGTTCACGGCCAAGCGCGACACCCCCTCTCTCAGCTGCCTCTTTAAACTGTCAAAGTTCGCCCTTCTGAAATCTGGTACTTTAGTGGAATTTTCCTTACGTCTGCCCTGAAAATCTAACTGGAATCTAATTTCTTTGTGATCGCTGTTTGCAAATTCGTTCCCTACCTCGACCCTGCTAATGAGGTTTTCTCTGTTTGACAGAACTAAATCGAGTATATTATTACCCCGTGTGGGTTCAGTTATATGTTGACTTAGAAAACAGTCCTGGATAGTCTCGAGAAAATCCTCTGATTCTGAGTTACCTGTAAGGTCAGTCCAATCTATTTGGCCAAGGTTAAAGTCGCCTACTATACAGACTTTGTTGTGTATGGAAGCCCTGCGCATTTCATCCCAGATAAGTCGCTCATTGACTCTATCAAGATTGGGAGGTCTATATATTACTCCTGTGATTAATTTTTCCCTACCGTCGATTAATTCTATCCAAATTGTTTCTGTATTCCGCTCAGTTTTTATTTCCTTATTTATTTCACACTTCAGATTATCCCTAACATAGATTGCTACTCCGCCTCCTTTCCTGGTCTGCCTATCGGTATGGAACAGTTTGTAACCCGCAATTTGGTATTCGACTGGTAACTCACGTGTGTCTAGGTTGATCCATGTTTCAGTGAATGCTATTATATCGATTTTTTCGGTACATACCAAGGCCCTAATATCATCCATTTTGTTTCTCATACTTCTACTGTTCGCGTAGTATACATTTAAGTTAGTCGTGTTCTGAGTCCTCCCTTTACCACGTTTAGTTTTATACTCCCTGTCTAATTTAGTTTTGTCATCATTCCTTTTACTATTTCCCTGTAATCTTTCACTTTGTTTACCCGCTCCCACTGCAGTCTCCTCCACCCCCGCGCTCATATGTTCTCCTATATGTGGTCAGGGCATGACCACACCTGAGCACAGCAGTCCTGATCTAACCAGTTTTGTGTTAATTGGCAAAGGTCAAACGCCGGCTGTTTGTCCCACATACAAAGGCCCTGCAGTCCTGCCCACGAGGTCATTCAGGGGTCATCTTTGCTCAGATTCTATACACTCGGGTCAGACTCATCTCTCTACCGTTCGGGTCGTCAGTCTGTTTACTTAAGCAGAGTCACGCTCGTCCCCTCCCCAGGTCGGAAGGGAGACTTCCCGACCAGACCACGGTATCACCAGCTAAGCAAAGCCTCCCCATAGGAGACACAGCCCAGCCAGCAGCCCACTGGGCCTACGTCAGGTAACACATGAATCTTTGTCAGAACAATGTGCTGGAAACCCCGATATAATAATGATATTAATGTGTAACACTGAGTAACTAGAATAACACTGTGGTAACGAGAGTAACACGGGTAATGAGAGAAACACTGGGGTAACGAGATTAATATTGGGGTAACGAGAGCAACACTGACCTAACGAGAGTAACACTGAGGTAACGAGAGTAACACTGAGGTAACGAGAGTAACATTGAGGTAACGAGAGTAACATTAGGGTTACGAGAGTAACACTGAGGTAACCAAAGTAACACTGAGGTAACCAAAGTAACACTGAGGAAACGAGAACAACATTGGGGTAATGAGAGTAACACTGAGGTAACAAGAGTAACACTGAGGTAACAATAATAACACTGGGGTAACGAGAGTAACACTGAGGTAACGTAAGAGCATAAGAAAATAAGGAGTCTGCAATAGGCCGGTTGGCCTGTGCATAGCAGCTCCTGTCGAGAGTTACTACCACTCTCTGCCATCCACGAGTCTATCTAGCCTCCTTTTAAAACTTTCAGCGTTCTAGCACTTACTACAAAGTTGCGAAGCTTGTTCCACTCATCTACCACCCTTTTTGTGAAACAGTTCCTTCTTATCTCCCTCCTAAACCTAAACTTATCCAACTTAAATCCGTTGCTACGAGTCCTATCCTGCTCAGCTATTATAAGAACTTTATCTATATTTCCTTTATTGATTCCTTTCACCCACTTAAATATTCTATCATATCTCCCTGCACTCTACGTTTTTCTAGGGAATGCAATTTTAGTTTCTTTAATCTATCTTGATATGGAAGGTTTCTAAGTCCCGCAATCATTTTCGATATTCTTCACTGCACCGACTCCAGTAAATTGATATCCGTTCTATAATAAGGGCACCAGAACTGAATAACATAATCGAGGTGCGGCCTGACTAGCTCAAGATACAGTTGCAATATGACCTCCGCACTCTTATTACTTACATTTCAAGATATAAAAGCTAATACTCTGTTTGCCTTATTTCGAACATTGACGCAATGTTTTCTAGGCCTTAGGTCCGGGCATACAAGTATCCCTAAGTCTCTCACAAATCGACTTCTCTAGGTTGATGCTGTTAAGGCTGTATACATTGACAGGATTTGTTCTTCCAATATTAAGTAAGCTGCACTTGCTGGTGTTGAATATCATTTGCCATTTTTCTGACCACTCCTGCAGTTTATTTAAATCCTTCTGTAGTGCATTTGCATCCTGCCCTGAATTAATCTGCCGCCCTATTTTGGTGTCATCCGCAGACTTGCTTATGTCACTGCTGATTCCAGTATCTAGATCGTTTATGTAGATTATGAACAAAACTGGGCCCATTACTGACCCCTGGGGAACCCCTCTGGTAACACAGCCCCACTCAGATTTAACACCATTTACGCTGACCCACTGTGTTCTATCGGTGAGCCATGATTTTATCCAATTTAAAACTTTCCCCTCGATACCATGAGCCTTAACTTTTCTCAGAAGCCCCTGATGCGGTACTCTGTCAAATGCTTTGCTGAAGTCTCAGTAAATAACATTGCAATTTTCGTCATTATCTACTACCAAGACTTTCCTAAAAAACGTCAGCAGATTTGTTAGATAAGATTTTCCCTTTGTAAATCCATGTTGAGAGTCGTAGATTAATTTGTTGTTTTTTTGTAAATGTGATCGGATGCTATTTGCTATAATTGATTCAAGAAATTTCCCCACTACTGACATCAAACTAATCGACCGGTAATTTGATGCTTATGCTCGGTCTCCCTTTTTTGAATATGGGTACTACATTTGCCTGTTTCCACAAGTCTGGCACAACTCCCGTGTCTAATGATTTTGTTAATAAATTTACGAGTGGTCCGCTAATCTGTTCCTTACACTCTTTCAAAACTCGATGGAAAATTTCATCCGGCCTTGGGGATTTTGCCTTCTGTATCGTCTTAAGAACATCTTTTTTTCTGATAGTGATATTCTTTATTTTCCCTAAATGTCAGTTCCACCTCTGGCATTTCCTCGTGAATTTCTTCTGTGAAAACTGATAAGAAGTAGCTGTTTAATGCTTTGCTTATTTTCTCACTATCTTCGATCACTTCCCCTCTCTCTGACTTTAAAGGCCCCACTTTGTCCTTGACCTTTGTCCTATATACCTGGAAAAATCCATTGGAATTCGCCTTGGATTCTCTTGCTATCCTGATTTCGTTGTCCCTCTTTGCCTTCCTTACATTTTTCATAACATTCCTAGATTGTTCATTATACCTATTTCTGAGCTGCTCCTCCCCTCCCTTTAATTTCTTATAAATTCCTTTCTTTATTCCTATGTTATGTTTAATTTTCTGGTCATCCACCTTGGCTCATTCTTATTTGACCTAAATTTTCTGTATGGTATATTTTGTTCTTGTGCCTTACGTAGTATACTAGTGAATATATTATAGTCAAGATCAATTGTTGTGTTGCCCGTGACCTCACCCGTTCCTACCGTGGACCGACCTGACTGTTCCCAGGCGACCTCACCTGGGTACCTTCTTGACCCCTCATAATCCGCCGATCAAATGTCTGGGAATCTGATCATACTGTCATTGTTTTTCGTTTCCCCATTTAGGGCGAACCTGATTTCTCTGTGATCACTGTTACCTAGTTCTTCCCCTATTGTGATATCGCTGATAATATTTTCTTTATTTGTAAATTCTAAGTCTAATATATTGTCACCTCTAGTAGGTTCTGTGATTAGATGTTTAAAAAAAATTCCTGTACTGCGTCTAGGAAGTCTTCAGAGTCATAGTCACCTATAATGTTGTCCTAGTCTATATTTCTGAAGTTGAAATCCCCCATAATGCACAAAAAATCCCCCATTCGGGCAACGAGAGTGACACTGAGGTAACGAGAGTAACATTGGGGTACCGAGAGTAACAATGGGATAACGAGAGTAACATTGGGGTAGCGAGAGTAACACTGAGGTAACAAGAGTAACATTGGGATAACGTGAGTAACACTGACGTAACAAGAGTAACACTGAGGTAATGAGAGTAACACTGAGTTGTAGCTCTCTGTTATATTTCACAATTTCATTTCGCTTTCTTTTTTATCACTGTTTCTTTATGTTCATGGTGTTATGTAGTGTTGGCTCTAAGTATAGGCTGTGCAGTATGTGTTAGTGCAGGTTGAATTCAGCTGTGTGGGTAGGCCTGACCTTCTTACCCCTTAGCCAACAGCCTCACATCCCACCGGTATACTGTATATTAACAACTTCCTCAGCAGGAAATGGGCCATATATCTGAGGTCTGAGTATTAACTTGAGATATCACAAAACCAATTAGAATGTCACAAGGCGATTCAGTCACCATAGAGGGGGGGGGGGGGGCAACCGACTTGGAAACAGATGTTCTGCTGTTTTGTGAGAACAGAATCGAGTCAAAGGAAAACTCCATTCCCTAGGGGGCGTGGTTACGGTAGCCAATGAGAGTAAGTAGGAGAGCAATAAGTATGACGCCACATCATGTGTGGAAGGAGTTGCTTAGAGTTAGGAACAGAGCTAATTTTAGATCCTTTAAAAGTTCACGTCACCGAGCAGTGAGTCCATTTCAGAGAGATTGGGAACATATCTTGGAGACACTTGGACACATTTTAGAGGTTGAGAGAGTTGGAAAGATTCCTGGCTACCTCCCCTCTCCCACCCTCCCAAAGCCTCTGACAGTCTTCAGCACCATAAATCATGTGAATTGGTGAACTGATACTTATAGTGTTTTCTGTGTTCTAGTGTAACCGACAAGAAATGCGTGATTTTGCCCTAATTCGTATTTTAAATTCTCTTTCCTTACATTAAACTGAAAGTGGAAAATCATGGTACAATACTTGAATTGAAAACTTAAATTTATATATGTCTTAATTTGTTTATTTGTTATTGAGTGTTCATAACCTCTATCTGCCCTAACCCATCTCCTCTCCCTGTCTTCTACATTACCTCTACCGCCTAGTTGACTCTGTGTGTTGTTACGCCGTCTCTTAATTTACTTTAATATCCAGGTTCTAGGCGTAAGCAAAAAAAAAAAAAGTGAAGTAAATCAAAAGGGGATAAAAATAGATAAAGTAAACCTTTAAGAAATTAATTAAATTAAATTCTAACACAATAAAGAACCTTGTAGGCTGTCACAACAAATTGATTCACTATCGAAACTTTTAAGACACAAATGATACTAAAACATCGAAACATCAAAAGAACTGCTTAAACATATAGAATAAAAATAAAGCACTGGATTACATTAACACTGCATAAACATATAAAATAACTAACACTGAAATTAACTACAGTGAAACAACACTGAATTACTTAAATGTAACTAAGCAAGCACTGATGGACACATAAGAGACATGAATAGGTTCTCACATAGATATACCACATTGGTGGCGACAGGAACAACACAGAAATAAAATAAAGTATAAGTAACAGGTGACGGGTGTCACTCAAAAGAACGTGGACTGAATGACAAGAGGACTGGACTGAACTCCGTCTGCTGGTGGGTACTATATATAAGGTCTGCTCCAGCCAGTGCGACACACCGGTGAAACATGGGTCGTTTAACGATGCAGATGGTCGTTAGAGAAACAAGGAATGCTAGTTACAATACTAAATGAAGAAATAAGATGGGCTTGAACAAATAATGACAGTTAAAACCTTAACAGCACAGGGTAAGGTGACTAGAATATATAAAAGTAAATATAACACATCATTACAGAAATAATATGGAACAACATTGAAGCATGTTATTAAAAATAATAGAAAAATACGACACGGTCGTGACAGTGTGTGTGTGTCCCTTGCAGTTATCTGCCCGAGGTGCGCCTCCTATTTCTCTCCCACTTTGACCCTCTCCGTATCCAATTCAGTCGCCAACACCCATGAGCCACGTTCTCTCTCACCTCTACCACTGAATCACGGTGCTCTGTATTCATTAACAACACTTTATATGTTATGTGGAAAGAGTACAGTAGTTTCATAACGAAGAGGAGAACCAGGGAAAACATAAACATCTTGACTAAGTTGGGTTTCTTTAATCACTTACGTTTCGGAAAATCATTTTCTATCATCAGAGCCTAGAAAACAAAAAGTTTTAAAAAACACAGGTGATATACAATAAAAATGTAACTTTATACCAAAATTTACCTTCCACAAAATAAAAAAAAAGAGCATTATAATTTAAAACCGATAAAAATGACGAGAGAACTACATACAAAACTAAAATAAAAAAACAACTAAAATATACAGGGGTATTACCTTAATTTAGACTAGCCTTAGTGTGAAAAACACAACAATTCACAGGAAGCCATATCACAAATGGTTGGTTTTACTTTATACTGATACAAGGCTTCCATAATGAGGAGGTCCGTCTCACAGTTGCTCCTGCCAAGAACTGAGAAATCAGACGGCGAAAACGGGTGGTCATGCCTATGAAGATGTCGTGAATAAAGACGAAAGCTAAGGTGCTCCAGTGTTTCCCCTTTTTCCTCCAGAAGAGGTTATTAGATATAATGTAATCAAGGATTGGTGGCTGACACAATGGGGTATTACTGAGTGAATGTAGAGGGGGAAAATTATTTTATTTACGAGAAACAGAGAGTTTGTGTCTTGCCATTAGTAAATGCTATGTATGCCCCACTGTGCTATGGACTCAGATCTGTGTTGAAGGAAGTATTAAATTTTGCAGATTGAATGGAATGGGAGGAATCTGGCGCAATGACTTAGGAGGGAGGGGGGTGTTCGTGTTGTCGGAATCAGGGGCTTTTTTTTTTTTACATTGAATAAGACCTAAAACATTGTCTTAATCTTGGCTGCGGTGGCTGTAGAGAGTTTAGGACGGATAAGAGGGAGTGAATATGTCGTGAAACTTGTTGTTGAAGAACATCACTTATGGAAACATGACAAACGCACGATGTCTCCTTCCATGGGTGGTGCACGGGCGCTCACTATAGACTTAGCCAAGTCAGTAATGTTAAGATTTATCACACTGTAATTGTATTTTTCTATCCAAATATACTAATTCAGTTTCAATTTCATTAGTACTAGAGACGAGACATATTTCAGAGTAAGATGCCGCCACTCGAATACTTTTATGCCTCTCATCTACGTGTAGTAATACGGGTATTTACTCAGCAACGGCACACACACACACACACACACACGTAACAACTCGTGACTTGTGTCTGCTGATAAGGAGATATACACTGTGCCGGTGTAATTTCCTCGTTATGTGGAACGATACGACTCGTCAAGGTGACTTTGATAACGTGAGGTGGACGGTAATGAACGTATCGTGACGTTACTGCCTTTCATGAAAACGTGTGTGTATGTGTGTTTGTGTAATGATGATAATAATAATAATAATAATAATAATAATAATAATAATAATAATAATAATAATAATAATAATAATAATAATAATAATAATAATAATAATAATAATAATAATAATAATAATAATAATAATAATTAACGGCTTACTGAAACAACATGGCAGCCAAAGGGTTGAAAATATGCAATTACATAATTAGGGTATGGGCCAGTTGATTGACAAATGCTATAATAGTAACGCAAGTGGTATATATATATATATATATATATATATATATATATATATATATATATATATATATATATATATATATATATATATATATATATATATATATATATATGATACTTTTTTCAAATTGATAGAGTTATGCATTACTGACAATGTGTTTAGAGCAAATGGAAAGTTTTACAAGCAAATATTTGGCTTGAGCATGGGTAATTGTCTTTCTGCTCCTTTAGCCTGTATTTATATTGATTTTTTTTTGGCTAGATTACTACCCAATGTAGGGGACTTTATACCTCCACGGTATAGATTTGTAGATGGTGTTCTTTGTCTTCGGCCTAGAAACAGTGAACCAGTGGAATTTTTAGACAAGCTAAATGATCTTGTCCCAAGTATTACATTCAAAACTGAAAGAGAAATAAATGGATCCCTTCCATTTCTTGATATGCTTATCATTAGAAATGGCCATAACTATAAATTTAAGGTGTACAGAAAGCCTACACAGGTAGACAGGTTCATACATTTGTTATCGAATAACCTGGAGTCTTCCAAAATGTAAGTTTTTTCTGCTATGTTTTTGAGATGTTTGCGTATTTGTGACGCTGATTGGACTGACCTTACGGGTAACTCAGAATCAGAGGATTTTCTTGAAAGGATCCAGGACTGTTTCCTAAGTCAACATATAACCGAACCCACCCGGGGTAATAATATACTCGATTTAGTTCTGTCAAACAGAGAAAACCTCATTAGTAATGTCGAGGTAGGGAACGAACTTGCAAACAGCAATCACAAAGAAATTAGATTCCAGTTACAATTTCAGGACAGCCGTAAGGAAAATTCCACTAAAGTCCCAGATTTCAGAAAGGCAAACTTTGATAGTTTGAAGAGGCAGTTGAGAGAAGGGGTATTACGCTTGGGGGTGAACTACATGACCTCACATGAGCTGACCTCATCCAATGTACCCACAGAGGGCGACCTCACCCTAACTGGAGACCTGACGGTTGAGATTGACCTGATAACGAAATCTGAGGTTACAGAGTTCCACGACAATTTAAATAATGAGTTACTTAATGCATAAAGGCAGAACATACCATACAAAAACTCACATCAAACAACAATGACCCTAAATGGATAAATAATTATTTAAAGAACATTATTGGACAAAGGAAGGCTATAGGTAGGAGAATAAATCGTGGTGAAGTTTACCTCCAAGATTACTTATAAGGTATTGGCCGAGATAAAAAATAGCCAAGAGGAATAATGAGCTGAAGATAGCAAGTGAGGCGAAGTCAAACCCCAAGGGATTCTGTCAAATGTATCAAACTAAAACACGAGAAATGGTTGGACCAATACAGTCAGATACCGACGAGCTAACTGATAACTACGGAGAAATGAGCAATAATCTAAATAAATATTTGTCAACAGTTTTCACCACCGAAAATTTAAACATGATACCCAAAGCTCCGACTCTATACAGAGATAGTGAGGAAAATAAATTAAGCGAAATAGTAGTGACTAGTAACGATGTTAGTAAGTAAATAGACAAACTAAAGCCTAGTAAGTCACGAGGTCCCGATGAGATATTTGCCAGAGTATTAAAGGAATGTAAGGAAGAGCTTAGTATGCCCTTACCAAAGTTGTTTAACATGTCCTTAAAAGTAGGTGTAGTACCAGAATCCTGGAGAATAGCGAATGTAATATCGATTTTCAAGAAGGGAGATAGATCACTATCCTCTAACTACCGTCCAATCAGTCTAACATCAATTGTAGGCAAATTACTGGAATAATCATTTCAAACTCTATTCGAAATCACCTGGAGAAGCACAAGTTGACCAATGATTCCCAACATGGCTCCACAAGCGGGCGTTCATATCTTACTAATGTATTAACATTCCTTTCATCAGCTTTCGATTCCGTGGACAAGGGGCACAATTATCATGTGGACAGAAAACAGCGAGTGAGCATTAACGGCACTAAATCCCATTGGAGCAACATCACTAGTGGAGTTCTGCATGGCTCAGTACTTGGACCATTATTATTTATTATATACATAAACGACATAGATATCGGCATAGACAGCAACATAAGTAAATTTGCTGATGACACTAAAATAGGACGTGTAATTAAATCTGACGAGGACTCCGCAAAACTACAGGAAGATCTAAACAAATTTTTCGAATGGTTCTGAAAAATGGCAGATGAAATTCAATGTGGACAAATGTAAAGTACTCAGTATAGGAGATGTAAACAGAGAAACCAGATACCAGATGAACAACGATGTGATTGAGAAATCCGACTGCGAGAGAGATTTAGGAGTAATGATAAGTAGGAATCTTAAGCCCAGTAAACAATGTGTGTTTGCTCGAAACAAAGCTAATAAAGTACTTGGGTTCATACAAAGGAGTGTTAGTTACAAGACTAGGAAGGTCATCCTAAAACTGTATCTTGCTCTTGTGAGACCACACCTGGATTACGCAATTCAGTTCTGGTCACCTTATTACAGAATGGATATAGAATCATTGGAAAGAATTCAGAGGAGAATGACACGACTAATCCCGGGCATTAGGAACCTTGAGTATAGAGACAGGTTAAAGCACCTTAATTTGCACTCCCTCGAGAGACGTAGAGCGAGGGGCGACCTGATAGAGGTGTATAAGTGGAAGCCAGGGCTAAACAAAGGGGACATTACAAAGGTACTCAAACTTTCCAACCAGGAGCGCACGCATAACAATGGTTTTAAATTACACAAATTTAGATTTAGGCGCGAAATAGGTAAACATTGGTTTGGAAATAGAGTAGTGGATGAGTGGAACAAGTTACCAAACATCATCATTAACTCGAATACGCTGGATAGTTTGAAACTTAGGTTGGATGGAAATATGAGCAATAGGGGTTGGGAGTAAATGGGACTGCCCAGTATGGGCCAATAGGCCCGCTGCAGTTTCCTCCATTCTTATGTTCTTATGTAGAGTAAAATTGGCTTTTAAGCACAGTGCATACTAAGCATTTCCTTACATTTCCTTAATACTTTGGCAAATATCTCATCGGGACTTGGTGACTTACTAGGCTTTAGTTTGTCTATTTGCTTACTAACAACGTTACTAGTCACTACTATCTCTCTTAATTTGTTTTCTTCACTATCTCTGAATAGAGTCGGTGCCTCGGGTATCATGTTTAAATTTTTGGTGGTGAAAACTGTTGAAAAATATTTATTCAGTTTATTGCTCATTTCTCCGTCGTTATCAGTTAGCTCGCCGGTACCTGTCTGTATTGGTCCAATCTTTTCTCGTGTTTTAGTTTGATACATTAGGTAGAATCCGTTGGGGTTTGTCTTTGCCTCCCTTGCTATCTTCACTTCATTATTCCTCTTAGCTTTCCTTATCTACTGGCCAATACCTTATAATAATCCCGGAGGTAAATTTCACCACGATTTATCCTTCTACCTATAGCCTTCCTTCGGCCAATAATGTTCTTTAAATAAAATTTATCCATTTAGGGTCATTGTTGTCTGATCTGAGATTTTTGTATGGTATGTTCTGCCTTTGTGCATTAAGTAACTCATTATTTAAATTGTCGTAGAACTCGGCAGTCTCAGATTTCGTTATTAGGTCGGCTTCAATGGTCAGGTTCATCCCCAAGCGTGACACACCCTCCCTCAATTGCCTTTTCAAACTATCAAAGTTTGCCTTTCTGAAATCTGAGACTTTTGTGGAATTTTTCTTACGTCTATCTCCCTCCTTGAAAATTGGTATTACATTCGCTATTCTCCAAGATTCTGGTACTACACCTGATTTAAGGACATGTTAAACAACTTTGCTAAGGGTATACTAAGCTCTTCCTTATATTCCTTTAATATTCTGGCAAATATCTCATCAGGACCTGGTGACTTACTAGGCTTTAGTTTGTCTATTTGTTTACTAACATCGTTACTAGTCACTACTATCTCGTTTAATTTATTTTCTTCACTATCTCTTTATAGAGTCGGAGCTTTGGGTATCATGTTTAAATTTTCGGTGGTGAAAACTGTTGAAAAATATTTATTCAGATTATTGCTCATTTCTCCGTCGTTATCATTTAGCTCGCCGGTATCTGACTGTATTGGTCCAATCTTTTCTCGTGTTTTAGTTTGATACATTAGGTAGAATCTGTTGGGGTTTGTCTTTGCCTCCCTTGCTATCTTCACTTCATTATTCTTCTTAGCTTTCCTTTTCTCGGACTTAACCCTACTGGCCAATACCTTATAATAATCCCGGAGGTAAATTTCACCACGATTTATTCTCCTACCTATAGCCTTCCTTTGTCCAATAATGTTCTGTAAGTAATTATTTATCCATTTAGGGTCATTGTTGTTTGATCTGAAATTTTTGTATGGTATGTTCTGCCTTTATGCATTAAGTAATTCATTATTTAAATTGTCGTGGAACTCGGCAACCTCAAATCTCGTGATCCGTTCAATCTCAACCGTCAGGTATCCAGGTAGGGTAAGGGTAAGGTAGCCCTCTGTGGGTACATTGGGTGAGGTCATCTCATGTGAGGTCATGTAGTTCACCCCCAAGCGTGATACCCCTTCTCTCAACTGCCTCTTCAAACTATCAAAGTTTGCCCTTCTGAAATCTGGAACTTTAGTGGAATTTTCCTTGCGGCTGTCCTGAAATTCTAACTGGAATCTAATTTCTTTGTGATTGCTGTTTGCAAGTTCGTTCCCTACCTGGACATTACTAATGAGGTTTTCATTATTTGACAGAACTAAATCGATTATATTATTACCCCGGGTGGGTTCGGTTATATGTTGCCTAAGGAAACAGTCCTGGATCGTTTCAAGAAAATCCTCTGATTCTGAGTTACCCATAAGGTCAGTCCAATCTATTTGGCCAAGGTTAAAGTCGCCTACTATACAGACTTTGCTATGTATGGAAGCCCTGCACATTTCGTCCCAAATAAGTCGCTCATTAACTCTATCAAGATTAGGGGGTTTATATATTACCCTTGTGATTAATTTTTCCCTACCATCGATTAATTCTATCCAAATTATTTCTGTATTCCGCTCAGTTTTGATTTCCTTATTTATTTCACACTTCAGATTATCCCTGACATAGATTGCTACTCTGCCTCCTTTCCTAATCTGCCTATTGGTATGGAATAATTTGTAATCTGCAATTTGGTATTCGACAGGTAACTCACGTGAGTCTAGGTTTATCCATGTTTCGGTGAATGCAATTATATCGATATTTTCGGTAAATACTAAAGCCCTAATATCATCCATTTTGTTTCTCATACTTCTACTGTTTGCATAGTAGACATTTAAATTAGTCGTGTTCTGAGTCCTCTCTTTGTCGCATTTAGGTTTTAACTCCCTGCCTAATTTAGTTTTGTCATAATTCCTTGCACTATTTCCCTGTAACATGAAATATATATATATATATATATATATATATATATATATATATATATATATATATATATATATATATATATATATATATATATAATATATATATATATATATATATATATATATATATATATATATATATATATATATATATATATATATATATATATATATATATATATATATATATATATATATATATATATATACATATATATATATATATATATATATATATATATATATATATATATATATATATATATATATATATATATATATATATATATATATATATATATTTGTGTCTGTGTGTGTGCGTTTGGTACACACGTGCAGCGTGTGTATAATTATATACTGGTGTACGGTATGCATCAAGTGTACTCTGAAATTACGGTGGCAGCTGTAGCTACATGTAAGACCATCTCTCCTCGAGGCTCAGCAACACCCTGCGGTCACTTGATGTATGACACAGCCAGTATCTGTGTTTCTTGATTAATAATTCCCTGAACATGCACATCACGCACGCTGGAACACTATTGGAGACCTCGCATGTTATATAAATACATAGTCTTATCACATATTTATGTTCCTGCGCTCTACGTGCCGTAGGGCACCAACGAAACTGAGTGTGTTGTTAGGGGCTCATCAAGATGTAACCAGAAGAAAAGGTTATCGTGTTCACTTTACCAGTGAGTGACTGCGTGACGTAGTGTATGAATCGTGATGAATGGTGAGCCACTTGGGAACAGTTGTGGAGTGTACAGCGGAGTGTGTGTGTGTGTGTGTGTGTGTTGCATATGAATTTAGCTATTTATACAGAACAATGTGTGTTATAATCAGAGAAGCACAAACAAACGTATGAAACAAAAAGACAGAGACATATTGTATATAGAGACTACTTGACCATCGCCCACATTGATGAGGTGTAGTAACATGAACATAATATGGGGCGAACATCAAGGTCAGTAGAACACAATACACCGTCGCTGCTGACTACAGTAAGGTCAGAGTATAAATTCCTCTGACACTGTCCCTCATAAAGATGTGACCAACACAAACTGTAAAGTGCGCGGAGAAACACTATGTCCTAGATTGTGAGGAAATAGAACCTTCTCGGGACAGGTCCGAGCACACACAGTGTATGTACAGGTATGTACAGTAGTGGCACAGCACTTTATTGTTGCTGTCAAGATAGCTCATATCTTGAGACCGTATCTGGTGTGTATGTGTGTGTGTGTGTTGCATCTTTAAGGTTTGTGTTTGTTTTATGAATGGACTTTTTCACAATCTATGCATCTAATAACTCCAGAATGTTAGTCCACGAAGTGACAAGAAAAAGAATAACATTGTACACCAAATGTGGATAATATTAATAGCCGTAACCAGACGGTGCTTGAGTAAGGTGCCAACTCACTCCGACTGAAAGATTTCCCCAAAATGTAGCCTTGACCTTTGACTATATTAATCCCAGGTCATAGTAGAGCTGTGGGTGAATATATATTGGTACATGGATGAACATTGTTACATCTTCTGTTCCCGAGTTAAGCTGCCAACATACAGCACTCAATTAGATAGACAGTTTCATTGACAACACTCACAGCAGTACTTAAGCGAACTCTGGAATAATAATAATAATTAATAAAGTGATACTACTACTAATAATAAGATAAACTCCAATACTTGAGTCATAAGCAAAAAATCATAAATTTACTGTATTTTATATTCTTCAACAAAAAATATGAGAATAGGTAAATAACTGTACCAAAAAGATATTATGAGATAAAAGGGAATTCGTAAAAAGGTAAAAAGGACGCTGAAAGAGAGTAGAGCAACATAAAAAGTATTACTAAATATGAAACATTTTTAACATGCATGGACCAGCAAAGAATGTAAATATTGTACAAGGTAGAGCAGCAAAAATGTTAGCAAAGAGGCCAATTTTTTCAAAACATTAGAAACGAAGGGAAAAGTTAATTGACTAAAAATATATGCATAAAAGAAATTACAGATGGAATTTCATACATAACTAAGATTTTTTCTGACTTCCTTTTATAAATAACAGACCTCAAAGGCCTCTTACTGAAAACAACTTTCCCGTTTATTTTTTTTCTCTTTAGTTCCATAAAAGAAGGTAATATGAGGCTTACACATGTCCAGACTGAGGGATCCAATCACTTGGCAGGTACAGAACAGCATCCTATTCCTGTTCTAACTAATTTGTTTTGGAATGTTAGAAAGAATAACTTCTCCGAGTGTCTGATCTTTCAGCCTTGGCAATTTTCAAGTTATGTTATCGCCGCTGGCTTCAACTACAGTGCTGGCGTTGCCTTACCCGAACAAACATTCATTCTATCAGCCTGAGACCACGTGCGCTGCCGCACCCCCAATCACGCGACCTGCACAAACAAGATGCCCTGGTTCTGCTGAGTGTATGGTTTAAAGGGTGGCGTGGCAACCTGGCCTCCATGATGCAGATCGTCTTCTCAAGTGATGGTATGAGGTCCAGCCACCAGTCCTCTGTGGTAAACACCGACTCCCAATCCTGGTCGAGTTTTTGTGCTGGAACAATTTACACAGTACTATTGTCCCTTGGAACACCATACTGGTTCTCATTGACCCGCACTTGTTAGTACAGCCAAAGTGATGACATACTCCTCAGTACTGAAATATTGTGGACTAATTATGCCTACTCATTTCTGCCTTATCTGGAGAAATAAGACAATGCGTAATGAAGTGTAACTAAGAATAATAAAGTTATGAACTTTGTACCATGTCACTATGCTTAATAATCAATTGTAATTAAGATGAAATCGTCTGAGACTAACAAATTATGTATCAGATAGATCACCATGTAATACGAATGAACGCCTTGTTCTCTGCAGGTTTTGACCACATCAATAAATATTGAATGCGTCAAAAGACGGGTTTCAATCATTCCCTTCGACTTGCCCGTCACCTGAACGTCCTTAAATAAGGCATTTACAGGTGATGTTTACCAGAAATATGATTAACAGTGTTTTTCAAGGTTCAGTAGTTAGTCTCCTCAAAGTCTACCGCAGTAGTTCTCAAACTTTATTCCAGTTTTACCTCTATTTAAAGTCAGACAGGTTCGAATTACCCCAACGTAATATTTTACTCCTTACTTTTTATTCAGTAAAGTTTATTATACAAAGCACAAGTTTACAAAATTAATGTAGTTACAAATTTTACTCCTTAATTCTATTCAATAAAATTTAATATACAAAACACAAACTTGCAAATGTACTTACAAATTTTACTCCTCCAATAAAATGTATTATACAAAACACAAGTGTACAATTCTAGTCTGTCTTATACAAAAATCAATAATAGTGCTACAGTTACAGTGTTGTTATAGACTTAGTCTTAGTGAGATGGATGAACTTGTTTTGTCGACACCAGATTTTGGATGAGTGGTTTAGTCTTTGCCAGAGCCAGCCTCATATCTGAGCTTGGAGCATATTACCCCAGCCAAAATGTAGTTTTTACCCCAGTTGGGGTAATTACCCCAAGTTTGAGATCCACTGGTCTACCGCATTATCATGGCTAACACTGTAGTTAAGTCTGTGATAGGATAGTTTAAGTTGGTCTCAAGTATAAAGTTAAGCATAGTTTCTCACAAAATTCAGTCACCTTCCTTTGCCACACTATTGACTCTCAAGGAATTCATACGTATGAATACCCCCCAGCCCAAACACACACACACTACTGCGGATGATAATCTGTCATTTCTTAGTTTAACTAGTTCTCATCGTTCTTTCAATCGTAATTTCTTTAAAATCATAAAACCTTTTACTCATCTCCATTTGTCTGGGGAGCCACGAATTACCCAAAAGTACCCAAATGTACCCAAAAGTACTCAAAAGTATAGCAAATAAGGGTAAAATCTTTTATACATACACAAAACATGTTTAATAATATTTTTAGTGTAATTTTGTAAAAATAATTTGTAAGATGAAATAATAAACAGCGAAAAACTTTCAGTATTGGCGAACGCTAAATTCCAAAGAGTTCGTGAACAAGGGAGATAACTCAGATCCATCGTGATGCACTTCGCTAACCTAACCTAACCTAACGAAAAGTAAATCCTACGGCTGTTAAATACCCCAAAGTAACAGAAACATCGGTAATTATATCTCCATTTTGGATAGGTGACTCTTTGGAATTTAGCGTTTTTCGCTGTTTATTATTTCATTATTTTGACTACATTTCAATGAAAACATTGTTAATCAGGTTTTATTGATGTAAAACATATACAGTATTCGTTAAGATTTTACCCTGATTTATTATACTTTTGGGTACTTTTGGGTACATTTGGGTACTTTTGAGTAATTCGTTGGACCGTTTGTCTGGTCTCGCTTTTGATCATTAGTAATTTTTTCATACTTCTGCTCCTCTTTTACGGTTCACAGATTACAACTTCTATACATTGAGGCGACTAATGTCTCAGAGAAGGGACAGGGAGTTGTTCTCATGCCAGGAGAAGTTTACTCCCCACGTCTTTGATTCTGCTAGCCGGTTCTTGTCTCCTGCAGATAAATTATTAAGTAAAAAGGACTCGACGCTACAACATTTGTTTGGATTTTAACACTTCAAAATCACAGAACACCTTGACTTCTCCTTAAAGATAAACCTATGAGGTAAATTTACCAGATTATTGAAAAATGTTCAAGAATGGTTTCATATGATTAGTTGATACTTTTAATTTGGCGGCTGATGCCCTTTCATGACATGTTGATGTCATATCAAACAAATTCCGGTAACATGACCTACAAGAGGTCACTCAGGTTCAGCTGACTTCTCCTTTGTGTCACGATGTTATTTCCTGTTTTAAAGACTTCCCACATTTTCAAACGTTCCCGTGATCGGTGAAAAACTGTTCTTCAGTACTAGAAACAACAGCTTCATCACAACTCTCAACTTGTCCAGCTTTTTCAATTCCTAGCATTCTGAAACCTGTTTACAACACACCAAACAGTGTACATCCTGGAAAGAACAAGAATTTCTATGAGGTTCGTTTAAAGTAATGCTGGCTTGGAATGGCCTCGTCAACACAACCCCCAGAAGGGGATGGCAAAGGTGAGGGTGGGAGTAGCATACTACCCTGTCCTTTCGATGTAATAGTTTCTTATTGTCAATAAAATATTCCAATTTAAATTTTTCGTCAACATATGTCTTTTTTTTTTTTTGCTTCGTACAAAAATAGTGTCAACCCACCTGTTTCTGTTTTAAATTATGCTATTCCTGGTCGTCTCTGGAGTAAGGATTCTCTATATATTCTTAGTAACTGGACACCCTTGGCAGCTGCCACCCTCAAGTTATGATTGACTGTTTCACTATTTTCTGTTAATTATTTCCCGTTCGACAAGTCAATGGTTTCAGTTGCCTGTGCATTCAAATTACACGTTATTTTCGTCGCACCACTGCAGGGGTTTTTCATACTGACAATGGTACTGAGTTAAACAAGATTTTTAATGAATTCTGTATAAGCAGTTCCAAATTAAGATAATCAACAGCTGCTTATCACCCTGTCGGCTACGGACTACTGTAGGTGAAAGAATAAACTATTGTCTTGGATATTATGCGTCTTCATGCGACCCTCTCTGCCCTACACACCAGTGCAAGGCAGTGCGAGTGCATTATCATGATTTTCTCATACACAAATGGCTACCGTACACTTTAATATAACAAAGTCAATCATACCCCGGCTGATGTTGAGTATACCCAAGTCCTTGGTTATCAGGTCTTTAGAGGGTTCTCGACAGACTTCACGAGAAGATGGTTCGTATCCCGCGCTTCTTGGACGCGGAAATTACTGTTGCTCATCTTGATCATTTGAAGGTTCTTAAGACAATTTTTCTAAACTTATATTATCCGGAAGCAGACTGTGTGCCTCCTACGTCTGATGCTGATCAGACATTTGTTCCCTCGTCGCTTAAGCTTGTACAGTAAATGCTATCACGGTTGCCGATGACTTCGTAAGTACTCACAATCCTAACTGATTTGTTTGGTGTCTAGTCACTCCCTATAGACTAGTCAGATTTTCAGGAAAATTAACTCCTCGGGGCATTTTTTGTAACAAGAAGGCATACACTTAATTTAAATGAGAAAAGCCTGCTGAATTCAAATTGGCCGCCATCTGTGTCAATTTGCATAAATGCAATATGGCCGCCATAAATATCTAAATTTGTATAATTCTTCTTATAACTAATAAATTAATTATTGTGAGGGTTGAAATATATTATTTGGGAACTAAGAACATGCAAAAGTGCTTCTCAATATTATTATATGATTCATTCATTCGTATAATTAAAATAACAAAACATAAATCTTGTACTGTACAATATGTCGTACTATACATGTGAATGTACAATTCTTTCATTATAAGCATACGGTACAACATTAAACCAACTATACGTTTATAGTTGCTTGAAACAGTTGCAACGGTCATTATTCTCACTACCCCAGCAGCATGGGATGTCAGACTTCTTGCACTTGCAGCGTAAACTCTGGCATCAGCCGCACCAGTTCTAGACAGGAATGTGGAACAGGAGGCAAGGATTAGCTAGGGCATCAGCTTTCCTTCCCCGTTTCTCCATCCCATTTTTGGGGGCTCCAGTACCTCTGGATACAGGATGTGTGTCTGTCGTCAGACTTATGATTAGTGGTGACAGCGCCTTGTGTGATACGACAAAGCATCGCTGGTAGGCGGAAGAAACTCTGGTGCACGAGACTTGACAAGCAGGATTGTTGCACGGGTCTAATCTACAGTAGTAACATGCTGGATATTGTACTGTACATCTTCCATGTGAACAGCCTTGCGTTTTTTGAGGTTTCTTGTGTCAGGTCACTATTTCCGAGGTTACGGAAACTCTCACCATGTTGCTTGAACAGGTCCCAAGCAGTGTTCTTGTTGTGCCCTAATATGAAAGATGTGTCTGAGCCGGTCAGAGGGTGGAATGTTGGAAGAGTTTCTAGAACTGTTTGACCCAATGATAGCTGTCCAATAATTTGATGGACTGGACTATATTTCCTATTTTTTGTTAGCCCTACTTTCATACAGATATGTTTACATGACATACAGTGAAAGTGGGAAAGAAGGAGAACCAACATCACGTGCATGAACTACAATTATTGCTGTGGTGATTTGCACACAATGAAGAATTAGTCTGGTGTCGGCCTCTTCATGCCTAGCCTCCAGTGTCCTTTTGCTTGAACCCTCCAACCACAACAATGGTTTTATCCTTTGGTGCTTGTGCAGTTATTTCTTCCAAAAGAAATCGTGCTCCGTCCTCTTTATTTTCTAGGTGATTTTTTTGTCTAATTTGCAGACAGAGGCACCTTCCTGTTCTCAATCACTCTTTGTATTGGATTGGCGCTCTGAGTCCACTTTCTTCTCCTTCCTGCCTTGATGGATAAAGCACATTACCTTTCAATCATAATGTCAACTTGTTGAAAGTTGCTCCGCCTTGAAGAATTACCTGCACAAAAGTGTGTGCAAAGTCTCCAAATGTAGAGAGCCCATGTGGTTTCCCAAATGCCTGAACGAGTGCCTGGTTACCAATTATGAGAATAGGATTTTCACCAAGCATGCCATTAGTGACACAGGGTACTATTGGAATGTCTGATGTTAGGACCTTGGCCAAAACTGATTTATCAGCTGGTCGAAGGTTCTACCAATGAGATGGGAAATGCAAGCAGCTCATGTCGAAGAATTTCATTCAAGTTCACTCTTACGCCAGCCTCATATGCTGTTATGAGATGCTTCAGGATAGTCCTGTTTGCTCTCAGGGCCTCTATCTTCCTTGCTCCTGTATTCCTTTGCGTTTTCTCTAATAAGGAACCAAAAGTTTTGGAAAGATCTTTTACCGTGGGTTCCGGAACTTAGTGGTTCTGCCCTCACAAGGAATAATTCGCTCTTACACGAACTTACGTACGTGCTCCAGGCCTTTATGCTTTGCAAGATGGCGCTTTTTTCCGTAGAGAACAAGCCAAAAGTTATGAATACTTCCAATAGTCTGTCCTCATCCTGAATGTTATGCATCTTTCACCCTGTGGTGGATTCATTGTGCACATGCATGTCCTCAATACTAGTGCAGTACAATTCTCTAGTGGCACGTGAGAAGTGGGATCTTATATTGAATGTGATTGCCCATCTGCTCAATGCTGTGGAGGTTTGTGTAATACCTCTCATACCACCACCATTTTTCCCTGTACCATTCAACCATTCTTGTCTTTGAACTTGAATTCAGTTCTCTTGACTACAAGGTTTCCCCTTTCAAATTCACATTGAACCTTATCAGGAAGTTGGTACATTTCATTGAGGTAGATGGTTTTCAGCGGCCATAGTTAGTGTGGTTGTATCTCATAAACAGTGGCAACATAGTTTTGTAGGTATGTATATGGAGTTGTCATTTCCCCTCCCGCTGTGCACGGGTGTAAAAAAGAAGTATTTGCACCATCTGCATGTAACCCCACCAGAATTTGTTTTGAGGATTATCCTTGGAGTTAATAAATGCTTCCATGAGTTCACTAAATTTTCTAGTTTCCCCATAATATATAAGTGCATCCACTTCACCGGCACTCTTTGTTTCTTCTATCTGTTTCCCGGTTGAACTTCACTGCATTTAATTATGCTAGTAGCTGTCGTGTAAGTAGTCTCCATAGGGCCTGTATGGATAGTCTGTGGTCCAAGAATGTTACTTTCTACCCATACATCAGCGAGCACAGATGACTGCATAGCAGCATATGCTTACATAAAACACCACAGAAGTCCGTCAGTGTATGAAGACCCACAAGGTCTGTAACAAAAAAGTCCTGATATCCTGAAATAGCCCATTTGACCTCCAATCGATTTTACCAAATGGAAACAAATTTCGCTGAGTTCCTTAAACCCCAAAACCATGATATAGTATTTTAAATTATTCAGATACGTCAATTAGAAGTAAAAATACAGCATTTTATTTTATTATGGCGGCCATTTTGGATTTATCAAAATTAGAAAAGATGGCAGCCAGATACAGCTTGGCATACGGCAGACATGAATTCAGCACACCTTTATCACGTAAAATCAAGTGTATGCCTGCTTGTTTAAAAAAATGTCCCTACTACTATTTCTATTCACCTTTTTGCCTTTTCCGACCAGTCCGCTGTACTTGTTAAAAAAAATATCCTGAAATATCACCTTTCACACTCATAAAAGTTTTAGTTCCTAATATGAACAGAACATATTCATAGACATTGTGCACCGAAAATTTTTCAGGCTGCAAAGAATATTCCTGTAACTGTTCCGTCGTCATTACCATTAATATGTCCATTTACTAAAAGTTATATTTTTTTGTGTGTGTCGACAGCAATATTTGTAATTAATGTGACTCGCGCCATGTCTAGTTTGATTTAAATAATCTTTTACTCTTTGATGTGTGTCCAGATAGTGCCAAGTTTCTCGCCACTTTTCATGGTTCACGTAAAAATAATGTTTTTTAATCTACATTCCAAGTACTAGCCAAAGTTTGAAAAGTTAATCATCGTTATTTAATTTGACACACTGATGCAGGAATTGTGAACAATATGCTTTCTCTTTACAGCCACATATATATATATGTATAGCATATCATTATGTCTAAATCAAATGTAAGTTTGTATATTTTCAGCCACCGGCTGCAACTCTATTATAAACTGTTTATTATTATTATTTATTATTAGTATATATTTATATCTTTCTTGCGTTGGTTTGACTGTACGTGACGCGGCCTGTTAATCGTGCCTAAAGGAGTGTCTTGCTTCTCTAACGATAACGTGTGATCACTGTAAGTCATTGAGCGGTACGTATCAGTTAACTGATGTCTAGCGAAGGTAATGACGTCACTTTTGCGTCCAAGACGACATCAAATGATACATCAGGACCTAGAATGATATCACATGATAGTGCATGGCTCAGAGTGACATCACATGATAGCCCAGGGCCTAGAATGACGGCACATGGCAATTTTGGATGCAGCACGAATGACCGGTCATGACACTCACCATCACGACCCTCCACAATGAAGCTTGATAGCCGCCCGCCTCCCAGCACCAGCAGACGCCTCACCCAACAGCTGGCTGATACACGATACACAGAGACAATATTGCAATCATAGTAGTTTTACAGTATCTTGAGGGCACGGTTGCTAGTGCACTTAACCAAAAGACTTTAAAAATTAAATTAAATTCATCTAAAAATGTTAGTAAGTGCAGCTGGCTGGACTACTCCCAGAGGAAAGGGTAGTTAAGTTCCACCCTCCCTTCTCTTGGCAGCTCGTTAGTACACCCTAGTCATTAAGAGGGTTTAACTGACAGACATATTAGACCTGCGCAGTTTATTTTGTTACGTTTGAAACAATCACTCAGGGTACGATACTTTATGACTGTAGGTTGGTGACCATGAACCTATTCGGGTTGGTCTTACTAATCCTCATAGACTTTGTATCTCTCCAGGGACCCAACTCTTAATTCCATTCATCCATCTCAATCTCTGTATTCCCTCGACCCCTTCACCCTCAAATTTCCCCTCATCTACAATTATATCGCCAAATCATTTCAGTTTCTTGTGCTATAAATTTCCAATGTATCTGTAGTTGCTATGTCCAGTCTCATTACGTTTTCAGAAACCATTCTATCAGTTTAACTTACCTTCATCATTCTCCTGTAGAACTACATTTCAAAGGCCTCTGACTTTATTCTGGTGTCTGGTAACAGTATCCAAGCTACTGAGCCGTACAAGAGTATTGGCCACACGTAGCAAATCAGAAGCCTTTATCTGAAATCACAGTAACTTTTTTCCTCTTAAATTAATTGATCCCTAAGCAACTAAAATTTTTAAATGTTTTTATTAAAACTAAATTGTTTTATTTTAATTTTTGGCTTTTTATATATACCGTCACTACTTTACTTCTCAAATACGCAATATTTTTCAACACCTTAAGTTTTATTTTGCTTCATCATTTTTATTTTATTTTCAATCTGCAAAAAATAAGTATTGTAAGCCAATAATCGTTGTCCTTTTTCTACTAACCTGTTAACCTGCATACTAAGAATATTTTATATTATTTTACCATTAACTTTTATACCTTCATCGCTACTTACAACTTTTTCATTACAAATTCTTTCGTTTACTTTTGCCTGAAACAGGATCTTATGATCTTTATCCTGTTAATAACTTCTTTTTTGGTTCACTTTTTTTTTACATTTTCCTGTTGTAACATCCCATGTAATCATCCTCCGTTTCCTTTCATTTATTTTCTTATGAAAATCACTTTTCGTCTACTTTTCTGTGAACTTCTTTATTAGCCCCAATGTCTTCGAACCAACCTTTCTCCTATCCATTTTCTTTATAATTTAATTTAGTATAAATTCAGTGTTCGTGTGTCATTCTTCTGTCCTATTTATTTTTATTAATCCCATTATGTTTCATTTCTTGCTTTTCAAGTCCTTCCTCCAGTTTCAATTTCCTGTCTCTGTTTTCAGCTTCCCTAAATGCCGATCGATTTTATCCAGCGTTTATCTTTTTAATTTCTTAAGTTTTTGCCTCACTGAACTCATTTCTGAGACACGATTTGTGTCACAATCTCTCCCTGGGTAGTTCTTAGTGTGGGTTACCGAGTTCTTCAGTGTTTCTTGGAACAAAATTGTATCTATTTTTCCCAACAATACCGTTTTTTCCATTATCCTGAGGTAATATCCATGTAGAAAGATGTCTTTGGTGATGATATAACAATAAATTATCTTTGCTTAACAGTATTACCTACAAGTCTCATGTTTTCCTTGAATATATAAATAACAAATAATATCTTCTGCTAATATTATTTGAACCATGAACCTGTCCATCTTACTACTCTCGATGAGAAAATAAACCAATGTAACCCTTTCACCTCCCTGGAAACATATTCCCACTTTCCTCTTTCTTATAATGTTTTCTCATTCTAAGTTCCTGTTTTGAGTTTAGGTCTAGTATTAAGCTTTATGGGTTTGTTTTGTTTTTCTGGCTAAGGCTTTGTTTTCCTAGTACAGTGCTTTCTAGCTCCTGGTGGCACACTGCTTGTAACACGGGAAGCAATGTGGCTGGACCCGTAAGTGACGATGATACAACAGATATAGCTAAGAGTCCCTTATAGTATAGAGTCCACTGAGCCCGACTCCATGGCTACTCAAGGTTAACAACTGAAGCCCGGTGACTTTCCCCGCCAGTGAAGTATGAGGAAGTAGGAAAAGTTAGGAACGAGCTCTGAGGGGTAGAGATCGCTTATACCTGACGCTGGTCCATCACAAATTCATAACCCTAATTTAGCCTTTATATTACATAGATTTTCTAGATAAATAACAGGAACACGGTTCATACACGAATTATCTTAAGCAACTCTTCAGTCCTTAATAGTGAAGAGCACACAGATGTTGACCAGCAGGAGCTCTCGACCCTTCAGTGTCCAGAGACAATCTTTTGCCCCCATCCTCGTGAAAACAGTTTCTGGAAATCAACTCTTTGATTCACATCGTCTAACAATGCACTTTCTCAAGCGAATTAGATATATGGTAGCCACGTGGTCATGTACTGTACGTCAGTCCCTTTGTATATTTAGTCTGAAGATGATATACAAGACGATGTAATAATGAACATCCTCACAGGTTGGAAGTTATAAAGATTTAATTGATTTTTGTATTTTCCAGAATTCAATTATCTACAATTCCTTCCTGCGCTTTACTTAGGTCAGGGGTTAATGATACTGGTCGGAGATGACCAGTTACCGTAGGAACTTTGGTTAACGGTATTGTTGCAGGATGTTTCATGTATCTGTAAATGTTACTGAGATTAACGATTCTGTAAAGATATAAGTAAAAGAGTTGTTAATCTCATATACATTGAGGAAGAATTAGTACATGACTCCCCAGTAAACGCAAAGCCAACCCAGGAAAATGTGTGGAGGAAAATAGTGTTAGGATTAATTAATATTTGTATTCAAATCTTTGACAAAAGTAGAACCCCCAAATGTTTGATGATATGAACGTAAAAATTCGATTTAAAAGCTCGGCAAATAATGTAGGAGCGTGAAGAATGAAACCAAACATGCAAACGGTGATTTTGTTTTTTTATTGACTTGTATGTAAAGAGAAAGTGGTCTTAGTAAATACTTCCTCAAACTATGTTTTATATACAGGTATACACTGTGAAAATGAGATGAAGTCGGGATTAAGAATAAGTCTATAATGGGTTATGTAATGACTGATAAAAAGATACAAAGGTAATGAGAAGAATGACAATAAACTCACACATATATCTGAAATATGTAAAACTAATATGAGGTGTCTTCTTAACACAAAGAATATAGGAATACGTGAAATTTTTATGGAATGGAGGAAAACTGGGAGAAGAGGAGAAGCAAAAAGTATAATATGAAAATAAAAGAACAAGACGAGGTAATAAAGGAAATATAGTAGCAGTTATATAAACAGTGTGTGGGACTACAGCAATAAGAGTATAGGTAAAACCACTGCCGCTGCCATGTGGTAGAAAATTAGTAATAAACAAGAAAATGGATAGTGGAATATTTACCTTACCTGCCTACCATATTTACCTAATGGCCACCCACTCGAGGTGGCCATGCCGAGGGAAGGAAGCCATTGGCCTGTGTAAGATCGTTCCATTGTCCATGATAGTTGTGTCTCGGGCTATTTTGAAGCTATACTGTTCTCAATTCTACAAGAGAGTAAGCAGAATGGTGAAACATCTTGCAGAAAATTAATTAATACGAGTAACAGAAGAGAACGTGGAAACAGAGAGAAAAGAATAAAAGGTTACAGAAGATGATGTAAGACTGAAGGAAAGAAGAGGGCTAAGAAAATGAAAAAAAAAGGAGGCTCAGTTTTGTAGGACTTAGAAAACTGCATCGTGAAATTATTTTAGAAACGAGGCCCACAGAAGATGGTCATTGTAGTGTAGTCGATTAAAGATTATTAAAGAAAGTGTAACAATAGAACTAGTTGGTGGCATAGAATTTTTTTACAATTATTATTGGTCCTTAGTGATGGGAACGAGTTGTTGGTCTTTAGTGATGGGGAAAATGCAAAACTCTCATGCTGGGAATAGGAAAGGGTGACGGAAAATTAAAGGAAAAATATTAAAGTGTTGGGAGTTAATGTTATGTCAATATAAAATTATTGTAGACATATATGTAATATAAACAAAACAAAAATAAATATTTTATGGGACGTGAGGAATATGAACGAAATTATATAACTGGCCATTTAGTTAGGGGAAATTAAAAAGAAAAAAATAGTGGAATCAATCTGCTGAATATACCTGGAAATATTTATAGTTTAGTAAGTCATAGGTAGTAGGCAGCTACCAAACAGGGAGGTACTACCGCCTGGGAGATATTGGAAGCATAATGTGTCGTCTAATGGTAGACCCTGCTGCCATATGGCATCACAAAAATTGTGACCAAGTCCCAGGTTGCTGATCTGACTTTCTGCCCCATTTACACACAATTGCAGGGTTTCAATTATTTCTTACTTTGACAACACAACATGCATACAGTATATCGTTTCTCACTATTGATCTTTCTTTTTTTTTACGGTTTATTATTATTATTATTATTATTATTATTATTATTATTATTATTATTGTTATTAATATTATTATTATTATTGTTATTATATCTTCGCTCCGAGGCCCTGATGTGGGTCATTGACCTGTGCCCGGGTGGCTAATCCTCGTAAAAAAAATAGTAAAATATTAAATAAATAAATAAAAGAATGGTGGAAAATTAAGAGAGTACTTGTACATGACTGGTGAAGAACAGGGAGGAGTTATGGATATGAGGGGATGTGTAGGTTACATGTTTATACAATAACTTATAGCGGGACTCCACCTGGCGGGGGAATAATATTGTTTGAAGAATTAAATGCTCTGAGAAAGTATATGATAGGACTGATATGGATGGTACTGTGAGGGGGAGGATGAAGTGATAGTAAACAAGAGGAGCTGTAAGTAGTTTATGGGGGTAAATGGAGGACTAAGTGAGAGCATTGTTGAGTTCTGGCTGTTATTTATGTTAGTTCAGTAAATCATGAGACTAATGGTACAGAAAATAAAGTAGTTGGATGATATTCTATTTACGATTACATCAAAATATTCCCATCCTTTTTAAAGTGCCAGTACCACCACTTGATCTTCTCTTACAGCACGTTGAGAAAGCCTTCTTTTGGTAGTGTGTTTGAAAGTTACCGTCACGGTGTAATTAAATTATTTTTCGGATTCATAACAGCGAGAATGGGACGTCAGCTCCAGTTTCTTCAGTATATGGGAACAATAATACACAGTAATTCTGTCCACTGAATATACTATGCTGTAATCATATTGGAGTCCTCTATCAAAAAAGAAAAAAAATGGAATGCACCACCTTCCCTGAGTATGACTTTTCCTTGTTGGGTCATGTGTTCCTATTTATTTTCATTGCGAGTTTTGTACTTTTGTTTGCTTCGAGATGGTAATACCAAAACTCTTCTGTGGTTGACAGATTAGCCTGTGTGTTGCTTTTTGTTGACCCAATAACACCCGTGGAACTAAATAAATTACAATATTTTAGTAAACCAATTCCCTATGAATAATAGCATGAGCTGTTCCACTTACATCATCAAAGCTTTAGCATTACTTCTCATTGTCCGATCTTTACGGATTTTCACGTTAACTTGAGGTTATCTTTAAGTCCCTTCTCCCTCTTGTATCCCTTGAGATATAAAGTGATCTTTGTATATTTAATGGATCATGTGGTGAATTTCCGTTGTGATTTTACTGAGTCACCAGCAAGATTTGAGAGATGTCCTTTATTCACAAATCCGTGATGGGTTGGCATTATAGCCTTCTTCTACAGACGATCTACCGAGACAGAATAATCGAATGAAAAAATCACAAAACTCTTTCAAACTTATTCTTGTAATATTAATGAGTCTCCAGAGGTGGACTGTCTTATTACTTATTGAACATCCCTCACGTATATGCAAATGTGGATATAATGATGAGGAAGTAAAGACGAGGGTTGCTGGGGCAGGAATTAAGTACCAGGATGTGACTAGTAATGGTGTGGCTATGTGAGGATGGTGTGGCGGTTTTTGTGGAAATTGAACAAGACGAACAAAGCCTAGCGGAGTCTGACGGGGTTATGGTGGGCAGTGAAGGAAAGTAAAGACGAATGTAAAGAAAGATAAGATAATGCATAATGGTGTCTGGGAAAAAAAGGACTTTAATACGTAATGCATCAAATTCCTTTTTGGGTAAACCTCAAAGAAAATAAAAACTGAAGGAATTACACGTATTTTTGTAGGATTAAAGTACTGTACTGGAAGAAATGTGGAAGTTGAAAAATTTAATATTACCTTAAAAAATAATACCATGTAATCAGAAAGAGAACAATGCAAAGGAAGAAGGAAGCTGGAGGATTAAGAGGAACCATTAAGAGAAGGACTATAAACTTGAGAACAGTAGGGAACAGAAATAGTACAATTACTTCTAACTTGACCTGCGGCAGTGAAATACACAAAGAAGCTAATTGCCCTAAAATTCAAGCCACAGGAACGATTTACCTGAGGGCTACATGAGCAATTAGCAGCAGGGAAGGGGTGAGAATAGGGATACATTTGGATGGGTCAGAGTGATTGTGAATTGTAAGAGATGGCGTATTGTTCCCTCAGGGGTTATGGAGCGGGCGTGGAGGTAAAGTGGTTGTTCTGGGGGGTAAAGGGAGACAACCTACTTCATGAGAGGGTAGTATGAAACAGTGCAGTAAGGATAAATCACAGAAAGGGGTAAACCGTAATGGGAACCGAAAAATACAACATAAAAATACGGTGATAAGGTAATTTTTTGACTCCCTTGTAGCGGCCACCTACTCAAATGGTCACCCATGGTTTGCGGCCTCACAGGTGTGTGTATATATATATATATATATATATATATATATATATATATATATATATATATATATATATATATATATATATATATATATATATATATATATATATATATATATATATATATATATATATAGGAATAGAGGAAACTGCAGCGGACCTTTTGGCCCAATGGCCCATACTGGGCAGTCCCGTTTACACCCAACCTCTGTTGTTCATATGTCCATCCAACTTATGTTTGAAACTATCCAGCGAATTCGAGTTAATGATGATGTTTGGTAACTTGTTCCACTCGTCTACTACCTTCTTTCCAAACCATTGTTTACCTATCTCGCGCCTAAATCTAAATTTGTATAATTTAAAACTATTGTTACGAGTTCGCTCCTGGTTGGATAGTATGAGTACCTTTGTTATATCACCTGACTTCCATGTATACGTCTCTAGAGGGAGTGCAAATTAAGATGCTTTAACCTGTCTCTGTACTCAAGGTTCCTAATGCCCGGGATTAGTCTTGTCATTCTCCTCTGAATTCTTTCTAGGGATTCTACATCCATTCTGTAGTACAGTGAACAGAACTGAACTGAGTAATCCAAGTGAAGTCTTACAAGCGCAATATATAGTTTTAGGATAACCTCGCGAGTCTTGTACCTAACAGTCCTTTGTATGAACCCAAGTACTTCGTTTGCCTTGCTTCGACCAAAGGCACAATGTTGACTTGGCTTAAGATTCCTACTTATCATTACACCTAAATCTTTCTGACAGTCCGATTTCTCTATAACAACGTTGTCCATTTGATATATGGCTTCTCTGGTTACATCTCATAGACTAAGTACTTTAAATTTGTCCACATTCAATTTCAACAGCCATTTTTCAGACCATGCGAAAAATTTCTTTTGATCTCCCGGTAGTTTTTCGGAGTCCTCGTCAGATATTACACGCCCTGTTTTAGTGTCGGCAGAAATTTTACTTATGTTGCTGTCTACGCCTATATCTATGTCCTGTATGTATATAATATAGAGTAATGGTCCAAGTACTGAGCCTTGGGGTACTCCACTAGTGACGTTACCCAAATCGGATTTAGTGCCGTTAATGCTTACTCGCTGTTTCCTGTCCTGTAACTATGCCCTAATCCATTTTAGGACGTCTCCTCCAATTCCACGAGTCTCTGCTTTTCGCATTAGTCTTTCGTGGGGTCTCTGTCAAAGGCTTTGCTGAAGTCGAGGTAAACTTCATCATAATCGTGCCTGTCATCCACTGATTCGAAAACAGTTGAAAAGAATATTAATAGTCAGACATGAACGCCCACTTGTGAAGCCATGTTGGGATTCATTGATCAACTTATGGTTCTCGAGGTGATTTCGAATAGAGTTTGAGATTATTGCTTCCAGTTATTTGCCTACAAATGATGTTAAACTGATTGGGCGGTAGTTAGAGGATAGTGATCTGTCTCCCTTCTTGAAAATCGGTATCACATTCGCTATCCTCCAGGACTCTGGTACTACACCCGTTTTTAATGACATGTTAAACAAATTGCTAAGGGATTACTTAGCTATTCCTTGCATTCCTTTAATACTTTGGCAAATATCTCATCTGGACTTGGTGACTTATTAGGCCTCAGACCATGGGTGTCTTTGGGGGTGTGGTGAGAATGAGAAGCAATTACACACTCTCACTTCATTCTCGGCAATTCGTTTCCTTTAATGTATTTCTTATTGTCTCAGGATGAGCGAACCTGAGAATCATGTTGCAGAAGTTGACTAAAGATGAAATAATTTCTGTGATGAAACAGTATTGGAAAACAGAAGATTCAGAGAAGTGTGTGTGTGTGTGTGTGTGTGTGTGTGTGTGTGTGTAATAATAATAATTAACGGTTTATTGAAAGAGGTCTGCAGCCCGAAGGCTGAAAATATACATTGGACAAAAATGACTTATTACATACAAAGACATGGGGTGGGTGGGTCGTTTCATTACTGAAAGAAGAAGGGACATGAAGTGATCATACAAATTATTATAGTTTACAGTTGATGGCCCGGACCTGGGTTGGTCATTGATACACCAGGTGGTGTGGTGTTCACGTGGTGTAGGAACTCGTCCTCGGGTGTTGATATGAAGGACCTCACGTGGTCATTGAGACACCAGGTCGTGTGGTGTTCACGTGGTGTAGTAACTCGTCCTCGGGTGTTGATACGAAGGACCTCACGTGGTCATAGAGACACCGGGTGGTGTGGTGTGGTGTTCACGTGGTACAGTGACTCGTCCTCGGGTGTTGATATGAAGGACCTCACGTGGATATGGGGGCACCCTGTGGTGTGGGGTGGTGTCACAGTACCTTACTCTGCTCGGTGATGTTGTGTTATCTCGTAGTAAGGGGCACAGCCGGCCGGCCCTCTGTTGTTCCCAGGGTGGACGGATTAACACCTCCTGGTCAGAAGATGGTGGTCAGTTCCTAGGGATTCTTATCTCACTGGTGGGTCACGGCTCTCACTGGTACTGTCTAGTGCTGAATTCACTGGCTTAAACACTGTTCATCACTAATCCCACTTCTTTCCGAAACGAAATTGTCACTTTTGATTATGTGTGTGTGTGTGTGTGTCATTACTTATGATATCACGTTTGTTGGATGTTACGATATAGAGTACCCAAGAGTACCTCAATTACTTATTAACTTTAAAAGTATTTGCCTCATGATCATAATGTAGTCTGTGTAATTTGATTGAGTAAAATAGAAATGTGAGCACATTTTTATGCTATAGCTTGGCACATTCAGTTGTATGTTCGAGTGTTCTCTTGTTGCCTTTATCCAAGGTGATATTTCTAAGCCTTACTTAATCTCCTTATTTTACATAGACTTTATAACAATTAATTTACCTACAGGCAGCGCGAACAAATAAAAAAGAATGATATGACCAAACGTTTTCAGTAACACAATGACCAGTTAGATACGCAACATCGCTTGTAAATTGTCTCTGCTGCAGGTACTGCCATGTTGCCTCATCCACACATTCAGTTTACTGTGCATCGCTTATCAAACATTAAATAGGAAAGATAGGAAAGGGACTCTCTCGATGTGTGTTGGGATCAACCAACAAACGAACGCAGAAATAGTGAGGTTGTGGGGTATGGGATGTTTGGGTTCACACTCAGGATGGGATGGAGAAAGGAAACTCACAATGTGCTCTCTGTATACATGTTGTATTGCATGTACAATGCAGCTTGGTGCTGGGAAGGCAGCATGGTTACAAGCGTTGAGTAGAGAGAGCTGGTTGGTGAGGATGCTCAGAGGAGGACAGCTTGTGGGTCGCCATGCTCGCCGGCGGGAGCGAGGGGAGCCAGGCAGCGGCGGCGGAGGAGGAGGAGGTGTTGCTTGCTGGTTGGTGTAGGTAGAAAGAGAGAGATCACCACGAGGTCAGGTCTTAAATAGTGGGGGGTAGGCGTGGCTTAGTAGTTGACCTCCGTGATGTATGGCGGCGCTGGTTGACCCAGACCACGAGGCATACACTGGGGAATTCGCGGGGTCGGCTACGCAGCGACAAACAGCGTTTGTAGGGGAGAAATTCACTACAAGGTTTTGTTGGAAACTCGCTAGATGGCTCCGTCGAGGTTTTTCGTCTGGCAGCGTTTATAATGTTTGGGAGATTGAATACACCTACACTATTTTATTATTCATCTTGAAGCAATTAGCAACCATACACATCTGTAAATAGATGACGCCACTGTTCGACAACACATTTAAGCTGTGTTGTTATGTTATTGCTGTGCTTCAACAACGAAGGTCTTTAAGTGCGTAACAAGGTTAGTAATTACACTATTCTAACAACATTTGAAAAATCATGGGAGATAAAACTCTGTTGTGTTGTGCTTAGGGCAGCAACTTTCCTGCCTTCTGTATATCTCTGAGGAAAACTACTGTTCTGTTTGTTTAGTGGTGTGCAGCTGGTAAGCAGAATTTCATAAATGACTAAAACCAATCCACCACACCTAGAACTGTGTAGCAAGAGTAAAAACTTCAGACATGAAATAAAAGTGGAGGGAGACGAGAGAGAGGAGGGGGAGGAGGAGAGTAAGAGTGGGAGGAGGCGAGAGAGAGGAGGGGAAGGAGGAAGATGAAAGAGAGGAGGAAGAGAATATAATTTTGGAGAAAGACGAGAGCAATGAGCCTTAAGAGATGGATTGGTGAATTAATGATCAGGGAAGATTGAACGCGGCAGCTGGGACTCAAGTTCTCCTGTCTCTAAGTACTTGAGTGTGTCCTTGTGGCACTTTACTCTTTATTATGTGTTGGACCTAAATAAACTAAAATGGCTCACTGTGAAAATACCCAAAGAAGTGTTGCAGTATAGCTAATATAATTTATTTACTATGATACAAGGATAAACATACGGTAGAATAATGAGATCAGATGAAAATTTGCCCCCCAGCTTATATCATATCATATCCTAGGTAGCATTTGGGTGTTTAATCATCAGGTGAAATAAGTTGTGGGAGCTAATCAGGTGATCTGGATAATAAAATATTGGGAATAATCAGAAGCAGTGAATGTTGGCCAATGGGTTTCTTGGATAATTTCTTTTCTTACACCCACCATAATGACAGGCGGTTTTCTTATGCATGTAGCTATTAAGTTTTACACCAAGCAGCATCGTCCATGATTGTCCTGGTGAATGCTTATTATTATTATTATTATTATTATTATTATTATTATTATTATTATTATTACTATTATTATTATTATTACTATTACTATTATTATTATTATTATTATTATTATTATTATTATTATTATTATTATTATCATTATTATTATTATCATTACTTATACTATTAGTATCACTTTTATAATTGTTATTTCATTGTTATTATTATTATTAGTAGTAGTAGTAGTAAACCAATAGTAATTAGTTTCGAGTTTCCTCATCCAATTATCATCATCGCTTCCAATATTTTATCTCGGAGTTGCCCGGCTCTTGAAATTGACTAACCCCGTGGGACTCTGATTGGTCGAGATGTTTTCAAACATTTCCATTGCAACTATCAATCCCATTCACTTCTCATCGTGAATCCTGAGATCATTATTAGCACGAGGTCACGATATGATCACTTCTGGTCTGTGATTGGACAAAAGATTTACACCCACTTTCTTAAAAACCAAACAACCGATTTACGTAAAATCAAAATTAGAAATTTCCGTGTCTTGAGTCCTCCAAATTGTTTACCAAACATAACATTACAGTATGACGATGTGATAGTAAAGCCACACCTAAATGTTTGACTTACTTCAAAACACTTACTTTTAAACAGTGGTGGGCACAGCTAAACGAAAAGTTAGCTTCGCTAACCGCTAATCTGCTAACTAAAAAGTTAACTTCGCTAACGCTAAACGGCTAAACAGCTAAAAAAAATTAGCGGAAGCTAACGCTAACCGCTAACTTTTATTATATAAATTTAGCTTCGTTTTTTGGGGGGCTCTAAAACCCTTAAAAACAGACCTAGAGAGCTGAAATTCTCATATGTTGTCTTGTAGCTTAGACATAGAACTTTCCAAAAAGGTATAGCATGCCAAGATCAGATGATGATTAAGGTGTACACAAATAATTAAATGAACAAATGAAATTAAACATTAGTTTACATTCAAGTTTCAACATACACTTTATAATCTTTATTTACTGTACGAAAAGACAGAAAGTATTAAACGAATCCAAAAACTATAGTACTGTATAGCATAGGTAGCAAATAGCATCATGCCAAGATCAGATGATGATCAACTTATCAAGGTGTACACTACACAATTTCACAAATAATTAATTTGCATTCTCATACAACCTATCGGCCTTATTCATTATTCATGTAAATATGCAATACCAACCACATACACATTATACCAGTGCATTTTTATATAACTTATTGTTGGTCTTAGTCATTATACCAGTCCATTTTTATATAACTTATTGTTGGTCTTAGTCATGTAAATAAATCATGTCTTGTCACGTTTACATTTACTAACACACAGTCAGCCAAGCGTGCCTGACTGGCTGTTGGAGACACGCGTCGCGGCGTCACACGCTTACAACACACAGGAACAAATATGCATAAATTTTGTTAGCGGACTTAAAGTTAGCGGAACTAAATTTAGCGGAAGCTAATTGGTCTGCTAATGGTTTCCAAAGTTAGCAAAAACGCTAATCCGCTAACGAGAAAGTTAGCTTCGCTAATTAGCGGTTAGCTGATTAGCGGAACCGTGCCCACCACTGCTTTTAAATTAAAACAGCTTTCAAATTATACATAGTCTCTCACTTAAATAGACACGTTAACTGAGCACCAGTTAAGAGGTAAAACTAATGTGTGAGGAATAGTTATCTTACGAAGCTTTATGGATGAAGGTTCTGGCACTTGAGGAGGATCACCTCTAGACGCCACAGCTTACTTCACCTGAAGATGAACCATAAGTCTGACGTCTATTACATCTGTGACTTGTATGACCAGAGACCAGTGTGACGTGGGCGACCAGTGTGACGGCGACCGTGACTTGGTGGGCGACCTGTGTGACTTCAGGCGACCTGTGACGTGTGGCGACCAGGGATGGCGACCTGTGCAGACGTGTGATGAACGTGACGTGTATGACCTGTGTGACGTGTGGCGACCAGACGGCGACCAGTGTGATGGCGACCAGTGTGATGGCGACCAGTGTGGGGATGGCGACCAGTGGGGATGTGGCGACCTGTGGGACGTGGCGACCAGTGTGACGTGTATGACCTGTGTGACGTGTATGACCTGTGTGGACGTGTGGCGACCAGTGTGACGTGGCGACCAGTGTGACTTGTATGACCAGTGACGTGTGGGCGACCAGGACGTGTGGCGACCAGTGTGACGTGCTGACCAGTGGCGACCTGTGACGTGTATGACTCAGTGACGTGTGGCGACCAGTGACGTGGCGACCAGTGTGGTGGCGACCAGTGGACGTGTGGCGACCAGTGTGACGTGCGGCGACCTGTGTGACGTGTGTATGACCTGTGTGACGTATGACCAGTGTGACGGGCGACCAGTGACTTGTATGACCAGTGTGACGTAAGACCAGTGTGACGTACATGACCTGTGTAACGTGTATGACAAGGTGTGACGTGTGACAAGTGCGACGTGTATGACCTGTGTGACGTGTATGACCCAGTAACGTGTACATGACAAGTGTGACGTGTGTGACAAGTGCGACGTGGCGACCTGTGTGACGTGTATGACAAGTGTGATGTGTATGACTCAGGGGACGTGTATAACCAGTGTGACGTATGACCTGTGTAACGTGTATGACAAGGTGACGTGTGTGACAAGTGTGACGTGTATGACCAGTGTGACTTGTATGACCAGTGCGACGTGTATGACCCAGACGTGGCGACCCAGACGTGGGCGACCAGTGTGGCGTGTATGACCTGTGTGACGAAGACCAGTGTGACGTGTATGACCCAGACGTGTGTGACAAGTGCGACGGTATGACTCAGGTGACGGCGACCCAGGTGACGTATGACCAGTGGCGTGGCGACCTGTGATCAGGCGACCAGTGTGACGTGGCGACCTGTGCGACTTGTGGCGACTCAGGTGACGTGTGGCGACCAGTGCGACGTGTATGACCTGTGTGACGTATGACAAGTGTGACGGTGTGACAAGTGCGACGTGTGGCGACCAGTGACGTGTGACAAGTGTGACGTGTATGACCAGCGTGACGTGTGACAAGTGCGACGTGTATGACCTGTGTGACGTGGCGACCAGTGGCGGCGACCTGTGTGACGTGGGCGACCAGTGTGACGTGTGACAAGGTGACGTGGGCGACCTGTGTGACGTGTATACCGTGTGGCGGGATGACCCAGGGGATGTGGCGACCAGTGTGACGTGGCGACCAGGTGGTGTATCACCTGTGTGACGTGTATGACCAGTGCGACGTATGACCAGTGTGACGTGTAATATGACCAGTGTGACGTATGACCAGTGTGACGTGAATGACCAGTGTGACGTGGCGACCTGTGACGTGTGGCGACCAGTGTGACGTGGCGACCTGTGTGACGTGGCGACCAGTGTGACGTGGGCGACCTGTGTGACGTGTATGACCCAGATGCGGCGACCTGTGACGTGGCGACCACTTTGACGGCGACCAGTGTGACGTGGCGACCAGGTGACGGGCGACCTGTGTGACGTGTGGCGACTCAGGTGACGTGGCGACCTGTGACGTGGCGACCAGTGATGGCGACCTGTGACGTATGACCAGTGTGACGTGTGTATGACCACAGACGTGTGGCGACCTGTGACGTGTATGACCAGTGTGACGTGTATGACCACTTTGACGTGGCGACCAGGTGACGTAAGTGACCAGTGACGTGGCGACCTGTGTGACGTGGGCGACCTGTGACGTGGCGACCCAGGGGATGTGGCGACCGTGTGACGTGGGCGACCTGGGGACGTATGACGGTGTGATGTGCGACCAGGGATGTAATGACCAGACGTGGCGACTTGTGACGTGTGTACAACCAGGACGTGGTGACTCCAAAGGATGCACCAGTGTGACGTGTAGCGACCTGTGTGACGTATGACCAGTGTGACGTATGACCCAGACGTGGCGACCTGTGTGACGTATGACCTGGGACGTATGACCACTTTGACGTATGACCAGTGTGACGCATGACCAGTGGGATGCAGGACCTGTGAGGTGGCGACTGTGTGACGTGGCGACCCAGAGACGTGGCGACCAGTGTGATGCGCGACCTGGTGACGTGGCGACCAGTGACGTGGGCGACCACAGACGTGTATGCGACCCAGGTGACGTGTGGCGACCAGTGTAACGTGTGGCGACCACAGACGTGTATGACCAGTGGACGTATGACCTGGTGTGACGTGTATGACCTGTGTGACGTGTATGACCCCAGACTTGGTACACCCAGACGTGTAGGCGACCCAGGTGACGGCGACCAGTGTGTGACTTCAGGCGACCAGGTGACGTGTATGACCTGTGTGACGTGGCGACCAGTGTGACGTGTATGACCTGTGACGTGTATGACCAGTGTGACTTGTGGCGACCAGTGTAACGGCGACCTGTGTGATGTGGCGACCTGTGTGACGTGTGGCGACCGTCAGTGTGACGGTGGCGACCAGTGTGACGGCCCAGGTGACGTGTGGCGACCAGTGTGATCGCGTATGACCAGTGACGTATGACCTGTGTGACGTATGACCAGTGTGACGTGTGGCGACCCAGGTGACGTATGACCTGTGTGGACCAGGCGACCAGTGACGTATGACCTGGGGACGTGTATGACCAGTGTGATTTGTATGACCAGTGATTTCAGGCGACGCAGGGGATGCGGCGACCTGTGTGACGTATGACCTAAAGATGTGGTGACCTGTGTGACGTGGCGACTTCTGGTGACTTGTGGGCGACCAGTGTGACGTGGCGACCTCTGTGACTTGTGGGCGACCAGTGGACGTAGGCGACCTGTTTGACGTATGACCAGTGTGGACGTGTAGCGACCCAAAGATGCGGCGACCTGTGTGACGTATGACCGATGACGTGTATGACCAGTGACGTAGTGACCTGCATCGTAGGCGACCAGTGTGACGTGGCGACCTGTGTGACGTGTATGACCAGTGTGACGTGTGGCGACCTGTGTGACGAAGCACTGTGTGATGTGTATGACCATTGTGACTTGTATGACCAGTGACGTATGACCATTGTGACCAGGCGACCAGTGTGAATTAGGCACCTGTGTGACGTATGACCAGTGTGACGTGTATGACCAGTGTGACGTAGGGCGACCAGTGTGACGTGGCGACCTGTGTGACTTCAGCGACCAGTGTGATTTGTATGACCACCAGTGTGACGTATGACCATTGTGACTTGTTAGATGACCAGTGTGGACGTGTGGCGACCAGTGTGGGCGTAAGACCAGTGTGTGACTTAGGCGACCTGTGTGACGTGTGTATGACCTGTGTGACGTGGGTGGCGACCTGTGTGACGTGGCGACCTGTGTGACGTGTATGACCAGTGTGTGACTTCAGGCGATCAGTGTGACGTGGCGACCTGTGTGACTTTGTGGCGACCAGGGTGACGTGTATGACCTCTGTGACTTGTATGACCAGTGTGACGGTATGACCCAGGTGACGTATGACCTGTGTGACGTGTGGCGACCAGTGGTGACGTATGACCTGGTGACGGCGACCAGGTGACTTCAGGCGACGAGGTGACTTCAGGCGACCAGTGTGACGTGTGTATGACCTCTGGTGACTTGTAGGCGACCAGTGTGACGTGGCGACCCAGGGTGACGTGGGTAAGACCTGTGTGTGACGTGGCGACCTGTGACGTGTAAGACCAGTGTGACTTGGCGGCCAATGGTGTGGTGACCTGTGACGTGTATGACCTATGTAACGTATGACCAGTGTGACGTGTACACCAGTGTGTGACGTGTATGACCTGGTGTGACGTGTGGCGACCTGTGTAACGTGTATGACCAGTGTGGACGTGGCGACCAGTGTGACGTGTGGCGACCTTCTGCAGATTTCAGGCGACCAGTGTGACGTGGCGACCTGTGTGATGTATGGACCCGTGTGACGTGTGGCGACCTGTGTGACGTGTATGACCAGTGTGACTTGTTTGCCAATGTGAGGTGTATGACCCAGTGACGTATGACCCAGTAACGCGGCGACCAGTGTGACGTGGCGACCAGTGTGACGTGTATGACTCAGGACGTATGACCTGTGTAAAACGTATGACCAGTGTGACGTATGACCAGTGTGACGAATGAATTCTGTGACGTGTATGACCTGTGTGACGTGTATGACCTGTGTGACGTGACAAGTGCGGCGACGTATGACCCAGACTTGTATGACCAGTGTGACGTATGACCCAGACGTGGCGACCTGTGTGACGCGGCGACCGGTGACGTGTATGACCTGGGTGACAGGGCGACCAGTGCGACGTATGACCAGTGTGACGTATGACCAGTGTGACGTGGCGACCTCTGTGACGTGTATGACCAGTGACGTGTATGACCAGTGCCGTGGCGACCTGTGTGACGTGTGGCGACCTGTGTGACGTGTATGACCTGTGACGTATGACCAGGTGATGTGCGGCGACCTTCAGACTTAGGCGACCAGGTGACGTGGCGACCAGTGTGACTTTAGCGGCTAATGTGAGGTATGACCCCAGATTTGTATGACCAGTGTGGGGATGTGGCGACCAGTGTGACGGCGTGTATGACCAGTGTGACGTATGACCAGTGACGTGGTGACCAGTGTGACGTATGACCTATGTGACGTACGACCGTGACGTGTATGACCTATTACGTCTGACCTGTAAAACCAGCATCAGGACCTGTAAGACCAGCATCAGGACCTGTAAGACCAGCATCAGGACCTGTAAGACCAGCATCAAAACCTGTAAGACCAGCATCAAGACCTGAAGACCCACTTCAGGACCTGTAAGACCAACGTCAAGACCTGTAAGACCCACTTCAGGACCTGTAAGACCAGCATCAAAACCTGTAAGACCAGCATCAAGACCTGTAAGACCCACTTCAGGACCTGTAACCAGCATCAAAACCTGTAAGACCAGCATCAAGACCAAGACCCACTTCAGGACCTGTAAGACCAACGTCAAGACCTGTAAGACCAGCATCAGGACCTGTAAGACCAGCATCAAGACCTGTAACCCACTTCAGGACCTGTAAGACCAACGTCAAGACCTGTAAAACCAGCATCAGGACCTGTAAGACCAGCATCAAGACCTGTAAGACCCACTTCAGGACCTGTAAGACCAGCATCAAAACCTGTAAGACCAGCATCAAGACACTGTAAGACCCACTTCAGGACCTGTAAGACCAACGTCAAGACCTGTAAGACCAGCATCAGGACCTGTAAGACCAGCATCAAGACCTGTAAGACAAGCATCAGGACCTGTAAGACCAGCATCAAGACCTGTAAGACCACCATCAGACTAAGACCCACTTGGACCTGTAAGACCCACTTCAGGACCTGTAAGACCCACTTCAAGACCTGTAAAACCAGCATCAGGACCTGTAAGACCAGCATCAAGACCTGTAAGACCAGCATCAGGACCTGTAAGACCAGCATCAAGACCTGTAAGACCCACTTCAGGACCTGTAAGACCCACTTCAAGACCCAGCATCAGGACCTGTAAGACCAGCATCAAAACCTGTAAGACCAGCACAAGACCTAAGACCCACTTCAGGACCTGTAAGACCAACGTCAAGACCTGTAAGACCAGCATCAGGACCTGTAAGACCAGTATCAAGACCTGTAGACCAGCATCAAGACCTGTAAGACCCACTTCAGGACCTGTAAGACCCACTTCAAGACCTGTAAAACCAGCATCAGGACCTGTAAGACCAGCATCAAGACCTGTAAGACTAGCATCAAGACCTGTACGACCAGCATCAAGACCTGTAAGATCCACTTCAGGGACTGTAAGAACGTCACAGACCTGTAAGACCAGCATCAGGACCCAGAGAAGCACAAGACCTGAGACCAGCTTCAGGACCTGTAAGACCACCATCAAGACCTAAGACCCACTTCAGGACCTGTAAGACCCACTTCAGGACCTGTAAAACCAGCATCAGGACCTGTACGACCAGCATCAAGACCTGTAAGACCAAAGAGTCAGGACCTGTAAGACCAGCATCAAGACCTTTAAGACCCACTTCAGGACCTGTAAGACCCACTTCAAGACCTGTAAAACCAGCATCAGGACCTGTAAGACCAGCATCAAGACCTGTAAGACCAGCATCATGACCTGTAAGACCAGCATCAAGACCTGTAAGACCCACTTCAGGACCTGTAAGACCAACGACAAGACCTGTAAAACTAGCATCAGGACCTGTAAGACCAGCATCATGACCTGTAAGACCAACATCAGGGCCTCTAAATCCAGCATCAGGACGTGTAAGACCAGCATCAAGACCTGTAAGACCCATTTCAGGACCTGTAAGACCAGCATCATGAACTGTAGCACCATCATCAGTACCTGTAACACCATCATCAGGACCTGTAACACCATCATCAGGACCTGTAACACCAATGTCAGGACCTATATGACCACTGTCAGCAGTATCAACACATACGTGGCTGACTCAGAACAACAACCATAAAAATATATTTATAGGACAATGAATCCAGAGACGGCCATGAAGGAGGATTTTATCAGCGTCTTCGGTAATGGTGGGTTTTCCTCCTGCTGGCGCCTCGTCAGTAGTGGATGTGACTCCTGCTGGCGCCTCGTCAGTAGTGGATGTGGCTCCTGCTGGCGCCTCGTCGGTAGTGGATGTGACTCCTGCTGGCGCCTCGTCAGTAGTGGATGTGGCTCCTGCTGGCGCCTCGTCGGTAGTGGATGTGGCTCCTGATGGTGCCTCATCGGTAGTGGATGTGGCTCCTGATGGTGCCTCGTCGGTAGTGGATGTGGCTCCTGCTGGCGCCTCATCGGTAGTGATGTGGCCCTGTTGGTGCTTCTGTCAGTAATGAATGTGGCTCTTTTGCGCCCTGTCGGTAGTGGATGTGGCCCTGCTGGCGCCTCGTCGTAGTGGATGCGACTCGCTGGCGCTCGTCAGTAGTGGATGGCTCTTCGCTGGCGCCTCGTCGGTAGTGGATGGGCTCCCTGATGGTGCCCTCATCGCGTGATGTGGCTCCTGATGGTGCCTCGTCAGTAGTGGATGTGGCTCCTGCTGGCGCCTCGTCGGTAATGGATGTGGCTCCTGTTGGTGCTTCGTCAGTAATGAATGTGGCTCTTTTTGGTGCCTCGTCGGTTGTGGATGTGGCTCCTGTTGGCGCCTCGTCGGTAGTGGATGTGGCTCCTAATGGTGCCTCGTCAGTAGTGGATGTGGCTCCTGCTGGTGCCTCGTCGGTAGTGGATGTGGCTCCTGCTGGCGCCTCATCGGTAGTGGATGTGGCTCCTGATGGTGCTCTCTGTCAGTAGTGGATGTGGCTCCTGTCTCCTGCTGGCTCGTCGGTAGTGGATGTGGCTGGCGCCTCGCCGCTGGCTCGTCGGTAGTGGATGTGGCTCCTTATGGTGCCTCGTTAGTAGTGAATGTGGCTCCTGTTGGGTAGTGGATGTGGCATCGTCTCCTGTTGAATGTGGCTCTTTTGGTATCAGGTGAATGTGGCTCCTGATGGTGCCTCGTCAGAGGATGTGCCTTGCTGGCGCCTCGTCGGTTGCGGATGCGGCTCCTGTTGGTGCTTCGTCAGAAATGAATGTGGCTCTTTTTTGGCCCTCGTCGGTTGTGGATGTGGCTCCTGTTGGCGCCTCGTCGGTAGTGGATGTGGCTCCTAATGGTGCCTCGTCAGTAGTGGATGTGGCTCATGCTGGTGCCTCGTCAGTAGTGGATGTGGCTCCTGTTGGCGCCTCGTCAGTATTGGATGTGGCCTTTGCAAGTGCTTCGTCAGTAGCGGACATGGCTCTTTCTGGGGCCTCATCAGTTCTTATAAACCACCACAAACACTTACAACACGCACAAGGCCGTGATGCAATATTGTATAAATATGTCATATTTTGGTTGGTATGAGGACGTTCATCAGCACCTCAGTATGGTGTCACCTGTCACAGTGTCAGTGTCTCAGCATGGTGCTGGTAGTTTTAGTTGTCAGAACAACAGCGTCTCAGTATAGAGGGGTCTAGTATCATATGCCACAGTGTCAGTACCCCAGCTGTGTTCTTCAGAGTTCTGATGAACAGCTTAGGTATTTTACTGTGGGCGAGGTGTGTGCATGTTTGTGCATGTCTGCCATGCGGGTAGGTCACTAATGATTGCGTGATTTTTCCATGGGTGTGTGTTGTCATTTTTGCCAATAATGAAAAACTAATAGATACCGTTATCACGGATAAGATAAGTTTATCACCACTAGCAAGGGAGCCGGCTCCCCTACGTGCAGTGTTCTTGTTGCCAGTGTGGGGTCAACATGGCACGCCTCGTCCATCTGCTATCCCTCCTGCCCCTGCTAAATTGCTGCCTTGTTCTGACTTCTGCTGATCGTGAGTGTTGTAGGGAAGCCTGTTGGGGGATTATGCTAACTGCAGCGCTTATGAATGTACAGGTACCCCCTCAACTTTAAGGGTTGCTGAGCATTTCACTCTGAGAGGGTGCATTAAATATTAAACTATCATTTTGATTTTTGATTTTCACTTGGAATATGTGCATTGAAACATAGCTAGACCAAATCTTAACTCTTTATATATAAAATTTTAAGATATATAATTATAAAATTAATGGACCTCTTCAACTCAAAACATCTCAAGAACCGTTTGAAATTATGACTTTAGAATTATTCCTTGAAATATTTAGTGCTTTGCCAATATATTCCTGTGAGTTTACTTCCCTATGTCACCAATTACTAAGTTTTAATGGAATTGAAATGAACAACTGAAAACAAAATAATCACAAGAATCGGATCATAAATAGTAGAATTGAAATCTTGAAAGCACCGATAACTTACGAACAAAATAAAATGGATAAAAAGAGAGCATCAAAGTTTTAAGTTCAAATATACATCTGTATAAACGTAACGGAAGGAAATATAGCAGTTTACATAATATATGCGGCAAAAAATGTATAAGGATTAAGGCAAAACAAAAATCATAAGAATCGGACAATAAAGAGTGGAGCTATAGTCTGAGCAGCACCAGTAACTTACAACACTACGAGAAAACGACCGTCTCAGTTTTACAGTAAACGTCAGTATGGAGCAAATTATCGGTGTGCATTGTATTATACTTGTGGCGAGGGGTTGTATGATGTGTTGGAGTATCTTAATATAAGCGTGGTGTTCATATCGAACCTCGTCGTTGGAGGAAAATAATGTCTTCTTGAATGAGGGTTTTATTTTACCTGCGATGGGCCCCTTCCTCATTCTCAACAATATCTCGAAGCTAAGATCCATGAGCCTTTCACTGGCACCATAGTATGGCTCGGCAACAATTTTTCTCTTCTTTTTTTTTTGGGGGGGGGGGGGCTTTGGTGATGTGAGGATCTCCCGTTGTACGTCCCACTTCTTCAGCAATGCAATTACCTCTCTCGTTGTGTCGATCCTTAGTTCCTTACCGAGGTCGCCTACCTCATTCCCCATGTTGAAATTCAAGATTGACTGTGTTACAGCAAAGTATAGGATGGGTTTGTTAAGATTTTTACCATTGGACAATATTTCCAAATCCTATTATGCAAGGATTAATTAGGAATTTAGGTCTTGCCTTTTAAGCACTTTCTGACGCTGACCATCATTGTCATTGCTTTCAGTCATAGTCTTATTTACTAATTTTCTCAGTGCCGTGCTCATTCTCTTACTTAATAGTTTATACACTCCTCTATAGTTATTTTATGACCTTCTCTATACAGCCCAGCATTGGCATTCAGCGTGCAAACAACATCGTAAGTTGAACAATCCCGTCACAATTGTATGTGGTGTACCGAAATTTCCTGGAGCCACCCATCCCCTACATTCTCATTGAACATGTCTCCTCCACCCCTCCTGATGTCCCTTCATAATTTTTCTTACAAGCAGGTCTTTGTCGCCCCATTAATCTGTCAGACGCTTGCTGGGTTATTTTTTCCACGAAAGTTGTGTGGATTTGGACTTACAGTCATACATCGCTTTGACAGCACTTCAAAATCTTCCAGGTGTCGTCTCGCTTCTGTTACAGCTTACACGCAACACCTACAATCTATACTTAGCAAACTCATCTGCAGTTAAGTTGCCTATTTTTTGGGCAACACAGAATATCTCCAATGCACGGAAACTTGACCCGTCCAGCATACAAGCATATATGCAGCAAAGACTTGTCAAAGAAACAGTCTTACATCCTCTCTTCGTAGTGTCAGAGGTCATCTCACTTGACAGGTACACTGTCTGGACTCGCGGGGGGGGGTGTCGACACCGGCGACGCTTACTTCCGGTGGACGTGTATATAAGCTCCCAGCCTCGCCTTGAAGTCCAGTCCACCTAGAGCCCTGCAACACGCAGCACCTCCTCTAAAGAAGCTCCTGCACAGCAACTCCTCTACCACACAGCAACTTCCCAGCACCAGACTGTTTTGTTTATAATATATTTATATAAGAAAACTGCCATTAAGAGTTTCCCTTCTCCAACCCATCCTGAGTGCGATTCAACATCACGAAACCCCACAATGGTGACCCCCGGAGAAACGGACTCACACAGGATGGATGAGAAACGGATCACTCTCCCAGTCTTCAATCACAACATTGAAGACTGGCTAATCCACATGTAGACAGCTCTCATCGGCTCAACAGCTACAGACGAACAGAAGTACGTCGCCCTGGTCTGTTCCCTGCCAACATAAATCGCCACACAAGTTGCAGAAGTCATCACTAAGCCCCTAGATGACAACAAATTCGCAGCTCTACGAGATGCTCTCAAGAGGCGATACCAGCAGCCTGGCACCAGTCTCCTGCAAGACCTATCCGGCCTCTTCCTCGGCAACTCAACGTCTGCACGTCTCAGGGACGAGATGCGGAGACTGAACTCCCGCCACACAGACAGGCTTCCTGACACTATCCTGCGCCAGCTTCACACTCAGAAGCTCCCTGCAGAAGTTCGTCTCGTCCTCTCAGCATTAGACTACTCTACTACCTCGGCGACCTATGCAGCCACGGCAGACAGAGTATTCCACGAATACACTGCTGTGCGCCATGCTGCCGCGAACAACTCAGTGGCCACACCATCACTTAGCTCCGGTCTCGTCAACCAGATCAACGCTCCTCAGAGAAGTAGTATTCTACCAGACAAACAAGACTTGAGGGACCTGCTACAATCTCTACACCGCAGGATGGACACCCTCGAGCAGCTTTGCTCCTCCATGCCTGCTGCTGCTCCTGTTCCTGCCCCACGCACTGTGTCCTACCGACCCCAACATCCCCGTCCTGCCTCACACCCCGCCGTCAGCCCCCAGCACAGTGTACCTCCCCTTTGTTGGTACCATCATCGTTTTGGTACAAACGCTAGATGCTGTGAGGCTCCTTGCAACTACACGAGGAAGCGACATCGACGGGGATTGGTAGACTCCATAACCTCTGACACTATCAAGCAGCACATCACATGCCTTACTTCTGACCTTGATCACTTCACTCCTGCTGCCCGTCACGACCTACTGCAAACACTACGACAGGCAGTTTCTGCATTCAAGGCTACTGCCCCACGCCAGCCTTCCCATCACCCTAAACACATTCATCCCGCACCTCCTTCGTCTGTCTGCCCACAATTGCCACTTGCAGCACCACCTCGCCCACAACATTTCTGCGTACCCTCTTTTCATCCTCAGGTACCTACTGCTTCTGATATGGACCCTGCTCCTGACGTGGACACTGCTCCTGATGAGGGTCCTGCATCCGGCCTTAATGGCCCAGATACCCCACGCGGCACCCATGAGGACTTTGCACTTGCCGCTAGAGAAGCACCACATTCCTTGCCTGTACAACCTTGTCTTATCCACAACCCTCCTTCTCCCTCTGCTTCTCCCACAGATCTCGTGTCCCTAGACAGAGTCGTCACCTGTAGCGGCCGAGTGGTTCACACCCCCGCCCGTTATGTCTCGCATGTGGAATGCAACCCTGCCGACAAGTTTCCTGCAGCACTCGGAGGGGAGGGGGAGTATTGTAGTGGATACTCTCCCCTACAACTGCCACTGCCGTTAGTCACTGATCAGCCGATCCCGCGACGAAATTTCTCTGACAAGCCTAGCCGTCTAGACCCGCAAGGGGGGGGGGTCGACACCGGCGACGCTTACTTCCGGTTTTACTTCCGGTGGACGTGTATATAAGCTCCCAGCCTTGCCGTGAAGTCCAATCTACCTAGAGCCCTGCAACACACAACACCTCCTCTAAAGAAGCTCCTGCACAGCAACTCCTCTACCACACAGCAACTTTCCAGCACCAGACTGTTTTATATATAATATATTTATATAAGAAAACTGCCATTAAGAGTGTCCCTTCTCCAACCCATCCTGAGTGCGAGACGTCATAACGTTAACATTACAGTCGTTAATAAACGAAGATTACCCTCTGGTGTGAGGGCCTACTGTCGGCCTCACCACTATCCACAACCACCTCCCCTTGTTACCCTATCACATTCCTGAACACCCCTCAACCTAGCCACACCATCTCACGAGTATACAACAAGGAGAATAAAGAACTAAGAATAAGAAAAGAGAATTAGAGAAGAAGTAAAGGAGTAAAGTAAATAAATAAAAACAAATAAAAAGAAGAAAGGGTAAATAAAAACCATTATTGTTGTTTCAATTTAACCAGTGTGGGGTTAACATGACGCGTCTCATCCACCTATTAAAAAGATGCCCTGTTCTGACTTCTGATGATGGTATGAGTGTTGTAGTGAACCCGGAGGGGGGGGGGGTGAAGCGGACCGCCATGCTGGTGATGTTGGGTTATTTAACTGCAATTCATCATAAATTCACAAACAAGTACAGATACCCAGACTCCACTCAGTATTTATGTACGTTATCATATCACATCAACTCCTTCCAAAACTTATTAAAGAAACTGTGCTTGTAACTACGTCATGCCAGTCAGATTTGACCTTTCTACCATTTATCAATTATCTTTAGGAGTCGAATGTTCCCTGGCCTTCCTGCCTGAAGACATGGAAAAGGTGAAGAGAGCCTGAAGAGTGTTTCGGTATACACAGCTTGTTATGTCATAACAAAATAAGGCAGCAACTCGAACGTGAATATCGTTTACAGCAACAACAATGGAGATTTTCTTCTTGACGTAATCATCTTGACTTAATTCTTTCAACTAAGCCTCACTAACTTACATATTTGAAAAATGAAATTAATAATAATTTGGTAAAGATGTGCTGGACTGCCTTCACTAGAAGGCTTTGTACACTGATCGATGTGACGAAGGAGGAATAAGTCAATAAGTATATGATCAATTTAGGAGATGTTTTGTTCATCACACGACCTGGACATAAAATCTGTGTTGAAAGGTATCCGTTGAAAAGTGAGTTCATTAAAGCGCGAAGTATAAATCAGACATGACCATTAAATTGATGTTTTTCTCTGTGTATTACTAAGACATCAGCCAACATGTTACCAAGAAAGAACAGGATCCACTCGGATGATCCTTATATGCACCTGTTAATACATAAAGATAGAGATTTGTGAATGGAGATCAATTAATCACCCCAAAGTGTTATATCCTCATATCTGAGGGTTGGTGACCACAGTCTACTCAAAAATTTTCGGGTTGTTTTTTACCAATAGGGGTAACTTTTATGTATTATTTTTCTTTTACTTTCTTTTAAGCTTTGACAGGCCATAGACGATCATGGAGGAGATTTCTTTACGTCATTCTCCACACCAAATAACCTTCCTCCCATTTCACCCCCTCTCCCTGTTCCCCTTGCCTCCCCGATAAACATTCTGATGTGACATCTATTGGGTCAAAAAGGCACTTCCGTCTGCTGCTTCGGTGTTCGAACCTCAGATGTAGAGACGTAGAGCGAGGGGCGACCTGATAGAGGTGTATAAGTGGAAGGCAGGGCTAAACAAAGGGGACATTACAAAAGTACTCAAACTATCCAACCAGGAGCGAACTCGTAACAATGGTTTTAAATTAGACAAATTTAGATTTAGGCGTGAAATAGGTAAACACTGGTTTGGAAACAGAGTAGTGGATGAATGGAACAAGTTACCAAATATCATCATTAACTCGAATACGCTGAATAGCTTCAAACATAGGTTGGATGCTTATATGAGCAATAGGGGTTGGGTGTAAACGGGACTGCCCAGTATGGGCCAATAGGCCCGCTGCAGTTTCCTCCATTCTTATGTAGTGTGGCTGGGAGAGGGAGAAAACTTTTGTCAGCAACTGTACAGTTGTGGGGTTAAAATAGTAGTCACATCAGCAAACACTACAGAAATGGTTTATTATCAACTATCGTATCCCAAACGATCTGCAGGCCTTATTTATTTACTTATTCAAGTATAGTCTTTGCAATACGAGTATGTTGGTTAGGTTAATTTACGGAGCATTAGGGTCGCTCATTTGAAACATGGTCAGCATTGTCTTAATAATCAATAAGAACATAAGAACATAAGAACATAAAGAAAGTGGGATACTGCAGGAGGCCGACTGGCCCATACAGGGCAGATCCCTTTCACACCCATCCCAGCACTTCCATGTGCCTATCCAACTTCGTCTTGAAGCCCCCTAGCGTCCCGATCCTACTATAGCACTCGGTAGCCTATTCCACATATCCACAACTCTATTACCAGACCAGTGCTTGCCTATATCCTTTCTGAATCGGAATTTATCTAATTTAAAGCCATTTGTTCTAGTTATTTCGTTATTACTGAGCTTCAGAACATCTTCCATTTTACCCCTTGTTAATCCCACTTACCCACTTGTACACCCCTATCATATCTCCCCTAACTCTACGCCTCTCTAATGAATGTAAGCCTCAAGCTTTTCAGTCTTTCTTCATATGGAAGGTTTCTAATATTATAGATCATTTTTGTCATTCTTTTGTACTCTCTCCAAAGAATCTATGTCCATTCTATAATAAGGACACCAGAACTGAACCGCATAATCCATGTGTGGCCTCACTAATGCTAGGTAAAGTTTCAAGATAACGTCAGCAGTTCTGTTACTCACAGATCTAGATATGAACCCAAGAATCCTGTTTGCCTTGTTGCGAACGCTAATACATTGTTTTCTAGGTTTCAAGTCGTTGCTAACAAATACACCTAGATCTTTTTCACAAACTGAGTTTTCTATTTCCGTGTTACCTAGTTTATACTTAACGTTTGTATTCGTCTTCCCTATCTGTAGCACCTTGCATTTATCAGCATTAAAATTCATTTGCCAGTCTACTGACCACTCATGTAAGGTATCTAGATCTCTTTGAAGGTGTTCAAAGTCACTGTCTGAATTTATCACTCTCCCCATTTTGGTATCATCTGCAAATTTACTAATCCTACTAGTTATACCTAAATCAAGATCATTAATGAATATAACAAACAGCAGAGGGCCTAATACAGATCCCTGGGGAACTCCGCTTTTGACCGCACCCCAGTCTGACTTAATCCATTTATGCTGACTCTTTGTTTCTACCATAGTCAGGCATTTGATAGCTCTGAGCACTGCCAGCGACGATATGACACGTGTCAGTGCGTGTCACTCCATATATGCCACAACCAGTTAGTCACGGCACCACTGTTGATTTGGTACGTGATGCATTTCCCAACTACTAAGTTCATTGCTTTCATTATTATTCCACGAATTCTTAAGACGCATATTAGATACATTGATCAGTGTGTTACCTGTGCAAACCTTATAAGTATGAGGATTTTCATTCAAGTTTTAACAGTAAGGTTTTAGCGCTCTTTACAGTTCCGACTTAGAGCTATGTGCAGGAAATGGTGGATTACATACCCGCGTTTTGGTTGTGTAACTTCCTCAAAGGACTTTGTAATCACCCTGACTTACACATAATCCCCGCCCGCCTTGCTGGTCAATGATCTTTACATAACTTTACCTTTGACGTAAATAAATAAAAACCTTCATGTTCCCCTGAGCTTGGCACACCAAGCTAAAACCTCATTATGTTTAACTTTTGAACACGTTTTAACACTAGCTGATAAATGATAGTAAACTTATTCCCATAAATTTTTATTTTTATAAACATTAAATTTATACTTGAATGTAGTATCTTGATAAAATCACACGGGAAAAGGGAAACAACGGAGCACCTTAGCTTTCGTCTTTATTCAAAACATCTTCAGAGGCAACTGGATTACATGGACAGAGAGAGGCCTCTCTCTGTCCATGTAATCCAGATATATATATATATATATATATATATATATATATATATATATATATATATATATATATATATATATATATATATATATATATATATATATATATATATATATATATGTAAATCACTGTGAGTGCGCGTGATCTAGGTATATGCTGATAACCACAAGAAAGAAGAAAACACGAAGTTAAGCGCTTTCTTATTCACATCTTCAGGGGTGAGTGCAGATTAAGGAGAAGTACAAAACAAGGTGTATATATACAAAGGAGGGTGAGATCAGGTCCACAATGGTCAGGTATTAGGTAATGACCCTACTAATCTTTAAAAACTGGACAATTTTGTAATTAAGAAGATTTGTAACCAGGTGAAAAGGTTGGGTCACCTTACCCTCTGACCTTACTACCGACCGTTGCGGTGCTTTTTTAAAGATTAGTAGGGTCATTACCTAATACCTGACCATTGTGAACCTGATCTCACCCTCCTCTGTATATGTACACCTTGTTTTGTACTTCTTCAGTCTGTAGTCACCCCTGAAGATGTGAATTACAAAAAGCGCTTGGGAACCTGTGTTTTCTTCTTTCCTTGTGGTTATCAGCATATACTTGGATCACGCGCAACTACAGTGATTTATTTGCATATATATATATATATATATATATATATATATATATATATATATATATATATATATATATATATATATATATATATATATTATTTTAAAAAATTGCACAGGGTGTTCATAAAGAAACGCAACACATGGAAGTGTAGTGTCCTTGTGGCTTCATAATTTATATTCCTTGCAACATTGAATATTCTGTGTGGAACTGTGAACACCATTCTTGTAATTGAGCATAACTGAAAAGGGGGCTATACATTACAACGGTATATGAATCTCCATGGGTTGTGTTTCTTTTTTGAACATCTTGTATTAGTCATATTTTCTGTGGATTGCGAGCAAAGACTGATTCAAGTATCCTCCATCACAGATAGCTTTACAGGTATCAGGGGTGTATATTTACTCACATAGATACAGGAAGCAAAGCTACAAAAAATCAGCACTAAAAATTTCTGATCGAAAAATAAAGTGTTTTACCAAAATGTAGCTTAAAAGAATTACACTTATTAAAGTTGTTTATACATATTTTATAATTAATCACTATTTCTGTGTTTCATGGTAGTTACACTTCATGGTAAATTTACCATACACTTCAGAATGCAGGGAGATATGATAGAAGTATTCAAGTGGGTGAAAGGAATCAATAAAGGTGATATAGATAAAGTTCTTATAATATCCGAGCAGGATAGGACTCGGAACAACGGATTCAAGTTGGATAAGTTTAGGTTTAGGAGGGAGATAGGAAGGAATTGGTTTACAAATAGGGTGGTGGACGAGTGGAACAAGCTTAGCAACCTTGTAGTAAGTGCTGGGACGCTGGAAAGTTTCAAAGGGAGGCTGGGTAGATTCATGGATGATAGAGAGTGGTAGTAACTCTCGACAGGAGCTGCCATGCACAGGCCAACCGGCCTATTGCAGACTCCTTATTTTCTTATGTTCTTATGGTAGCCTTACCATATCATACACTCATTTGTTAATTCTTTATATCCTTTTAGTATCAATATATATATATATATATATATATATATATATATATATATATATATATATATATATATATATATATATATATATATATATATATATATATATATTCGGAGGAGAATGACAAGACTAATCTCGGGCATTTGGAACCTTGAGTACAGAAAAAGGTTAAAGCATCTTAATTTGCACTCCCTCGAGAGACGTAGAGTGAGGGGCGATATGATCGAGGTGTATAAATGGAAGTCAGGGATAAACATAGGCGATATAACAAAGGTACTCACACTATTCAACCAGGATCAAACTTGTAGCAATGGTTTTAAGTTAGACAAATTAAGATTTAGACGCGAGATAGGTAAACATTGGTTTGAATACAGGAGGGATGAGTGGAACAAGTTACCAAACATCATCATTAACTTGAATACGCTGGATAGCTTCAAACAGAGGTTGGATGGATACACACAAACACACACACACACATATATATATATATATATATATATATATATATATATATATATATATATATATATATATATATATATATATATATATATATATATATATATATGTGTAACGGTCGGAATTTACTGGACTTTAATTTCTCACTTGACTTGGGGTTTATTAAAGATTATTAGATGGTAATTGCAGTGGAAGCGCCCTTTGAGAGAAAATCCTGAACCAGCAGAAGAACACTTAAATCTACTAAGCAAAATGAATTGTCCGTGACCCGTGGAAGGATAGCGTCTGTGACTGGGATGAATGAGACACACTGAAATTTAGACACTTATATTCCCTCCAACACTAAACACAATCAAATAATGGTACACCAATATGCACCTCTTAACCTGAACTTAAAACACTACTCTGGGAATAAAAGTTATACATGATATTGAAATTATTAGAAACTCAGGCAACAATAAATTTAAAGTATTAGAAATGTTGCTTTATCGCACATGAAACAGCCTTAAGGGCTTTCAACAAAATTATATCACCCCAACAGATGCATTCTCTTCTTAAACACTACTCTGGGAACAAAGGTTATACCTGAGATCGAAATTATAAAGAAAAAATTAAATGCATTAAAGGAATTAAATCACAGTATCACTCTCTGGATTACTTCAACATTCAAAATCAATTAAAAACTATTACTACACCGTCAAGATAATATCAGTAACTGAATAAATGGTACTAACTACACACAAAAATATTGTCACTATTATTGAGGTGTTACTGGGTCCATCAATAGTCGTGAACCATGCTCCACCCAATTCAACATACACCGTAATAAAGGGAGATAAAATGTTTCTCTAGGTATCCCCTAGACTCCTGGTCTCAGTGTGATCATTAATCTACTCAGATAGCCTTAGTGTACTCTCAGTGCGTCCATGGCGGGAAGAAGCGCCAACAGGTGACTATGGCCAGTAGGTAATACTTCTATCTGACCGAGAACCGTGGTGTGGTGTTGTGCACCCGTGGTAAGAACTGATCACCCAATGCTGATGCTGGCCCAGTATCGTTTTAGTTGTCGGGAACACTCGTTCCCTCAAGAGATCCTTTGATACCCCGCTAAACAGTGACAGGCCTACACTGATCGGTCCAATGGCGACAATCGCCACCCTCGATCATCAACGGCAGTCTCAAACGGCAGTCAATCTCTCGCAGTCAAACTCCGGTCAACTCCGGTCAAGTGGGTTCTGACGGAAACCCTGAAATGAACTCGCTGTTAGCTCTAGTTTACTTTGCCACTGCCCTATCTAACCCTGTCTGAGATCGAATGAGACTTACTTGTTATACTGCAATAGCGCAGCACAGGTGACTAGGCCACGTGACTATTTCTGTGACGGACGCGCAGGGACGTCTTGTTTGTCTGAATGCTTCCCGTGACTGAGGACCAGCCAGCGTCGCGTCTCCTCTCAAGGCGTTAGCTTAGGCCTACGTGACATATTTTCCGCCTAACTAATAACTCCTTGGGACACCCGTAACATTATTCAGACTGATAAACGATCTATAATAATTTCAAATTCAATAATAGTCCCTTAACTTCATGAATCGCATCATTATTAATTTGGCAAATTACATTTATTATCATATAGGCCTAGTTCCACAACCTCTCGCTATGTGCGGGGAGCGCTCTCTTCCCTCAGACGACCTTGAAAACTCAGTATCGCCAATGGCGCGGCGTTTGAAATTACTCTGAAATTTCTGAAAATTACATATATATATATATATATATATATATATATATATATATATATATGTGTGTGTGTGTGTGTTTGTGTGTATCCATCCAACCTCTGTTTGAAGCTATCCAGCGTATTCAAGTTAATGATGATGTTTGGTAACTTGTTCCACTCATCCACTCCTGTATTTCCAAACCAATGTTTACCTATCTCGCTCCTAAATCTAAATTTGTCTAACTTAAAACCATTGCTACAAGTTTGTTCCTGGTTGGATAGTTTGAGTACCTTTGTTATATCGCCTATGTTTATCCCTGACTTCCATTTATACACCTAGATCATATCGCCCCTCACTCTGTCTCTCGAGGGAGTGCAAATTAAGATGCTTTAACCTGTTTCTGTACTCAAGGTTCCAAATGCCCGAGATTAGTCTTGTCATTCTCCTCCGAATTCTTTCTAAGGATTCTATATCCACTCTGTAGTACGGTGACCAGAGCTGAACCGTGTAATCCAACTGAGGTCTCACAAGCACAAGATATAGTTTTAGGATAACCTCGCTAGTCTTGTAACTAACACTCCTTTGTATGAACCCAAGTACTTTATTAGCCTTGTTAAGAGCAAAAACACATTGTTTACTTGGCTTAAGGTTCCTACTTATCATTACTCCTAAATCTCTCTCGCAGTCGGATTTCTTTATGGCATCGTTGTTCATCTGGTATCTGGTTTCCCTGTTTCCATCTCCTATACTGAGTACTTTACATTTGTCGACGTTGAATTTCATCTGCCATTTTTCAGACCATTCGAAAATTTTTTTTAGATCTTCCTGTAGTTTTGCCGAGTCCTCGTCAGATTTGATAACACGTCCTATTTTAGTGTCATCAGCAAATTTACTTATGTTGCTGTCAATGCCGATATCTATGTCGTTTATGTATATAATAAATAATAATGGTCCAAGTACTGAGCCTTGGGGAACTCCCACTTGTGACGTTGCTCCAATGGGACTTAGTGCCGTTAATGCTCACTCGCTATTTCCTGTCCTGTAACCACGCCCTAATCCATTTAAGGATGTCACCTTTGATGCCATGAGCTTCTACCTTTCTAATTAGTCTTTCGTGGGGGACTCTGTCGAAGGCTTTGCTAAAGTCGAGATATACCACATCATAATTGTGCCCCTCGTCCACCGATTCGAAAACTGATGAAAAGAATGTTAACAGATTAGTTAGGCAAGAACGTCCGCTTGTGAAGCCATGCTGGGAATCATTGATCAACTTGTGCTTCTCCAGGTGATTTCGAATAGAGTTTGAAATGATTGCTTCCAGTAATTTGCCTACTATTGATGTTAGACTGATTGGGCGGTAGTTAGAGGATAGTGATCTATCCCTTCTTGAAAATCGGTATTGCATTCGCTATCCTCCAGGATTCTGGTACTACACCTGTTTTTGTGACATGTTAAACAACTTTGCTAAGGGCATACTAAGCTCTTCCTTACATTCCTTTAATACTCTGGCAAATATCTCATCGGGACCAGGTGACTTATTAGGCTTTAGTTTGTCTATTTGCTTACTAACATCGTTACTAGTCACTACTATCTCGCTTAATTTGTTTTCTTCACTATCTCTGAATAGAGTCGGTGCCTTGGGTATCATGTTTAAATTTTCGGTGGTGAAAACTGTTGAAAAATATTTATTCAAGATTATTGCTCATTTCTCCGTCGTTATCAGTTAGCTCGCCGGTATCTGACCGTATTGGTCCAATCTTTTCTCGTGTTTTAGTTTGATACATTTGGTAGAATCCTTTGGGGTTTGTCTTCGCCTCCCTTGCTATCCTTACCTCATTATTCCTCTTGGCTTTCCTTATCTCGGTTTTAACCCTACTCGCCAATACCTATAATATTCCCGGAGGTGAATTTCGCCACGATTTATCCTTCTACCTATAGCCTTCCTTTGGCCAATGATGTTCTTTAAATAATTATTTATCCATTTAGGGTCATTGTTGTCTGATCTGGAGTTTTTTGTATGGTATGTTCTGCCTTTGTGCATTAAGTAACTCACTATTTAAATTGTCGTGGAACTCGGCAATCTCAGATCTCGTTATCAGGTCGGTGTCATCTGTCAGGTTCACAGCCAAGCGTGACACCCCCTCTCTCAGCTGCCTCTTTAAACTGTCAAAGTTTTGCCCTTTTGAAATCTGGTACTTTAGTGGAATTTTCCTTACGTCTGCCCTGAAAATCTAACTGGAATCGAATTTCTTTGTGATCGCTGTTTGCAAGTTCGTTCCCTACCTCGACATTGCTAATTAGGTTTTCTCTGTTCGACAGAACTAAGTCCAGTATATTATTACCCCGTGTGGGTTCGGTTATATGTTGACTTAGGAAACAGTCCTGGATCGTCTCGAGAAAATCCTGTGATTCTGAGTTACCCGTAAGGTCAGTCCAATCTATTTGGCCAAGGTTAAAGTCGCCTACTATACAGACTTTGTTGTGTATGGAAGCCCTGCGCATTTCATCCCAGATAAGTCGCTCATTGACGCTATCAAGATTGGGGGGTCTATATATTACTCCTGTGATTAATTTTTCCCGACCGTCGCTTAATTCTATCCAAATTGTTTCTGTATTCCTCTCAGTTTTTATTTCCTTATTTATTTCACACTTCAGATTATCCCTAACATAGATTGCTACTCCGCCTCCTTTCCTGGTCTGCCTATCGGTATGGAACAGTTTGTAACCCGCAATTTGGTATTCGACTGGTAACTCACGTGTCTAGGTTGATCCATGTTTCAGTGAATGCAATTATATCGATTTTTTCGGTACATACCAAGGCCCTAATATCATCCATTTTGTTTCTCATACTTCTACTGTTCGTGTAGTATACATTTAAGTTAGTCGTGTTCTGAGTCCTCCCCTTACCGCGTTTAGTTTTAAACTCCCTGTCTAATTTAGTTTTGTCATCATTCCTAACACTATTTCCCTGTAGTCTTTCACTTTGTTTACCCTCTCCCACTGCAGTCTCCTCCACCCCCGTGCTCATATGTTCCCTTAGCAGTTTAAAGACTTCGATATCTTTTGAACTGCCCCTACTGTTTGTATAATATACACTTAAACCTACTCTTCCCTGGTCCTGTTTTACCCCTTGTCCTGAGCAACTAATTTTACTTCCCAGGACCTGCTTGTTTTTTGACTCCCACTTTCCCCGACCCCTCTCTACTGGCGAAACCCCCCTTCGGAGTGACAATTTCACGCTCCAGGGATGCAGACAACGTCTTTACCCCCTCACGAGACAAGTGTACTCCGTCTCGACAGTGCAGGTAGTCGTTGCCATAGAATCGTTGCCAGTTGTCAATGAATGCCCAACACATTGTTGACCTAGTTTAAGATATCTACTTATCATTATTCCAAAATCTTTCTCACAGTCGGATTTCTCTATAACAACGTTGTTCATTTTATATCTGATTTCTCTGTTTACATCTCCCAGAACCTAGACTAAGTACTTTACATTTGTCTGCATTAACTTTAATTTGCCATTTTTCAGACCATGCGAAAAATTTGTTAAGATCTTCCTGTAGTTTTGCGGAGTCCTCGTCAGATTTAATTACACGTCCTATTTTAGTGTCATCACCAAATTTACTTATGTTGCTGTCTACGCCGATATATGTCGTTTATGTATATAATAAATAGTAAGGGTCCAAGTACTGAGCCTTGAGGTACTCCACTAGTGACGTTACCCCAATAGGATTTAGTGTCATTTGTGCTTACTTTCTGTTTCCTCTCCTGTAACCACACCCTTAACCATTTTAGAATATCTCCTCCAATGCCATGAGCCTCCACTTTTCGTAATAGTCTTTCGTGGGGGACTCTGTCGAAGGCTTTGCTAAAGTCGAGATATACCACATCATAATCGTGCTCGCCATCCACTGATTCAAAAATAATTGAAAAGCATGTTAATAAATTAGTCAGACATGAACGCTCACTTGTGAACCCATGTTGGGAATCAGTGATCAACTTGTGCTTCTCCAGGTGATTTCGAATAGAGTTTTAAATTATTGCTTCCAGTAATTTGCCTACAACTGATGTTAAACTTATTGGACAGTATTTATTGGATAGTGAGCTATTTCCCTTCTGGAAAATCGGTATTACACTCCTTATCCTCCAGGATTCTGGTACTACACCCGTTTTTAATGACATGTTAAACAAATTTGCTAAGGGCAGACTAAGCTCTACCTTACATTCCTTTAATACTCTGGCAAATATCTCATCAGGACCTGGTGACTTATTAATCTTTAGCTTGTCTATCTGCTTATTAACTTTGTTACTAGTCACTACTATCTAGCTTAATCTGTTTTCTTCACTATCTCTGTATATGGTCGGTGCCTTGGGTATCATGTTTAAATTTTCGGTGGTGAAAACTGTTGAAAAATATCTGTTCAGATTATTGCTCATTTCTCCGTCGTTATCCGTTAGTTCGCCGGTATCTGACTGTATTGGCCCAATCTTGTCTCGTGTTTTAGTTTGATACATTTGGAAGAATCCCTTGGGGGTTTGACTTCGCCTCCCTTGCTACCTTCAGTTCATTATCCCCTTTTTTTCTTTTCTTATCTCGGTCTTAACCCTACTGGCCAATACCTTATAATAATCTCGGGGGTAAACTTCACCACGATTTATTCTCCTACTTATAGCCTTCCTTTGTCCAATAATATTCTTTATATATTTATTTATACATTTGGGGTCATTGTTATTTGATCTTAGTTTTCTGTATGGCATGTTCTGTCTTTGTACATTAAGTAACTCATTATTTAAATTGGTGTGGAACTCGTCAACCTCAGATCTCGTGATCCGGTCATCCTCAACCATCATATTTTGTGAGGTTATCGTTGTCAGGTCACCTGGTAAAGTGAGATTGCCCTCTGTGGGTACCTTGTGGGAGGTCACTTCACGTGAGGTCTAGTAATTAACCCCCAAACGTAGTACCTCTTCTCTCAGCTACCTTTTCAACCTATCAAAGTTTGCCCTTCTGAAATCTGGGACTTTAATGGAATTTTCCTTGCGACTGACATTAAGTTTTATGTGAATCTCACTTCTTTGTGATCGCTGTTAGCTAGTTTGTTCCCTACCTCGACATTACTAATGAAATTTTTCTATTTGACAGAAGTAAATCGAGTATATTATTACCCCGGGTGGGTTCTGCTATATGTTAACTTAGGAAACAGTCCTGAACTGTTTCAAGTAAATCCTCTGATTCTGAGTTGCCCGTGAGGTCGGTCCAATCTATTTGACTGAAGTTAAAGTCGCCTACTATACAGACATTTCTATGTCTGGAAGCCCTGCGCATTTCATCCCAAATAAGTCGCTCATTAACTCTATTGAGATTAGGAGGTCTATATTTTACTCCTGTGATTATTTTTTCCGTGCCATCAGTTAATTCTATCCAATTTGTTTTTGTATTTCAGTTCAGTTCTTATTTCCATATTTATTTCACACTTAAGATAATCTCTGACAAAGATCGCTACCCCGCCTCCTTTCCAAATCTGCCTATTGGTATAGAATAATTTGTAACCTTTAATTTGGTATTCGACAGGTGACTCATGTGAGTCTAAGTTTATCCATGTTTCGGTGAATGCTATTATATTGATTTTTTCGGTACATACCAAAGCTCTGATTTCGTCCATTTTGTTTCTTATACTTCTACTGTTTGTATAGTTGACATTTAAGTTAGTCGTGATGTGAGTCCTCTCTTTGTCGCATTTATGTTTTAACCCCCTGCCTAATTTAGTTTTGTCATCATTCATGGCGCTATTTCTCCGTAACTTTTAATTTTGTTTACCCGCTCCCACTGCAGTCTCCTCGGTCCTCTTGCTCACATGTTTCCCGAGCAGTTTAAAGACTTTGACATCTTTTGAATTGCCCTCTCGAGAGAGCCAGCCAGGATTGCCACCCGTCCCTGGACAAATGTACCCCATCCCTAGTATAAAGGTTCCCTCTGTCGTAAAAGTTGTCCCAGTTGTCTATGAATGGGGCTGATATTGACTTGCAATATCTGTCAAGACGGTGGTTGACATCAACTGCCCTTGACAACCATTCACTGCCAACTCTCCTTCTAGGCAGGACACCACATATGATAGGGAGCCATCTCTTCAATCTAATGCGTTCTATAGCTGTCTTGAACTTATCAAGGAGCTCCTCACTCCTATTCTGGCCAATATCATTGCCTTCTGCACTGAGGCAGATACGGGCTTGTTCCCATTACCAGACAAGATATTGTCCATCCTGTCAACTATATCCCCCACCCCAGCTCCTGGCAAACACACTCTCATCCTGTTTCTATTTTTGTCACAAAAGGCTCTATCCAGGTACTGTACCTGAGAATCACCAACAATTAAGGTTTTCGTTGTCCCTGACTATGTTAACGTCCAATTCATCTATCAAAGGACTAAAAGAGTTGGTGTACTTAGTTGTTGCCGTTACCTTGGTGTCTTTTTTCACCACCAGTTTGATGGTTCCTCTCCTCACAACCCTCCATTGGCCTGTGTTTTCGCCACTCTCCCTGTCTCGTGTCTTCCTCCTTTATCCTCGCAATCACTTACTTTAAATTCAAGTTTTCGTCCTTGACCTTCACTAACTCGGCCTTCAGCAGGGCACAAACCTGGTCACAACTAACGCAAGCCATTACTGACAATGAATCCCCGGGAGCAAAATCGGCCATGACCTTTCCTCTAGCCATATATATATATATATATATATATATATATATATATATATATATATATATATATATATATATATATATATATATATATATATATATATATATATATATATATATATATATATATATGTTACAATACATTACAGTTAAGATGTGGTATCAATGAGAGTGAATTTGATGTGAAACCCCCGTAGGTTTTTGTAATCACTTATTCACAGATGTCTTATGTACAGCAGTACAGCGTGATGCAGATGTCTGACACAGGTGCAATGGGACAGGGAACGTGTACCACCGAATGAGAGAAAGGCAGTTACAGGGGGGAGGGAGTTTCACATCAAATTCACCCTCATTAATACTACATCTTAGATGTATTGTAACATGGAAACTACATGTATGCAGAATCTGACATTTTTTCATAGAGACATTGTGGTATAGAATTATCCAAGGATTTCGTCCTCCAATTTAATGTACTCTTTGCTGAATCACTCTGTATATACAAACTAAAGAAGGAGGATAAGTCGAACAAGATAATAAGTTAAAACAGAAACACAGTTTGTTGTTACTGCAGGTGCCGGTGCCACAGCCTCTCCGGTGCTGGAAGTACTGATGATAATGATGTGGTGTGTGGCGGCAGCTGGCGGAATAAGGGTGAGACACTTCAACTGGACTAAGGTGCTGACACACAACATGTAGGTCCAGATAACTTGTCTCAACTACAGAAGTATCCTGCACACAAACAAAACTGTTATTGTTTCTTTTGACATTTTATAAGTCACCTGACATTATACACACAAACCTGGTAATACACATTCAAGACCTGGTAATACACACACAAGACCTGATATACAAACACAAGACCTGGTAATACACACTCAAGACCTGGTAATACACACATAAAGCTGGTAACACACACACACAAGACCTGCTAGTACACACACAAGACCTGATATACACATCCAAGACCTGGTAATATACACACAAGACCTGGTAATATACACACATAATCTGATATACACACACACGACCTGATATACAAACACAAGACCTGGTAATACACACTCAAGACCTGGTAATACACACACAAAGCTGGTAACACACACACACACACAAGACCTGCTAGTACACACACAAGACCTGATATACACATCCAAGACCTGGTAATATACATACAAGACCTGGTAATATACACACATAATCTGATATTAACACACAAGACCTGATAATATACACAAAAGACCTGATATTAACACAAGACCTGATAATACACACACAAGACCTGATAATATACACACAAGACCTCATATTAACACAAGACCTGATAATACACACACAAGACCTGATAATATACACACAAGACCTCATATTAACACAAGACCTGATAATACACACACAAGACCTGGTAATATACACACAAGACTTAGTTATATACTGTACACACAAGACCTGATATTAACACACAAGACCTGGTAATATACACACAAGAGCTGATAATACACACACAAGACCTGGTAATATACACACAAGACCTGGTAATACACACACAAGACCTGATATTGACACAAAAGACCTGATAATACACACACAATACGTGATAATACACACACAAGACCTGATAATACACACACAAGACCTGGTAACATACACACAAGACCTGGTAATACACACACAAGACCTGATATTAACACATGAGACCTGAGAATACACACACAAGTCCTGAGAATACACACACACAAGACCTGGTTAGGCAGTCCCTAGTGAGATACCTCATCTTATTTCGTGACCTTTTGTGCGGCCTCACTTATCTAAGATTCACAGCTTGTTCACGTGGAAACAAACATCCAGCTCAGTAAGGGCTTGCTCATTCTCAGTTTTGTTGTGAGCGGTTAGCTTCTGGCTGGTGTACTGAACACTGACACAAGAGGTGATTCTTTAGACTCGTCCTCGCATATTAGTATAAGAGAAACAATTGGGATTGTGAATGTTTAAAGTGAAATAATTTCCTGGCCAGCGACAAAATCTCATCAGTCACAACCAAACTAGCCAGCCATAAATACACACAAAATAATATGAACTATAAAAAATATGAAATATGCATGAGAGGTTACCTTACGAGGCAACAGCAGATTATGGCGCCCCACACAGCCACACACCAGGTGAAGACTGCAATGACCAGGAGGCAGTACCAAAGCAGGTCCGACTCGTCCGCATCACAGTTGTCACTCCACGATGAGAGGCCGGTGGCTTTTACTGTATAATATACCAAAACTCAGGTGTGTGATGCGTAATAGTAGCCCGTGTATTTGTTTCTATAGCTCCTCTGATTCAGCTAAACAAGCTGTCAGTATTACTGCATGAGTGTGGAAGTGGGTGTCACGTGCATAACTGCCCGTTATGGGTAGTGTGGATATACAACATTATAGACTGAGCCTTCTGTACACAAGGAGGCAGCTGGCCGACATAGCACTCGACCTCTTCAATCAACGAAATATAGAGATGAAAGAACTTAGGGTGCCGCGGAATCGAACCAGTGACCTTTAGGACTGGACGCGAGCACTGCATATACTCGGCCGCCACACTCACTTAATAATTGGAATAAATCAAATTTATTTTATAAACAATGTTCCTGCTTATGACAGGCTCAAGGACTTTTTCAAAGCATCATCCGGGTGTAATGCAAAACGAAGAAAAAATCTGAACTGATCAATTTAATCCACTCAATAATTATCATATTCTGATCCTTTAAATAATAAACATAGTCTGAGAGGAGAAAATCTATAGTTCATATGAGACTAAATTTTAGTAGTGTCTCACTGACGATTGCTAACACCAATATGTACAATATTGTATGTTTTAGTCTTTTGTGATGCAACAAAATTCTACCATATATAAATTAAATTTTGTGTAAACAAATTGCATTTTACATATATATATATATATATATATATATATATATATATATATATATATATATATATATATATATATATATATATATATATATATATATATATATATATATATATATATATATATATATATGTTAGCGGGAGAGAGAAGTGGAGAAGACGGGAATGCTGCGTTTAGCACGTTAAAGGGGTAAGATGCAGTTTCTTAGAACAATTTTTTAGGGGGGTCGTATGCATGTTTTCTCAGCACATGAGGACAGTGCTGTCTTTTTTTAGGGGGGTCGATTGTAATATTCAGAAATTTCAGAGTAATTTCAAACACTGCGCAATTGGCGATACTGAGCTTTCAAGGTCGTTGGAGGGAAGAGAGCGCTCCCTGCACATAGCGAGAGGTTGTGGAACTAGGCCTAAGTGATATTAAATGTAATTTGCCGAATTAATAATGATGCGATTCATGAAGTTAAGGGACTATTATTGAATTTGAAATTATTATAGATCGTTTATCAGTCTGAATAATGTCACGGGTGTCCCAAGGAGTTATTAGTTAGGCGGAAAATATGTCACGTAGGCCTAAGCTAGCGCCTTGGAGAGACGCGACGCTGGCTGGTCCTGAGTCACGTGAAAGCGATTGGACCTACAGGACATCCCTGCGCGTCCGTCCACAGAAATAGTCACGTGGTCTAGTCACCTGTGCTGCGCTATTGCAGTATAACAAGGTTTCCGCCAGAACCCTTAAGGCCTGCATCTGTTGGTGTAACATAATTATATTGAGTGCCCTTTAGGCCTATTCATGGTGGAATTAATAATTTCTTATTTTTATACCACTTCTGCAGTGGTGGATATTATTTTGTGAAAACCCTTAAGGCCTGTTTCAGGTGTGCAAGCAACACTTCTTAATACTTTGAATTTATTGTTGTCTAATGAGGCATTGTCTGAGTTTCTAATAATTTCAATATCATGTATAACTTTTATTCCCCAGAGTAGTGTTTTAAGTTCAGGTTTAAAAGTGCGCATATTGGTGTACCATTATTTGATTGTGTTTGTAATGTTGGAGGGAATATAAGTGTCTAAATTTTACAGTGTGTCTCATTCATCCCAGTCACAGACGCTATCCTTCCACGGGTCACGGACAATTCATTTTGTTTAGTAAAGTTAAGTGCTCTTGTGCTGGTTCGGGATTTCTCACTAAGGGGCGCTTCCACTGCAATTACCATCTAATAATCTTTAATAAACCCCAAGTCAAGTGAGAAATTAAAGTCCAGTAAATTCCGACCGGTTACATATATATATATATATATATATATATATATATATATATATATATATATATATATATATATATATATATATATATATATATATATATATATATATATATATATATATATATATATATATATATATATATATATATATATATACATATTGTAGTGGAATTTTCCACTACAACTGCGTAGCAGCCCACCCCCAAGCGTATCCGCATTCCAATGTGCCGCCTCCCCTAGCAACCAGGCGAGAGCTGTCCCCAGATGTTACCGTATCTTAGCAACGAAACTATTCACCTGCTACTTCTCGGGTTTTCCCACCATGACTCATAGCGGCTGCTGCGGGGTATATAAGCTCTGTCTCTCCCTTGAGATTCATTCTGACCATATTTCTTGAACAAGCAACATCTCCTCCAGCAAGCTCCACGCTGTTAACAATTCATTCAACCAGGAGGCCAGCAACAGGCAACACCTTCTCTAACGAAGCTCCTGCACATCTACCTCCTTCAACACGATACTCCCGAACGTCTTCTACTGAGCTGCTCCCCACCACACGGCATCTCCAGCACCAGACTGTCTATCATATAACTATATATATATATATTATACAAGAAAACCACATTAGAGTTTCCTTCCATCCTGAGTGCTAGACAACTTTAATATCTCGATACCCCTACAATGGTGACTCCCGGAGATAAGCACTCACACGGGATGGAGGACGAACGGATCTCTCTGCCGATTTTCAACCACAACGTCGAGGACTGGCTCGACCATGTGGAAGCAGCCCTCGCCGGTTCACGAGCTACCGACGGACAAAAGTATTGCGCCCTGCTTTGTGCCTTACCCACGGAAGTGGCCACGCGGGTCTCACAAACCATTTCCAACCCTCCAGATCACAACAAATTCGCTACCCTGCGGGCTGCCTTGAAGACGTGTTATCAACAGACCAGCCCCAATCTCCTGCAAGATCTATCCTCTACCTCCCTCGGGAACTCAACCCCGGGACGTCTATGGGAGGAGATGTGTCGGCTGAACTCCCGTCACACGGACAGACTCCCCGACTCTATCCTGCGCCAGCTTCACGCACAAAAACTACCCACAGAAGTACGCAACATCCTGTCCGCAGTAGATTACTCTACGACACCGGAACTATATGCAACCGCGGCAGATAGAATTTTTAACGAATGCGCTGCTGCACCCCTTGCCGCCACGGTCACACCAGTACCTACCATCGAACTTGTAAGCCGGGTCAACACCCCTCAGCCGAGCAATACCTCACAAGACATCAAGGACCTGTTGCAAATTTTGAACCGCAGGATGGACACCATTGAGCAGTTCTGCTCCTCCATACCCGCTGCTGCGCCGGTTCCTGACTCACACACTACGCCCTACAAGTTCCGACACACAGCAGCCAACCCCCAGCACAACAAATTTACCCTCTGCTGGTATCACCAGACTTTCGGCCGCTATGCTCGAAACTGTGAGCCCTATTGCACCTATTCGGGAAACGGCAACACCGGAGGCTGGTAGACGCCTCGGCCTCCGTCCCTCCAGGCGTCTCATTACTGCGCGTCACCGACCGCACCTCCGGCAAGACGTTCCTCATCGACACCGGTTCATCTGTCAGCCTCATCCCTCCCTCACTACGAGACAAGTCAAAGCAACCCTCGTATGACCTGTTCGCTGCCAACGGTACCTCCATCGCCTCCTACGGCGTACGCACCCTCGCCTTAGACCTCGGTCTGCCCAAGGCTCTGCGTTGGTTATTCGTGATAGCAGACGTGTCTCAACCCATCCTTGGTTTCGACTTCCTCACCTTCCACAAGCTCGGCGTCAAACCAAGTCATCTATGCCTCATTCATGAGCCTACAGCACGCAAGATCCAGGGTTCTCGTGCCAGACACACGGACGCTATCACCTGTCTTGCGCCTTCCAACGAGTTCTCCTCCCTGCTCGACGAATTCAAGAAGCTTTTCTCACCCCGAGTCTCCCTACCCCCACCACCTACGTCGGGAATTTTCCACCACATCGAAACCAAAGGACCACCAGTCTTTTCACGCCCTCGCCGCCTGCGCCCTGAGCTCCTGTACACAGCAAAAGCAGAATTCAACAAACTACTGCAAGACGGCATCATTCGCCCTTCAAGGAGTCCCTGGGCATCGCCTCTTCACATGGTTCCTAAGCGAACACCCGGCGAGTGGAGGGTGTGTGGCGACTACAGAGCCCTGAATCTCGTCACCAAACCTGACAGGTACCCTATTCCGCATGTCCAGGACTTTCACCACAAACTTCATGGCAAGACTATCTTCTCGAAGATCGACTTGGAGCGTGCCTTCCACCAGATCCCAGTAGCGCCGGCAGATACCCAGAAGACAGCCATCACCACTCCGTTCGGACTCTTCGAGTACACTTTCATGAGTTTTGGCTTACGCAATGCAGCACAGACTTTCCAGAGGTTCATGGACCATATGCTTCGCGACCTCGATTTTGTCACCGTCTACATTGACGACATCCTCGTCGCATCTTCGACGCCTGCCGAGCACCACCACCACCTACAACTCCTTCTCCAACGCCTGCAGAACAACAACATGAAAGTTCATCCTGCTAAGTGCGTCTTTGGAACCTCGGCCATCGATTTCCTCGGTCACAGAGTCTCGCCCAGTGGCATACAACCCCTACCACAGAAAATAACCGCGATTAGGGAGTTCCCCAAACCTGAAACGGCGAAGAAACTCCGGGAGTTCCTGGGTTTAGTCAACTACTACCACCGCTTCATTGACAAAGCTGCCACCGTCCTAGCCCCCCTACACGACCTTCTCAAGGGACGCCCAAAGAAGTCTCACAAGTCTCTCATGTGGACTCAAGAGGCTACTACGGCATTCACCACTATCAAACAGCACATCACACGCCTCACCCTCCTGGCCCACCCCGCACCTAACGCCCGGACCACTCTCACAACAGACGCTTCTTCTACTGCAGTGGGCGCCGTCTTACAGCAGGAGATCAACGGAACTTTCATGCCCGTTGCTTTCTTCTCACAACGGCTTCAACCACCACACCTCAAGTACAGCGCTTTTGATCGAGAACTCCTGGCCATATACTTGGCTGTCAGACATTTCCAACACTTCCTCGAGGCCCGTCAGTTCACCATCTTCACTGATCACAAGCCCCTCGTCCACGCCTTCGCTTCAGCTTCCCAGTCACATACACCTCGTGTCCTGCGCCACTTGGCTTACATCTCGGAGTTCTCCAGCGACGTCCAACACATTAAAGGCAGCCACAACGAGATCGCCGACGCCCTCTCTCGTTGTATATCCACCATTCTTCCCTCATCTCCACCCATTGATTATGGGCAGCTAGCCGCGGCTCAAGAGAAAGACGAAGACCTGGCAGCATACAAGACATCCCCCTCAGGCCTCATACTCCAAGAACTCCCTGTTCCTGGCACAAAGATAAAATTGTGGTGCGACATATCCTGTGGACAGCCTAGACCGTTCGTGCCTCACGTCCACCGCCGCGCTGTTTTCGACCGCATCCATGGTCTCAGCCACCCGGGTGTGCGGGCCTCCCAGCGCCTCCTCACGCAACGTGTCGTCTGGCCCGGCATCAAGTCTGATACTAAGAAATGGGCTGCCCAGTGCCTGGCCTGCCAGTCCTCCAAAATACATCGTCACATACGGGCCCCCTTACAAGCTTTTCCTATTCCCAAAGGCCGTTTTCAAGTAGTTCACCTCGACATCGTGGGACCTCTACCATCATCCTACGGTAGCACCTACATCTTCACCTGCATCGACCGTTTCACCAGGTGGACAGAAGCAATTCCCATGCCCAACGCTACAGCAGAGACTACTGTCCGCGCCTTCATGTCCGGTTGGGTTTCCCGTTTTGGCCCCCCAGCAACCGTAATCACTGACCGAGGAGTACAGTTTGAGTCACAACTCTGGCAGCACCTCCTACAGTTCCTCGGCACGTCTAGACAACGCACTACAGCATACCACCCTCAAGCCAACGGCATGGTAGAACGTTTTCACCGGCAGCTGAAGGACGCACTCAAGGCACAGCACGACCCTTACAGCTGGACTGATGCGCTTCCCTTAGTGCTCCTCGGCATCCGTGCGTCACACAAGGAGGATATGGATTGTAGCCCAGCAGATCTGACACTAGGCGAGCCCCTTCGGCTACCCGGGGATTTCTCACTCCCTCCTGATCCCAACCAAACCACTCCAGCCTTTCGTCACGACTTACTCCAAAAGCTACGACAAGCAGTTTCTGCATTCAGAGCTACTGCTCCACGCCAGCCTACTCGGCGCCCTGAACACATCCCTCCTGCACTACTCACAGCCGAGTATGTTTTCGTCAGGCATGATGCTCACCGCAACCCACTACAACGCCCCTACGATGGACCCTTCCAGGTGGTTACCCGTTCCGCAAAGTTCCTGACAATTATCCGGAATGGCAGACATGACACCGTCAGCATAGACAGAGTCAAACCGGCCGCCTTACCCGTCGGGCCCCCAGCCCAGCAGCACCATCAACAAACTACGCCTGCACCAGTCCACCCGCAGTTACCACCGGCAGCAACACCACACCCACGACATTTCTGGGCACCCTCTTTTCACCCTCATGTACAACCTGCTCCTGTCATAGAACCTGAACCTGTCATAAACCTCCCTCCTATCATAGAACCTGCTCCTGTCATAGACCCTCCTCCTGTCATAGAACCTGAACCTGCTCCTGCCATGGACCCTCCTCCTGACGCAGCCCCTGCAGCAGCAGGAGCACAACAACCATTGCTTGTACAACCTCCTCTAATCCCAAACCCTCTTTCTCCTCCTAATTCTCCCACAGGTTTTGTGTCACTGGACGGAGTTGTTACACGTAGCGGTCGAGTCGTACATACACCTGCCCGGTATGTGTTATGTGTGGGACACAACCCGGACAACATCCAGCATCCCGCCGCGCCTGGAGGGGAGGGGGAGTATTGTAGTGGAATTTTCCACTACAACTGCGTAACAGCCCACCACCAAGCGTATCCGCATTCCAATGTGCCGCCTGCCCTAGCAACCAGGCGAGAGCTGTCCCCAGATGTTACCGTATCTTAGCAACGAAACTATTCACCGGCTACTTCTCGGGTTTTCCCACCATGACTCATAGCGGCTGCTGCGGGGTATATAAGCTCTGTCTCTCCCTTGAGATTCATTCTGACCATATTTCTTGAACAAGCAACATCTCCTCCAGCAAGCTCCACGCTGTTAACAATTCATTCAACCAGGAGGCCAGCAACAGGCAACACCTTCTCTAACGAAGCTCCTGCACATCTACCTCCTTCAACACGATACTCCCGAACGTCTTCTACTGAGCTGCTCCCCACCACACGGCATCTCCAGCACCAGACTGTCTATCATATAACTTATATATATATATTATACAAGAAAACCACATTAGAGTTTCCTTCCATCCTGAGTGCTAGACAACTTTAATATCTCGATACCCCTACAATATATATATATATATATATATATATATATATATATATATATATATATATATATATATATATATATATATATATATATATATATATATATATATATATATATATATATATATATATATATATATATATATATATATATATATATATATATATATATATATATATATATATCTTATCTCAATATCTATACATACATCATATTTACCTTGTGGTTGGCGAGGAGGTAAAAGTCGGAGGTGCTGGACGAGGTAGAAGCTACCGGGAGCACGGTTGGTGAAGTTGAGGGATGACACCGCGCCCTCCACCTCCACCACTGACCAGCTAACACTCGGCCACTTCACCTGTCCACAAATACAACATTTTTTTTTTTTTTTTAGTTTATTGGGCACCCCTACATCCTGTGCAAGGTGAAGCGCAGAAGCGCTTACAGCGCCCATCTGGGAAGCATGCTAAGTTCATGCTTGCCTTTATGTCTCATGAGTTAAGGGCATAGAAGCCTGAAGGGTCATAGGTTTTTTGTCAAGGGCATAGAAGCCTGAAGAGTCATAGGATTATGTCAGCAAGTTATTGGAAGCTCCAACAACTTTCCCTGAATTCGAATTCGCAACTTTTCGATTTACAACAGGTACCTACTTTACTGCTGGGTGAACAGGGACCAAGGGGGCTAGGAAGTGTGTCCGAACAACTTTCCACCGGCCCGGGAATCGAACCCGTGACATCTCGCTTGCGAGGCAAGAGCGGTACCGCTCTACCACAGGCGCCCAAATACAACATTAATTCCCTCTGTAATTTTCTATGTACTACCAGTAGATGGGTAAACTCTCGGACTCTTGACCTCACACGGACAGATACATGCCACTTAAAAAACTAAAAAAATAATATCAGAACTTTGTATATATTACTCACTGACAAGACTGACCTTCCAAAAGACATACAGTAAAGATAATTTTACTGATTAACTTTTAATAAAATATAAACACACTTGTTCATTTTAGAACACTCCATAGTTACAAGAAAAGGTTCATTAGGGAAAATAAACAATAGTCTTTATTAGTGTCATCAGTTATCTCTACCACTCCCACACACAAAGAAAGTCTATCCAGTGTTATGACTTCACACTACACTATAAATCTGAGGAAAGTAAGAGTATTAGCGAGGTATGGATGTGAATGAAGTGTGAGAAACTATGAGTGTGAGGGTTCTATGAGTGAGAGGGCTCTATGAGTGAGAAGGATCTATGAGTGTGAGGGAATTATGAGTGAGAAGTAATTGTGAGGAACTATGAGTGTGAAGGAAGCGTCAGGAACTATGAGTGTGGAGGAAGTGTGATGAATTATGAGTGTAAGGGCTCTATGTGTGAGAGGATCTATGAGTGTGAGGGAATTATGAGTGAGAAGTAATTGTGAGGAACTATGAGTGTGAAGGAAGCGTCAGGAACTATGAGTGTGGAGGAAGTGTGATGAATTATGAGTGTAAGGGCTCTATGTGTGAGAGGATCTATGAGTGTGAGGGAATTATGAGTGAGAAGTAATTGTGAGGAACTATGAGTGTGAAGGAAGCGTCAGGAACTATGAGTGTGGGGGAAGTGTGATGAATTATGAGTGTGAGGGCTCTATGAGTGAAAGGATCTATGAGTGTGAAGGAATTATGAGTGAGAAGTAATTGTGAGGAACTATGAGTGTGAAGGAAGCTTGAGGAACTATGAGCGTGAAGAAAGCGTGATGAACTAGTAGTGTGAAATAAGTGTGAGCAACTATGAGTGTGAAGGAAGTGTGAGAAGTTATGAGTGTGAAGGAAGTGTGGAGGATCTATGAGTGTGAATGAAGTGTGAGGAACTATGAGTGTGAGGGATCTATGAGTGTGAGAGAACTATGATTGTGAGGGATCTATGAGTGTGAGAGAACTATGATTGTGAGGGATCTATGAGTGAGAAGGAAATATGAGTGTGAATGAAGTGTGAAGAACTATGAGTGTGAGAGAACTATGATTGTGAGGGATCTATGAGTGAGAAGGAACTATGAGTGTAAAGTAAGTGTGAAGAACTATGAGTGAGAGTAACTATGATTGTGAGGGAACTATGAGTGTGAGGGATTTATGAGTGTGAAGGAAGTGTGAGTGTGAGGTATCTATGAGTGTGAGGGAACTATGAGTGTGAAGGAAGTGTGAGGGATCTATGAGGTGAAGGTAGTGTGAGGAACTATGAGTGTGAAGGAAGTGTGAGGATCTATGAGTGTGAGGGATCTATGGGTGTGAAGGAAGTGTGAGGAACTATGAGTGTGAAGGAAGTGTGAGGGAACTATGAATGTGAGGGACTATGAGTGTGAGAGAACTATGAGAGTGAGGGAGCTATGAGTGTTAAGGAAGTGTGAGTGTAAGGGACCTATGAGTGTGAAAGAAGTGTGAGGAACTATGAGTGTGAGGAAACTATGAGTGTGAGGGGACTATGAGCGTGAGAGAACTATGAGTGTGAGGGAACTATGAGGGTGAGAGAACTATGAGTGTGAGGGAAGTGTGAGGGATCTACGAGTATGAAGGAAGTGTGAGGAACTATGATTGTGAAGGAAGTGTGAGGGATCTATGAGTGAGAGAGAACTATGAGTGTGAGGAACTATGAGTGTGAAGGAAGTGTGAGGAACTATGAGTGTGAGGGAACTATGAGTGTGAGGGAACTTTGAGTGTGAGGAACTATAATTGTGAGGGAACTATGAGTGTGAGGGATTTATGAGTGTGAAGAAAGTGTGAGTGTGAGGTATCTATGAGAGTGAAGGAAATGTGAGTGTGAGGTATCTATGAATGTGAGGGAACTATGGGTGTGAGGGATTTTTGAGTGTGAAGGAAGTGTGAGTGTGAGGTATCTATGAGTGTGAGAGAACTATGAGTGTGAAGGAAGTGTGAGGAACTATAAGTGTGAGAGATATATGAGTTTGAAGGAAGTGTGAGGTACTATGAGTGTGAAGGAAGTGTGAGGTACTATGAGTGTGAAGGAAGTGTGAGGTACTATGAGTGTGAAGGATGTGTGAGGGATTTCTGTGTGAAGGAAGTGTGAGGAACTTTGAGTGGGAGGGAACTATGAGTATGAGATATCTATGAGTGTGAGGCAACTACTAGTGTGAGGTAACTAGAAGTGTGAAGGAAGTGTGAGGAAACTATGAGTGTGAGGGAACTATGAGTGTGAGGACACTGAGTGTGAGGAACTATGAGTGTGAGGGAACTAGGAGTGTGGGGGAACTATGAGTGTGAAGGAACTAGGAGTGTGAGGGAACTATGAGTGTCAGGGAATTATGAGTGTTACAGAACTATGAGTGTGACGGAACTATGAGTGTGACGGAACTATGAGTGTGAGGAACTATGAGTATGAGGAACTATGAGTGTGAGGGAACTATGAGTGCGAGGGAATTATGAGTGAGGGATCTATGAGTGTGAGAGAACTATGAGTGTGAGGGACTATGAGGTGAAGGAAGTGTGAGGAACTATGAGTGTGAGGGATCTATGAGTGTGAGGGATCTATGAGTGTGAGGGAATTGTGAGTAAGGGATGTATGAGTGTGAGAGAACTATGAGTGTGAGAGAACTATGAGTGTGACGGAACTATGAGCGTGACGGAACTATGAGTGTGTGGAACTATGAGTATGAGGAACTATGAGTATGAGGAACTATGAGTGTGAGGGAACTATGAGTGTGAGGGAATTATGAGTGAGGGATCTATGAGTGTGAGAGAACTATGAGTGTGAGGGAACTATGAGGTGAAGGATCTATGAGTGCGAGAGAACAATGAGTGTCAGGGAACTATGAGGTGAAGGAAGTGTGAGGAACTATGAGTGTGAGGGATCTATGAGTGTGAAGGAAGTGTGAGGGAATTATGAATGTGAGAGAACTATGAGTGTGACGGAACTATGAGTGTGAGGGAACTATGAGTGTGACGGAACTATGAGTGTGAGGAACTATGAGTATGAGGAACTATGAGTGTGAGGGAACTATGAGTGTGAGGGAATTATGAGTGAGGGATCTATGAGTGTAAGAGAACTATGAGTGTGAGGGAACTATGAGGTGAAGGAAGTGTGAGGAACTATGAGTGTGAGGGATCTATGAGTGTGAAGGAAGTGTGAGGGAATTATGAATGTGCGGGAACTATGAGTATTAGGAACTATGAGTGTGAGGGAACTATGAGTGTGAGAAGGCTATGAGTGTGAGGGTACTATGAGTGTGAGAGAACTATGAGTGAGGGATCTCTGAGTGTGAGAGAACTATGAGTGTGAGGGAACTATGAGTGTGAAGGAAGTGTGAGGAACTATGAGTGTGAGGGATCTATTAGTGTGAAGGAAGTGTGAGGAACTATGAGTGTGAGAGAACTATGAGTGTGAGTGAACTATGAGTGTGAGGATTTATGAGTGTGGGGGAACTATGTTTGTGAAGGAAGTGTGAGGAACTATGAGTGTGAGGGATCTATTAGTGTTAGGAGACTATGACAGTGAGGATCTATCAGTGTGAAGGAATTGTGAGGAACTATGAGTGTGAGAGAACTATGAGTGTGAGTGAACTATGAGTGTGAGTGAACTATGAGTGTGAGGATTTATGAGTGTGGGGGAACTATGTTTGTGAAGGAAGTGTGAGGAACTATGAGTGTGAGGGAACTATGAGTGTGAGGAACTATAAGTGTGAGAGATCTTTTAGTGTGAAGGAAGTGTGAGGTACTATGAGTGTGAGGGATCTATTAGTGTTAGGAGACTATGACAGTGAGGATCTATCAGTGTGAAGGAATTGTGAGGAACTATGAGTGTGAGAGAACTATGAGTGTGAGTGAACTATGAGTGTGAGTGAACTATGAGTGTGAGGGAACTATGAGTGTGAGGGATTTACGAGTGTGGGGGAACTATGTTTGTGAAGGAAGTGTGAGGGACTATGAGTGTGAGGGAACTATGAGTGTGAGGAACTATAAGTGTGAGAGATCTTTTAGTGTGAAGGAAGTGTGAGGTACTATGAGTGTGAAGGAAGTGTGAGGCGTCTATGAGTGTGAAGAAAGTGTGAGGTACTATGAGTGTGAAGGAAGTGTGAGAAACTTCGAGTGTGAGGAAACTATGAGTGTGAGGGAACTATGAGTGTGAGGGAACTATGAGTGTGAGGGAACTATGAGTGTGAGGTGTAATGAGTCGTACTCACAAGAACAAGATTACATATATAGAAAGAATATTTATAGTAAGAGGATGTAAAGAGAGGAAGAGTTTGGTAGCGTGGCCGTGTTAGTTATTTACACTGTCAATACACTTATCTTATCTTATACGTCAACACACATCTATTACGTTCTTAAGGACGACTTCTCAAACACCGCTTCATTACAACTGTTTATTAATTACGACAATGACATGGACACATTAATAACACCTTCTATCGAAGTTACTAGGACATTATATTTACGTTACTAGGACATCATATTGCGTTACTAGACACTGATTCTCGGAGAACATGAAATGAATACACTTCCCACGTAAGTAACTCATCCCATGGATAGCTCTGACAAAAACTCAAGTGACCTGGGGGAGGCCTAGCAGGTGATTCTGGGTTGTCTCTATGGGAGACTGCTTAGCTGGAACACCAGGGTGTTGGGAGGGAAGTCTCGCTCCCGACCGGAGGAGGGCTGGCCTCCGGCTCTCTCTGTCTGACTGTCTCGACTCTGCTCAGTCGACTCTCTCTCGTGAGGGAGGGCTATGACGTCCTATATATTGGGAGACGAGCCGTCAGGTTGAGCTGATTGGGGGGGCGGCGAAGTGTCTCCTTACATTTGACCTCACTAATGTAGGGTCAGGTCTGGACTTTTTCTGAGACTAAAGTTGTTGTATATATTGGAGACAGGTGGCCTCTTCTGTTGACTGGGTGCCGGGTGATTTGTAACCCCTTGACTTGGGCTGCGAGGGGTCCTCTTACATTTGACCTCCCTAATGTCGGGTCAGGTCTGGACTGTTTCTGAGATGTAAGCTGTGGTCTGACAACCCATGACTACAGAGGGAACTACTAGTGTGAGGTAACTAGGAGTGTGAAGGAAGTGTGAGGAACTATGAGTGTGATGGATCTATGAGTGTGAGGAACTATGATTGTGAGGAACTATGAGTGTGAGGGAACTAGAAGTGTGAGGGAACTGTGAGTGTGAGGGAACTATGAGTGTGAGGGAATTATGAGTGTTACGGAACTATGAGTGTGACGGAACTGTGAGTGTGACGGAACTATGAGTGACGGAACTATGAGTGTGAGGGAACTAGGAGTGTGAGGGAACTATGAGTGTAAAGGAAGTGTGAGGAACTATGAGTGTGAAGGAAGTGTAAGAGAACTATGAGTGTGAGGGAACTATGAGTATGTGGTAGGTATGAGTATGAGGAAACTATGAGTATGACGGAGGTATGAGAATGAGGGAATTGTGAGTGTGAAGGATGTAGGAGTAGGAAGGAGGGATAAATACGCTTAGACTTATTAGTGTTAGTTATCAGTTAGGGACAGTGAGTGAGTCGGGCGGTTTTCAACACTATCACTATACACTACCAGGGCCCGCGTTGGGTATTGTTATGCTGAGATGAATTTTCCTAAACCTGATATATTTTCCTGTTTGTGTTTTGCATAAATGGGGTTCCTCATTCGACCCAACTAGAAATGTGTACCTCACTTTATAGTTGGGAAAATGCTGTTGACATTAATACAGGTTACGCTGAATCTTTGTGTAACCGAGGGTAATATACAGTGTGCTTTATCCATACTTCCCCTATTGGACCCAATTTTCTCTTATACAGTGCATTCGCTGCAAAAAGTATCTGCAAGATATTTAGTTAGACGATATGACAACGGACAAAGAATTTTGACATCCATCGGACCCCACCTTGCAGATACATATACGTTCTGTAGCGAGAGTACTGTACCCATATCTGATTATCAGGCGGTGTGATCAGCTCACTGTTTAAAGACCAAAGAATTAGTATATATTTATTCTTCATTCCTATGCTACAATATATAATACCCGCATAATATATTTACCAGACATTCAACACCTCATTAAGAGTTAGTTATGACGACATATGGAGTGAAGCATATTTTATTCTCTTTGCTATCCCATCCCATATTAATATTGATGTTTACCAAATTCTGTGCTAGATCATCTTGTGTTGACACGTTGACTTGTGTATATGTGTGTCCATGTGTGTGTGTGTGTGTGTGTGTGTGTGTGCGCGCACAGGGTGGTGTAATGCGTTTAGTGTGGCAGCATTATGCTAATGTTAAGGTGCAAACACTGCTTGTTTCCTCTCGCTTTCAGGTACCGCCGCTAACTAGCCCATGTGGCGAACAGGGAAGTAACTTGCATAAGTCCTCCTCTGCCAGTACACAGCCTTTTCACCATTAGGACTCCTACTGTGCTTCCTCGTGCTAAATTAGCAGGGGATCTCGGAGCTGCAGTGGGTCCCAGAGAGACGGCGCATAGGACCCTGACTGGCATGTGGAAACACCTACCAACCACTGCCCCGCTGCCTTGCAGACTAACCTTGGCAAGTATAAGGCTACGGGAGTAAACCCCGAATGAAGAATCTGCAGTGGAGCCCCGCATCAGGCAAACATGCTTACGGAGACCCCAACGGCGGTATAGGCGGAAGAGGTGACCACCATGGGAACCCAATGACTACACCAGTGAATGAAGGCAATGCTTGATGGACAGGCTACTAAGGCGAAACCCAAAAAACTGGGCTGTCGGCAGTCCATTGCAACTCTCCCTCTTCTAATCCGTTGCAACATTTGCACCACTGGATCAGGAAAAGGGAGATCCAAGATGTGTGCTTGCATCCTGCTCTCTTGCCTCACTGCATAAATCAACTCATGCACAGCCATCATCCAGCTCAACATACTTCTCATCATCAGCAAAACCCCTATACCCCCAAAAGTTCTATGGCGACTGAGGAGTGGCGACGGTGACAGGCAAAGATGACTGCCGGGAGTCTCTAGTCACAACTCTGCACATGGACGGCATAGATAAGATGGTCGATTATGCACTGGAATCTAGGCAGCAGTGCAATCCGGTCCTGTCTGTTTGACTGAGCAGCCCTTTCAAAGAGCCACTCTGCTCATCCCACATGGGGAGGGGGCTAGAAAAGATGCCCTAAACACAGCCTGCTTAAAGAACCAACTTGACTGGGCAGCCGCACCCAGTAAGGTCATCCTTATGCAGTCGAAAACACAATTATAATCACAGATAAAAAAATAAATTAAATTATACAACCTCCTATGGTCACTGCTTGGAATGTCAGGACCCTTCTGGATACTGGCACAAATTAGCGTCCTGAAAGAAGAACCGCCCTTGTGGCAAAATAGCTGCAGGCTAAGTATAACATAGATATAGCAGCCATTACTGAGTCTCGGCTCCCAGACGAGGGTCGATTCACAGAGCTGCGGTCTGGCTATACCTTCTTCTGGAAGGGTAAGCCTGCTGCCGAGTGAAACATCATTTATGGAGTTGGCTTTGCCATCCGCCAATGCATCCTACATAGGCTAACTGAAATGCCTGTTGGGATCACCGAGCACCTACCTCATCACGCTCAGTCCCACTGAATCACTCACGTCATGCCTTTTTCATCAGAGTATCTGCCCCAACACTGGATACAGATGATGACATCAAGAGGGCCTTTTATGCCGACCTTGACAGAGTGCTAACTTCTATCCCCAGAGAAGATAAGGTTGTGCTCCTAGGTGACTTCAATGCTAGAGATGGCAGAGATGCTGACATTTGGCAGGGAATCATAGGGAGAAATGAACTAGGCAAGTGTAATCCCAACGGCCTGCTCGTCCTCAGCAAGTGTGCTGCAGACAACTTCACTATCACCAATACCTTGTTTAGACAGTCCCACGAGTTCAAAGGTTCGTGGTAACACCCATGATCCAAACACTGGTATCTCATTGATTACATCATTGTCAGACAAAGAGATAGCTGAGATATCCTCATTACCCGAGCCATGTGTGACCCAGACCACTGCAACACTGATCATCGGCTCATCAGAGCCAAGCTCTCACTTTACGCCACCCCAAAATGGCGAAGGCAACAAGCCTCCACAAGAGATTTTAACACTAAGCATCTGGGGGATCCAGTGATAGCACATGCTTTCAGAGAGCAGCTCGAACATGGGCTGATAAACAACAAGACAACAAACAACCCAAATCCCAGTGCCGAATAGGGTATTGTCGACACTGTCATGACAAAAACCTGCAGAGAGACCCTCTACCAGGTCGAAAGAATACACCAGGACTGGTTTGATGAAAATGACGCGGAAATCAATGTACTCGTCGATGATAAACATGCTGCTTTAACTGACTGGCAGAATAACCCTCAGTCTCGGACCAATGCTGATACCTTCCACAAGAAGAAAGAGGCGGCGCAATGCGAACTTCACAATGTAAAGAACGATTGATTTAAAATTAAAACAAGTGAAATGCAAAAAACTTGCAGATCAACACACGATCTGTGAATTTTTCAATTCCACTAAAACATTTTTGGGGCCAATCACTCATGGAGCCCTCTCCGTTCATCCAACGGTAACTCCCTAATTAAAGACGAAGAAGGCATCCTTCAGCGCTGGAAAGAGCACTACCATTCGCTGCTCAACCCAAACACCGATGTGGATATCCTGACTACCCAGCAGGTCCCTCGGCATCCAGAGATGACCCTCCTTAGCTATCCTCTATCCCCTGGATGAGGTAGCTACTGCCATCAAACAGATGAAGAATAACAAAGCCTCAGGGCCTGATGGCATCTCAGCCGAGGTGCAGGAGGACCTCTGCTTACCAGCCATCTCCATTCTCTCATGGAGAATATATGGGAAAAGGAGGAAATCCCCCAAGCTCTTAAAGACGCCTCCATCGTCAATATTTATAAGAACAAGGGAAACCGGTCAGACTGTGGCAACTACCGTGGTATCTCACTGTTGTCCGTAGCTGACACGATTATCGCCCAAGTCCTCCTAAACAGGTTTCTTCGTGAGGCGGAAAACTACCTCCCAGAATTTCAATGTGGCTTTAGACCATCACACGGCACCAATAGCATGATATTTGCTGCCTTCCAGATACAGGAAAAGTGCAGAGAATAGCATCGTGACCTGCACATGGCCTTCATCGACCTAACCAAGGCCCTCGACTCTGTCAGCAGGAAGCCCTCTTTTTTGGATCCTCAGCCGTTTTGGTTGCCCATCAAAATTCATCACCATTGTGAGGCAACTCCACGATGGCGTGAACGGGGGTAAAACAAGGATTTGTACTGGCACCAACTCTCTTTTCCATTTTCTTGGCTGCCTTCCTTACTTATGCCAGTGTCAATTTAACCGGTAGAGTGGACCGGATGAAGAGTTTTTTCAACATAAGACGACTCTAGGCAGGAACAAAGGTGTCGGCAGCTTCCCTTACTGAACTTCAGTATGCAGACGACCTCACCCTTGTCGCTCACACTGAACGCGACCTACAGGAGATTTTGAACACCTACGCAAATGCCTATGCACACTTCGAGCTTCAGGTGAATGTACGTAAGGCTCACATTCTCTTTCAGCCTTCCCCTGGTTCAGCCAGACCTCCACCATCCATCCAGCTTAACGGTGCTACCCTCTCCAATGTTACCCACTTTCGGTATCTCGGCTCCCACCTGTCCACCACCGCTGACATCGACGTAGAGATTCAACATCGGATCAGATGTGCATCTCAAGCCTTTGGCAGACTTTGTAACCGTGTCTTTAAACTGTTGGGAGCTGAAATTATCTACAAAGTTGCACGTATATCGAGCAGTGGTCCTCCCCATCCTGCTATGTGACAACAAGACATGGGTCACATACAGGAGGCACCTTAAGGCACTTGAAAACTTTCACCAATGTAGTTTACGGTCATCCTCCGAGTTCGCTGGGAAGACAAGAGAACGAATGTCAATATTCTCGCTGACACCAATTGTAGGAGCATCGAGGCTGCCATTATCCATGAACAACTATGTTTGACTGGACATGTTACCCGCATGGACAACAGTAGGCTGCCAAAGCAGCTACTTTACAGTCACCTAACGAAAAGGTATAAGGATAGTTTTAAGACAAACCTGAAAAAAGTGCCAAATCGACCCTTTCACCTGGGAGATGATTACTCTACACCGTATCGCTTGGAGAAGCACCACACGAGAAGGTGTCAATAATTTCGAGTTAGCCCGACTGCATACCGAGGCAGACAAGCACTCAACGCCGGAAAGACGCTGCCGCCGCCCCTCCCACACTAGATGTACCTTCCACACGTGCAACATCTGTGGACGACACTGTGTGTGTGTGTGTGTGTGTGTATGCCAAATTATACCTCCTGGCCACTTTATACCCCTGGTATAAAGTAGCCTACGCCAAAATATACCCCGGGGTTTAATCTAGGCTAGGCTGTTTTACGCCCCCTGAAATAGAAATGGACATTACAAAGCTAATGTTTTTGTAGAAACTCAATGGACTAATATTTTATTTTTGTATTTATTTTTTTCTTGTACTGATATTTCCCTAAAGTTAACAACGTTCATTTACCATAGGGGTATATTTTGACCTTTGCCAGAATAAACCCGGTTAAAACTAGCAGGGGTGTAAACTGGCCTGCTACACCGGGGCTGCAGGATGGCCTAGCTAGATCATAGATTGTCTTTTGGTAAGAGTGGAAATTTACCAAGACGTGGCTTTCATCTGCTGGTTACGAGGTGTTATCGTCTTGGAATCGCATCTTGCACTCAGGGAACCAAACAAGAGTGTTCTAAGGGGAGAGATAATTGAGTGAGGTATTAGGATCTATGTCCTAACACTCGACTGACATTGGTACATTAAGACCGTAAATTCCAAGTCTTTTCACCTTCACAATAATTAAGGGCGCGTTCGCGGAGGCTTCCTATATTCTCCCAAAAGTACGGAAAGGTTCATTTCATATATTAGGTAAAATATCACTTTTGACCCCAGCTATTATTATGGTACTACTAGTGAGCTCATAATTGAAGTTCAGTAAAAGAACATAAAACTTACGAAGCGGGAAAATGATGCATTTCCTGTGTGGTTCACAACGATGTACAGGGAGTGAGGCTCATCAGGAGGAAGATGCTTTTCAGGGAGATATTGGCTGTCAGTCAAGGGAAGGTCGTGAGACTGGGCTTGGTGTTTATCAATAGTCACTGGGGAGACAGCAGGAACGACTACGCCAGAGCGACTGTCCCGGCCCAGATGATTATTGGACGTGCTGATTGTCAACTCTGGCAGGAAGAAAGCTCCGGCCATCAACGTAAACTCGAGGACGTCCTGGTGTGGGGTGACGGCTACCTCAGTCGGGGTGCTGCTGATGGCCCACGTCGGAGTTCCTGTAATGCTGACTAGTAAAGACATTGGATGCAATGGACAGTATATCCAATAAAACGTTCATGGCATTATATACAATTTACTTCTTAAGACTTACGTGTGTAACATGTGGTGTTGAAGTTGTTGATAGTGATGGTGAGGTATGAGAGAGGTGACTGCAGAGGCTGGGCGATCCAGGTGGTGTTGTGGTGGTCAACAAGGGTGTAGTTATCGTCAAACACCAGAAGGAACTGTCGCCACCCAGGGGTCACCTCTCCCACCACTGCCACGTTCAGTACTCGGTTCCCTTTTCTTCTCATCTCGATGATGGTGGCAACAGTGCTGGTAAAAGTCACCACCAGTTTTCTTACTTCACCTTCATCAAACTTGAGACGCATATCAAAGATGGGTGAAACATCTATTCTTATGTGTCCCCAGAATGATGTGGCAATTGGTTGATTCACAGTAACGCTGGGCTTGACAATGCAACCTGCAGGAAACAAATAATGTGATGCGCTGATTGATCTTCTTTGCACTTCAATAAGATGTTTTATTATCATTTACTGCCTTTAGTCTGTTTGTTTAAGGTTAAGATAAACGAGCAGGTAGAGAGAGTTGGTGATACACTGAGTACTGATAACTTACCTTAAGGTTTTCGAATCCTAAAGAAAGAAATTAATTTGGCAGCTAGAGAGAGAAAGAGAAAGGGATAACTAAACCCTTTCAGCTTTCGTGTCAATATCCACTACTAGATATAAAAAGTTTCTAACCAGGTACAAGATTAATTGTTTATAAAGGTCCAGTGACGCAAGAAAAGTTGTATACTATCAACTTACGCAACCCGGATATAATAAATCAACATTACTCTCCCTCTCCCACGCAGTCTTCTCTTTTCCTACCCCACGTTACTCTCTCCTTCATTTTATATTCTTCGTCTTCACACCCTTCATCCACGTACTACATCCTGCTCACACACTCACCCTTCATCCACGTACTACATCCTGCTCATATACACCCTTCATCCACGTACTACATCCTGCTCACATACACCCATCATCCGCGTACTACATCCTACTCACACACACCCTTCATCCACGTACTACATCCTGCTCACACACGCTCTTCATCCACGTACTACATCCTACTCACACACATCCTTCATCCACGTACTACATCCTGCTCACACACACCCTTCATTCACATACTACATCCTACTCACACACACCCTTCATCTACGTACTACATCCTGCTCACACACTCCCACCATCCACGTACTGCATCCTGCTCACACACTCCCTTCATCCACGTACTACATCATACTCACAAACGCCCTTCATCCACGTACTACATTCTACTCACACACGCCCTTCATCCACGTACTACATCCTACTCACACACACACCCTTCATCCACGTACTACATCCTGCTCACGCACACCTTTCATCCACGTACTACATCATACTCACACACGCCCTTCATCCACGTACTATATCCTACTCACACACGCCCTTCATCCACGTACTACATCCTACTCACACACCTTCTCTATGAACTACAGTACTTCCTAAGTACTCCTTCAACTTAACAACATTTCCGGTAAACACTCTATGAATGTGTTGTTTAGCCGGTGCCGAGTGTCGCTACGAGTGACGACTGCCACACATTACACTGAGGTATAAAGAAAGGCTTTTCGTGTCAGTACAACTAGAAAGATAATGATGAACGTCCGCGCTCTGACCATTAATTAGCTGAGGTTCATGTAGACAAAATTAATTAGGCAATGGTTTTCGGGCCCTAGTTTGCCCAACGCTCTCCCAGGCTTAAAAAAAAAAGTGGGGGGAGGGTGACCAAGAGCGAGTCAGTCGCTACACGTGAAAAAAGGGTTTACCCCCTCACTCTTTAAAATCTTCCAACAGGTAGGCCAGGAAAGGCATATTTGATGAGAACAGCCTAAGCGATATTACCACCTGAAAATTACTCAACTTTTACAAAAAGTTATCGTCGTCCTCCTCCTCCTCATATTAGAACTAATGACCCAAATGATAAACGTCATCAAAATTGTACATATTTTGTAGAAAGTGACGGAGAAGAGACGAACACAGTAACAGTCGTGAGAAATCGTGGCCAAGATTACTGAGAGGGTCGGGGTGTTGGTGTTATAATGTATTAGAGCACTTCAACAACTAAGGTCTTTAGGCGCGTAATTTAGATTAGTAAGTACAGTACACTAGTCACAACACTTAAGAAATACGAGGGATGGAGTGAGCGTAGGTCGTACTGTAAAAGCAGGAAGCGTGGGCCTGTGTCTATAACAATCGGCCAGTGATTAGTGAACTAAGATGGTTTGCTTCAACTTCAACTAAACTTGTTTACTTGGAAGTTGAAAGATAACTGCAGCACCATCACTGCCTCTTTTTCCCTTCACCGGTAGACCTATGTTTGTTCAGATCGAAATATGCGAAATGCCGTTGTAGAACTGCATTAAAAAATTATTTGCGTGGCACATTCTTATATCAGATAACTAGGCTTGGCTGTCCTCTGTCCCAGCACCGTTTTTCGTAAAAGAAGCTTACAGGCTTGGATTACAGTGAATAAAAAGAGAGGTAAATCTTATCAAATTGTTCTCAAAATTGCTCTTCCTAAAACTTGTAATAGATTATAGTATGTAGAAAACATATAACATAAACAGGTCATGCAAACTTCGCTAATTTTTTGAATGAATGCTCCATCAAGATGAATCATAGCTTGGCACTCTACTACTACTACTACTACTACAACATGATTACATAAACAGACAGCAAGGCACCAAGCAACGCGTAAAGTAGTATAAGTTCCAAGTAGCAAAAATTTCATATATGGGTGTTTGTGAACCTGGTATAAATTATTCAGAAGAAATCGCCGGACTAGTATCTTCAGATCTTTGTATATAAAGGCAGCTTACATTAAGAGTGTACGCGGAGGAGAATAACACAAACCTAGAAACAGAATAGCTTATGGAACAAGTTAATTTACAATTTACTGGAGTAACCTTGTGTAAAGGGTCCAATATTTACGGTCACTAGAAAAAATTATGCTGATACAAGTGGTGTCAAGTGGTTAAAATTAAGTTTAAAGTTAATCAGATTCATTAAGGTCCGGGCTCAATAGTTATAAGTTTAACGCTGTAGGACATAGTTAAATGACCTGACTGGCCTCTTACCTTGATCATTTCTCCTCAATGGAAAATCCGAAATTGATAATCATTTTATTATAAGGAGACAACGATCACAGCAGTAATGGTACAAATATATCAACAATAAACAAGATTACATAAATAACCGCTAGATAGATAGAAATGAATACTTAGTAAGAGCTGGAACTGTGACATTGCCCCATCCTAACTGAAGCATCTAAAATATATATACATCTATATATATATATATATATATATATATATATATATATATATATATATATATATATATATATATATATATATATATATATATATATATATATATATATATATATATATATATATATATATATATATATATATATATATATATATATATATATATATTAGGGTGGTCCAAAACTATATGGTAAAAAATATAAGTAGTAATATATTGCCTCCACAAGCCTTAAAATTGTCCATTTGGTTCATAGATAAGGTCTGTAAAATTTTATCCATATTCATTAACATTTAGAGGTCAATCCATTTTGCATATTATACTTGTAGTGTAGGACTGAATTTTCTTGTCCGCATGATACAGTCTTAATATACACAACACATTATATTGGGTATATTTCAATGTATATAGCCTAGATGCCTATTTGGAAAGGGCAAAGAGTCAAGTATTGAGTCATAGGGACTGACAATGACAGGTTGAAACAGGAAACACAGACAAGGGTTACCATTAATCAGATGAAGTTACTTATTTCATTTATATCTCATCAGTTCTACAATTATTTCATTATCAATCTAAATAGTATATTATGCAGGTTTCCATCTTGTGTCATGGCATATGAATGGCAGGCAATTATTACCTGTGAGAAATAATTAGACTTAGTTACAGATTTTGTAAGGATGTTGGCAACACTGATCTGGTTCCAGGATAATCAGCCACGAGATGATTATAGGGAGTTTCTAGAACTAGCTCTTTTGTTTCTTGGTGGACTGCCAAGTAGTAAGGATTCCTTTCGAGTTCCTGGTCCTACACACCATGCAAGATGGATGGCAAAAGGAATCTATGCTCTCAAAATCTATCTGTTCAAACATCAATTCACATTATCAACACGGGAAGAAAACAATATCACACAACTGGCTTTGTTTGTGAGCATAATGTATGTGAGATTCTGGCATGAAGCACCAATGGCTGTTCGAGCTCCATTCAATGATTTGCAGCTAATGAAGGTTTTTAAAAGCAGTGGCGTAACTAGAGTGTGTACGCCGGAAATTGCCACTAATCCCCAGGACCCTACAAAAAATACATATTGCACAGTGACTCCTATAACATATATATATATATATATATATATATATATATATATATATATATATATATATATATAGATAAAATCACACAAGGAAAAGGGAAACAATGGAGCACTTTAGCTTTCGTCTTTATTCAAGACATCTTCAGTTGCCTCTGAAGATGTCTTGAATAAAGACGAAAGCTAAAGTGCTCCATTGTTTCCCTTTTCCTTGTGTGATTTTATCAAGATATATCTTATCCACGTTTTCATTGTGGATCTACATGAAATATATATATATATATATCAGCATATATATATATATATATATATATATATATATATATATATATATATATATATATATATATATATATATATATATATATATATATATATATATATATATATATATAAATATATATATATATATATATATATATATATATACATATATATGTAACCGATCGGAATTACTGGACCTTTCATTTCTCACTTGACTTGGGGTTTATTAAATATTATTAGATGGTAACTGCAGTGGAAGCGCCCCTTTGAGAAAAATCCCGAACCAGCACAAGAACACTCAACTTTGCTAACAGAATGAATTGTCCTTGACCCGTGGAAGGATAGCGTCTGTGACTGGGATGAATGAGGCACACTGTAAAAGTTAGACACTAATATTCCCTCCAACACTACAGACACAATCAAATAATGGTACACCAGCATATGCTCACCTCTTAACCTGAACTTAAAACACTACTCTGGGGAATAAAAGTTATACATGATATTGAAATTATTAGAAACTCAGACAATGCCTCATTAGACAACAATAAATTCAAATTATTAAGAAATGTTGCTTGCGCACATGAAACAGGCCTTAAGGGCTTTCAACAAAATAATATCAATCACTGAGGAAATGGTATAAAAAAATAAGAAATTCTTAATTCCATCATGAATAGGCCTAAAGGGCACTCAATAGAATTATGTTACACCAACAGATGCACACTTCCTAACCTAACTTAATCACTACTCTGGGGAACAAAGGTTATACCTGAGATTGAAATTATAAAGACATATTAAATGCATTAAAGGAAATTAAATCACAGTATCACTCTGGTTTCAATTAGTGACACAGACATTAAAAAACAATACTATCAAAATTATTCAAGAAATATTAAACTACACACGTCAAGATAATATCAGTAACTGAAAAAATGGTATTAACTACACACAAAAATATTATCACTATTATTGAGATGTTACTGGGTCCACCAATACCCGTGAACCATGCTTCACCCAACTCAACATACACCCGTAATAAGGGAGATAAAATGTTTCTTTAGGTATCCCCTAGACTCCTGGTCTCAGTGTGTGACCATTAATTTACTCAGATATCCTCAGTTTACTCTCAGTACGTCCATGGGCGGGAAGAGAGAACGCCAGCAGGTGACCCCTAGCCAGTAGGTAATACTTCTAGCTGACCGAAAACACGTGGTGTTGTGCACCCACATGGTAAGAACTGATCACCCAATGCTGATGCTGGTCCCGTGTCGTTTCAGTTGTCGGGAGCACGCGTTCACCCAAGAGATCCTTTGCTACCCTGCTAACCAGTGACAAGCCTACACTGATCGTTCCAACGGCTACAATCGCCAATCATCAATCATCAACGGCAGTCTCAAACGGCAGTCAATCTCTCTCAGTCAATCTCTAGCAGTCATCACTCTCTCAGTCAAGTGGGTTCTGACGGAAACCCTGAAATTAACTCACTGTTAGCTCTTAATAACTTTATCACTGCCCTATCTAACCCCTATCTGAGATCGAATGAGACTTACATGTTATACTGCAATAGCAACACAGGTGACTAGACCACGTGACCGTTTCGTCCTCTCTGACGCACAGTCTCCCTCTATGTTCGACTGCTGTCGTCTGACTGAGCCAGCCAGCCTCGTGTCTACCCAAGGCGTTAGCTTAGGCCTACGTGACATACTTTCCGCCTACTAATAACTTTCTTGGGACACCCGTAACATTATTCAGACTGTAAGGTGAAGCGCAGAAGCGGTTACAGTGCCCAACAGGGAAGCATGCTAAGTTCATGCTTCCCTTTATGTCTCATGAGTTAAGGGCGTAGAAGACTGAAGAGTCAAGGGCATAGAAGCCTGAAGAGTCAATGGTTTATGTCATCAAGTTATTGGAAGCTCCAAAAACTTGTCCCTTAATACGAATTCGCAACTTTCGATTTACACCAGGTACCTACTTTACTGCTAGGTGAACAGGGACTAATGGGGGCTAGGAAGTATGTCCAAACAACTTCCACCGGCCCGCCCACCATCATGACCACTCGTTTTCACAGTCTAATTTCTCAGTTCTTGGCAGGAGCAACTGTGAGACGGACCTGCTCATTATGGTAGCCTTGCACCAGAATAATGTAAAGCCATCCATTTGTGGTATGGCTTCTTGTAAATTGTTGTTTTTCACACTAAGGTTCGACTTAATTAAAGCAATACCTCCTGTATGTTTTCGTTTTTTTTCTGATTTTAGTTTTATACGTAGGTCTCCTGTCATTTTATTGGTTTTAAATTATATTGGTCTTTAAAAAAAATTGCGGAAGGTAAATTTTAGAGTCTTAGTAAATATTTGGACTTTTCCAGTTTTTCGTGCTGATTTAATTGTGAAATTCAAGTTTTGTGGAAATGTTCTATATGTGACTTCTATGAATCAGAAGTGCAGGCCATTCATACTTAACATAACTCGTATAAATTTTGCCCTTTGTGACGCTGGCGCCACATAAATTCGCACAGGTTCAGCGTAGTACCAAGGTCTATGTAGCCTCACACATGCCGCGGAACACCCACTGTTCGGGTAGCATGCGTCTAACGCTGTACTTTTGTCTTGAAATAGAGGGTTTCATCGATCTCGACGATCTTTTTCGGTCCGCCAATCTTCACCGGATTAGTCAGAATGTCGATTGCACAGACTTGGGTAAACACCATCTACCATTAGGTCAGTTCTTGTCTAAAATACTGTTTGTATAGGTTAAGGTTATGTTAGATAGGTAACAATAACAAATTACTTCTGGCATGTAGCTATAGAAGTCGAAGTGAATTGAATTGAATTAAAACAGTTTATTTAGCCAGAAAAACACAGATACAGAGTGGATAATAATAACAATATTAACATGGCTGAGCCAGTTGAGAACCTGAGCTCTCCTGTAGGCACCTGATATATACTATACATTTATCTCAAGGAAGTATTATGTAACATTTAGTAACATCTGGAATAGTACAATAGCATGGTGGTAATAAGAACATCTCAGAATGTTACCACGGTTATCACTTCAACATTTATTTATTTATTTTATTTTATTATTATTATTATTATTATTATTATTATTATTATTATTATTATTATTATTATAAGTATATACATAAATTACAGTGGACTTGAAAAACTTAAATATAGTGGGGTATCAATACAACATGGGTTGTACATTATTAAGGTTGAACAACAGGACAGAGCTGTCAGGATAACTTCTAGTTGGCAAATATATTTATTGCAATGGTAATTTCTTATCTATTTACATGATAATTTCCGATAAAACGGTTTTGATGGTACAATAAAAGCAGGCACTGTATATATACTAGGTATTATAAGAAATATTAATACTTAGACAATAGATATTTTTTAAGAGATGATTTAAAGGAAAGGAGCATAGTCTTTGCTTGGATGGGTGGGGGTAAGTTGTTCCACACCTTCACACCGTGATAATTTATGGAGGTCTGGGACTGAGAGGAGCGCATGGGGGTGGTCTTAGTAGCTCTGGGTGCCTTAAATTGTATCTCTGATTATTCCGGAACTAGAAATAATTATTGTCAAGCAAGTGATTGATAGATTTGTAAACAAAGAGGGCACAGCAGTAGGTGTTAATATCTTCGAGTTTTAACATTTTCAATTTAGCAAATTTTTCGTTTGTGTGATCTGTTTTTTGTTGTTTTTTTCAAGTAGGTCATTGTCTGTGCAACTCTATTTTGTACAGTAACCAGGAATTGTGTTTTTGAAGAGCCAGAGGCCCCCCATAGTGCGTGACTGTGTGTCAGGTGTTGGTAAACACGATCATGATAGATTTCTTTCATTGCTGTGAGTAAGCGACTGTCGAGTGTGAATGGCTTGTATGTGGTTTCTCCAGTTAAGTTTCTCATCAACAATAACTCCGAGGAATTTAGTATTTTGTTCGTGATTGAGGACTGTATTACGATTGTGGTTGGGTGGCCCATGCCCAATTCATCCTTGAAAATTTTTAACGATGTGTATTCTTTTGTCCAGCAATAGATAAATTGCGGAATTCTTGCCAGATCAAGATTCGTTCCATTCAGTCATGTACCTTTTTTTTATGGAGACCTTTTCAATACACCCTCCTTTCTCACAGCGCCAATAGACGAGTTGACGATTCTGGGTAAACACAAGAAATACACTCTACCACGTTCATAGAATATATATATATATATATATATATATATATATATATATATATATATATATATATATATATATATATATGTGCAGTATATATTCAAGGTCGATCAAGTGAGGGCTGCGCTGCCCGCATCGAAGTGAGAGTTTTGGACCGTTTCATATAATATTAAAGTATATTCTGTGAATTAATATGGACGTGAATTATAAAATTAAATAAATACCATAAATTAAAATTATTATAGATCGCTTCAGTCTAAATATACAGTGTATGCCTGTGTCTGTTGTGCGAAAATATGTTCCTCCCCAAGCTCACGCTTTGTGGCACGCCTGGCTGGCCTAGTCTGCAAGTAGTGGCTGAGCTGAAGCGGACGCTAGTTTCAGGTGTTCAGGAAAAACGACCACGGTTTGGTCTCCTTGTGTACAACATCAGTTTTAACAAGTAAGTTTTATTCGATCTCAGACAGGGATGATAGGCGGCGTAATAGTTAACAATAGCTAACAGAGGGTATATTGCAGGATCTTTGGTAGGCCCACTCCGCTGAAGTTGAGCCCATCTTGAGAGGTTTTGAGCCCATGCTGTTGAGTGAGTAGTTTGAGGGTTGGAGGAGCCAGCTGTCTGTGTGGACAACTAGTTACATGTGACCATCGTCCGCCGCGGTTGACGATCGCTTGGGGGTCATCAGATCTCCACCTCAGTCTACACACCACATATCTTCAGGCAGTTTATGAAAACTCTTACTAACGGGGAAAAAGGAGGAACCCCTCAGCTGACAGTGTTTCAGTGGCTGACTGGCCCCACTTTCTTCCGTTTCATGGATGTACTGACTGTAAATTGAGGCTATCTGAGGAATGAATGGTCACACACTGAGACCAGGAGTCTAGGTGGGTACTTAGAGAAACATTTTGTCTCCTTAGTATGGGGTGTATGAGTTTGTGTGATGGATGTTAGATGGAAATAATGTATAAAAAGTTTAGAATTTCCTTAGTCCAGGTGTGAGAACAACGCCTCAAGATTGATTTTTTCACATGTGAGACGTAAGAAATCATATCCAAAAGCAGAAGGGCTAGTTATTGCCTTAAGAAAAATAAGGGTGCATGTGAACCTATATGTGAGGAAAGGAACATGTTTCACGGGTATTGGTGGAGAAAAACATTCATGACTCTTGGAGTTCTAGAGAAAATACTGACAAAATTAAAACCAGGGAACACCCGCATGATTGAAGGGTCGCGAGTGATTTTCTAGGTTATTTGGGCCAGTTGATTTTAGTAGTTGTGGGGTCATTCCAGAGGCGGTGATTGATCCATGTGTGCAGCTAATAAGTCAGAAAATGAGGGAACTGTTTTCAGATGAGGTTCCTCTTTTCTGTTGTAAGTAATACTGTTGCTTTAGGTCTTCCTATAATGCATTTAATATTAATTGATAATTTTGATATCATGTATAACTTTTGTTCCCCAGTGTAGTGTCTTAAGCCAGGCTAAGAGGTGCGCATATGTTGCCTTAGTCTTCCTTTAATGCATTTAATATTTCTTAATAATTTTGATATCATGTATAACCTTTATTCCCCAGTGTAGTGTTTTAAGCCAGGCTAAGAGGTGCATGCTATGTTGAGCTCATTATTGATTGTGGCTGTAGTGTTGTGCAGGAATAGAAGTGTCAATTTATAGCAAGTGTCCATTCACCCAATCACAGGTGCTATCTTCCACGGGTCACGAATACATTTTTTTAGTTAATTGTGTTTTGTGCTAGTTCGGGTTTTTCTCCAAGGGCGCTTCCACTGCATTACTTATCCACCTCTAAGTAATAAAAATAAAGTCAAATGAGTTAATAAATTACTCGGACTGGTTTATATATATATATATATATATATATATATATATATATATATATATATATATATATATATATATATATATATATATATATATATATATTTGTCTTTGATACCCCCAAAATGTTTCTACACTACTGAGGGTATACACAAACACTTGTTATCTTGAAAATAGGTTCTATTCTCGGTACGGGAGATATACAGAGAAACAACAGACGGGTGGGTTTCCCACACCATAAGTGACTGGAAGGATCTCCACTTCCAGACACTCCGCGCTGGCATGTGCTAGATGCCAGCATTCACAAGCTACAAATACATAAAAATGTAAATATGATAACAATTCACATACATAACATGGTGCATAATAAAATGGAAATATTACATAGGATTAATACATGCTGTTCTGTAATACTTTACTATACATATTTTACAGAGTAATATAAGAATACACAGGCTTAAGGTACTACTGTGTCCATATTATACACCTCTCCCCCTATATATCATAGTTTCATCTTGAGGGGATCTGTTTCTGAGTCGCCGGACCTGGCGGAGTATCGAGCAGAAACACAGGTAGGAATGGATTTACTGGTAAAGACATCACATTAGGGACCTCTACTGGGGAAGGCCGGGCATCAGGCAGCCCACAGGTCGGGCCATTACCAAGGTACGGCGGCGTAGGGCAGCAGGAATGACTACTCGTGGACCATACAAGACGAGGTCTCCGTCACAATAGAGGTCCTCGCGTATCTTCCAGTACGGGAGTAGCGATTCATGAAGGTCGTATCGGTTAGATGGAAATCCCTGGGACACACAGTCGACGAGCCGGATATAGGAAGGGTCGGCCCGGGCTGCGGTGTGGAGATCTTCATGGGTCTTGTCTGCATCCGGTGCTGTAGACTCTTCTGATGTGAAGACGGCCTTCAATGAGACTACTGACTTGAGGGATGCGGCAGCTGTAGAACACAACATCTCGTCCTCTGGGGTGGGGCGACTGACAGGGGCGCGGGACAGGGCATCCGGGATGCACAGCAGCTTACCCGCACGCCACACAGCCGTGAAGAGATAAGGCGAGAGCTTCTCTTTCAAACGTTGAAGGCGAGGATTCTCTACTGCAACCAAAGAGTAGTGATTGATCATAGGTACAAGAGGGCGATGATCCGTGAAGAGGGTGAAGTGCTGAAGTCCTATGAGGTAGAAGCGGCACTTCGCCATTGCCCAGACAACAGCCAACATATCCAGCTCAATCGTGGCATATCGGGTCTCAGCGTCCGTCAGGAACCGGGATCCACACTGAATTAAGCGGAGTTGTCCACCGCCATGGTCCTGCAGAAGGGTGTAACCAACGCCGTAGAGTCTGGAGGCGTCAGTCTGGAGGACGGTGGGTAGGGCTGGGTCGTAACAGGCGAGGACAGGTGGACTTAAGAAGGCCTGCTTGACTCGCTGGAAGGCCTCTTGATGATCTGGGGTCCACAGGAATGTCCTCCTGGGGCTCAGTAGGGAGGGTAACGGCTGGGCTGCGGCGGAGATGTCAGGTGAAAATTCAGCCAGCTGATTGACCAGACCCAAAAAAGAACGGAGGTCTGTCAGGTTGGCAGGGGTTGGAAAATCCCTGATTCCACTTAATTTCTCCGGGTCAGCTGCGATACCTGATGCTGAGAGAATGTACCCACAGAAGTTCACTGATGGTGCGGCGACTACAAACTTGTCAGCGTTGAGGGTAATCCCATACTTTCGACATCTGGTGAGAACTTCATATATTCGGGAGAGGTGGGCACAGTAGTCTTCGTCATGGAGTAAAATATCATCAACCACCTTGACACAATTCGTGACTCCTTGAAGGGCCGCGTCACCACGTTGACAGAATGCATCGCCCGTAGCGGCAAATCCCATGGGGCCTCTGCAATACTGATATCTTCCATATGGTGTGATGAATGTAGTCAAATGCTGGTCTTCTTCGGCCAACTCGATCTGCCAATAACCACATAAGGCGTCCATCGTTGTAAAAAAAACTTCGCCTTCGGGTCCACATTTCGAACAGCTGCGAAGGGTGTGGGTGAAGGGTGGGCTGGACGGGAAACTTGCTGGTTAAGTTTTGACACATCGGTGGTGATCCGTACTCCACCACGAGGTTTGGCGACGGGGACGAGAGGGTGGCACCAAGGTGAAGGTTCGTCTCCGGCCAGCTTGATGATTCCCAGAGCAGCCATGGAGTCAAGCTCTTGTCTAACTAGCTCCTTGTAGGCGTGAGGAATCAAACGAGGGGTGTGGATGGCAAAAGGTGTGGCACCATCCTTAAGATGAATCTTCATAGGTGGACCCACCATCGGCTTGAGTGGTGTGGATCCCAAAGATTTCTTCGTAACCAACACGTCAGCAAACTCCTTGAGAAGGTAAGCTCTTGCATCAGAAGGGGACGTGTTTGTAGCGATAGGGAGTTCCTTCAACCTGTTGACATGGGTGACCTTTAAAATGGGTTTGGGGAATTCCTTGGAAATAATGGCCAACTCTTGACAAGGGCCATATGATAAAAGCGGAGTCGGGATCCCATCATGAACATCAATCCGGGCTGAGCAAGACTGCTTTCCAAAGGTAAGAGTAGCCCAGAAAGATCCCAAAGCTGGAGCCATCTTGGAACCATCAGCTGTCAGTTTCGTTGTCTGAGGAGGGGGCTGTAGGTTGCTCCCGGGTATTCCCAAACTTGCTAAGTGTTGTGGACCAATTACTGAGACGTCAGCACCGGTGTCAGGTAACATCTGAAGACTGGATGACAAGTTACCATGAGAAATGACGACACTGATGTGCTGGGGCGTCGTGTCTGTGGAACAATGTACACGACGGCAGGAACGACTGGACACAGCGTCTTGATGCTTGCCAGAAGGAGGGGGCGCGCCAGCACTACCTGAGGATGACTTCTTGGATCCTTGGTGGTGTCCTCTCTGTGTCTTCTTACGACAACATTTGTCATAATGGCCCACACGACCACAAAGTCTGCACTGAACTTTGCTAGCAGGGCACTTGACTGTGTAAGCCCAGTGACCCTGGCGGTCGCAACTTCTGCACACGCTTTGAGCAGCTGGGCACTGGGAAGCATCATGCTGTCTCACGCAACTGTTACACAAAGCTGCTGCTGAAGGTGTAGCTGGAGGGTGAGGGGTGGGGTTACCTTGCTGCTTCTTACCCTTTCTGTAGGAAGACATCGCCCTCACCTGGTCAGGCTGTGAGCGTAAAGCTGAAGTCGCACACCTGGCGACCTCGTACGCTCGACATTTTGTAACAACATCTTGAAGGGAGGAAGTGGGGTCAAGTGAAATGAGACGCTGAACTAGCTCTTCATCTCGAATACCCGTTAAAATAATTGTCTTGAGTTGTGTCTCTTCACAGACTTGAGAATTTCCAGGACAAACATCAACTTCCTCTGAACATCTTTTCAGTCTTACAAAAAATGCATCAAAAGATTCTCCATCAAGCTGCTTACATTGGAGGAGTTCTCTTCTTCTAAGTGCTTCGTTGCGCTGTCCCTTAACATGTTCCTGTAACTTGTCAAGCACGGCCTCTACAGTCAGAGTTGTCGTAGGAGGCACTTGAAGTGTGTGCTCGAGAGTACGTTGTGTCTCTAAGGACAAGCACATACGAAGCTGTATCATCTGTTTAGGCTGTGGTAAACTTGACAGGTCAACCATTGTTGCATAGTCTTGCCAACGTCGACGCCATTCCCGAAATATCTGATAAGAAGCGTCAGACTTCAGAGAGGGAGGCGTTTGTGCTGCAGCCTTTTGAGGAATTGTCGAACCGACTCTGGGAGATGAGGTACCAGTACCTCTAGTCGAATCAGCATTAGTAGTAGCAGAAGAATCTTGTAGAGTAGATCGTTGTGGGGAGGCTAACAGGGAAATCAAGGCTTCAAATCTGGCTTGATCCTCTCTTCTTCTCAGGTCATCCTCACTTCTACGTATATCTTCTAGTTCTCTGTGTTTTTGTTCATCTTTGTGGCGTCGTCTTTCAGACTCTCTCTACCGAATTTCTTCCGCTTCTCTCCTTGCAACATAGTCCTGGCGTTGAGAAGTTTCCATCCACTTAATCAGTTGAAGGAGATCTATGGATGCAGGTACCGCAGGAGAGCTTGCTCGCGACGAACGAGGAGATTCTGTGGGTGATTGGGCGTTGTCACTGTGGGGAGCGTGGGGCCTGAGTGTGGGTGGGGAGAGATCTCCCAAGTTTAACTCTTCTTTAGGTGCGTAATTAAATTTCGCGCCGGTTCCTGAAAAGTGTCAATTATCCTGCCAAAAATGAATTTCATATAATCACATTTTCTATATGTTTTTCCTAGAGAACTTTTAGTATATTTTCCAAATCTGGAACAAAAATTCACATATGTGTGCAAATTTTAGAGAAAAAAATGACATTTATACCCAAAAATGCAGGAAATTGGTATAAATCAATGTCTGGTATATGGCAAATAAATTTAATCAATTTGGTTACTAAACAGCAAATTTAGATATGTATTACATATTCAGATAATATCAAACAAAATAGTACAAAAATAAGCTATATTGCATTCAGGAAATACTCCTATACCTCAATACATAATATGTCCGCATGTCGTCTCATTTGGGGAAGTTTTTTTCAAGGCCGTGGGATATCCCCGCTTGTCGCATTTAATTAATATAATATTTTGGGCGGGTTTACCCGCATGTCGTCCATCATTTTGATCCCTTGTGAACATACGACAGCTTGCATCACTTCATTCAGCAAGACACTGGCCGTCCCTTTTAATCTATGCGGCCAGAATTACAGAAGTCTAAAGTAATACACACAAGAATTTAATACACAGCGGGCCTGGGAGTGCGTGTTGTGTAAGTGGCTCGTTGCCGGAAGCAGCGGGCGCAAGTCGCAACGGAACCGAAGTTGTTGTCTTAATGAGCGCTGCTCAGTTACCCAATGACCGTAGGCAGGAGGTTGTACTGCTAAGCAGCTCTCAGTCATCTGACTGCAGTTTGCACAAACAATTCTAATTAAAATACACAACACAGCACTTCACAGAACACTTCACTTCACAGCACAGCACTGTACACAGCATAGCACTTCACAACACTGTAAGTCCTGAGGCTTGTAGTCTGGCTGCTGTAAAACTTGGCGCCGAAGACGAGACGCCATTAACACAGTCCGGAAGGAAGGCTAAGTTCACTCTGAATCTCACTGAGAAATCTCACTGCGCATCTATGTTTGTTTTGATACCCCAAAATGCTCCTTACACTACTGAGGGTATACACAAACACTTGTTATCTTTGAAATAGGTTTTATTCTCGTACGGGAGATATACAGAGGAAACAACAGACGGTGGGCTTCCACACCATAAGGACTAGCGACTTCCACTCTGTGGTCACTGCGCGCGTATGCCAGCATTCACAAGCTGAATACACATAAAATGTAAAAAATATGATAATTCACATACAACATGGTGCATAATAGCGGAAAATATTACATAGGATTAATACATGTTCTGTAATACTTTACTATACATATTTAATAGAGTAATATAAGAATACACTGCTTGCTGCATTACTGTGTCCATATTATATATTATATATATATATATATATATATATATATATATATATATATATATATATATATATATATATATATATATATATATATATATATATATATATATATATATGCTGATAATCACACCTTGTTTTGTACTCCTCTTTAGTCTGTACTCACCCCTGAAGATGTGAATTACACGAAAGCGCTTGGGAACTTCGTGTTTTCTTCTTTCCTTGTGGTTATCAGCATATACCTAGATCACGCGCACCTACAGTGATTTACTTATATATATATATATATATATATATATATATATATATATATATATATATATATATATATATATATATATATATATATATATATATATTTAGGTGGTCCATATTTTTAACTTTGGAATTCTTTACCACAGACCCTGCTAAAAGTGTCCATTTAGGACAAAATCATTGTATTTTTAAAATATATATATATATATATATTGTTACGAACCCCGCCACCAATTGTCATGATCTACCTACCCAGCACTACGAACCACGCCATCTATTGTCTTGATCTACCTACCCAGCACCACGAGCAACGCCATCTAGGGACGAAACACGAGTATGACTCGTCTTGGTTACCACTCCCGGGTTTCCCTTCTCCATATCCTGGTTGTTGCGTCACCTCCTCAAAGTCTTCTTTGTCAGCTCCAATTCGAGGAGAGAGCACTTCACTCTGGGAAGTGACCACAAGATCACCTATCCTGGAAACCTACGGCACAGTGACTACCTACCTTCTTCTACAATACTCAGCCTTGCTCGTCAGCCATCTCAGCTCCGCACTTAAGTATTTGTAATCTTATATTGCCTCCCCCACCTCCACCTTGCTTCAAATTATTGTATGTTGTATAAATATGTATATACTGTTAATGTTTAGGTTAAGTATGGTTAAGGGTAAATTATAGAAAGCTGAATATTTTGTTAAGGAATTTATGGTACTTTATTATACACAACAAAAACTCTCATCCTTTGTCTACCCTTTTATAGTCCGATTGTCTTTGTTTTTTTATTGTTGTTGCCTGTTGGGATCTGGGAAGACTTTTAACTATATTCTAAATCCCCAACTCGTAACAAGAGGTTGCTCAAAGCTGTCAAAAATTAAGTAATCGATGTAGTCGATTACTTTGTAGCCGATTACGCCCACCACTAGTGCGTCGCATTTGGCACGATTGTGGTGAGTTTTTGCTGGTCGTGGTTGATGATTGGGGAAATTAGAAACAGTTCTGCAGAGTATTCTCATTCTTAATTCATATTAATAGTTAATTTCTTTATTCCCCAGGTCAAAATGGCTAATGCAGGAGTAAAAATACGAGAAAATGTGTATTTGATAAAGACATTATGTGATGACATTACAGGGGCTAAGTTACCTTCAAACAGGCAAGTGTTACAGTATTTTTTAAACCTGCATCGCATACAGAAAAAAACCATCAGAGTGGCAGCTGTGGAAGTCACAGACAAAGTTCTTCAATTTTGGACAAAAGCAAACATTCCCACACACCACAAACCAGATTGTGTGAATCAAGTGCACAAAATGTTTGACAAGTGGAGTAGTTTGAAAAAGAACTCTTAAAGAAAGACAGAAACTCAAAAGCAGAAAGAGAAAGAGTTCACTGATACATTTGAAGATCTCTTTGACAAGTGCACTTGGCAGACGATCGGAAATGTCGTCAGGGAATGCACCTACTGTCAGGAGCCAGCGGCCAACCCACTGGAACACTATCTCCTCGACTGCGAAGTCACATAAAGTCTCCGAAACATAATTCGAAACTTCCAAGAAGAACACACAACAGCAGCAGCCACTCTAACCCGAATGGCCCAAACAAACCACATTTACCACCTTCTCCGGGTAATCACACGATACCCACCACCCAGATAGCTTAGGAAATATCCTCCCCCAGCAAGTGCGGACCCCAGTTCGGGAGGCGTGCCACTCCTAAACTGACCACGTCCAAGAGTGGGGGTTGGTGGTAAGCGTTCACTGACTGAGGGTCTGCTCACATTTGCAAACCTGCAGTATCCTTTGATATCTGCAGGTAGGACAACCTCCAATCCCAAATCCGGTCAGGCTGCTCCAAGAGCTCCAGCCGGAACCACCAAATGGGCCGCCTACAAGCAAAGGCCCGTGTCGGACAACGGTCTGACAATCTCAACAACAACAAGCTGTGAAATGGAACGAGTTTTTCAACAGCAAACAAGGTGAAGAGGAGCCCATGAAAAGGTACTTTCAATGATGCTTCGCAGAGGAAGTGGAGTGTGAATTTAAATGTCCCACCTATGATAACGACCTCTCTGAGTACATGCTATTACGTAAAGTTTATGGTAGGCCTGAGTAACCCAGTGTTGAAAAGGGAAATTTTTCAGAGGTACTCGGGTTATAATAGTGTTGAAGTGCTAAGAAACAAATGTATGTTATTTGAGGCAGCAGTGAGAGATGCTGGAGTATTGTGTCGTACGTTTGGCCAGGCAGTGGCGAGAACAGCCACGGAGGCAGCGGCGGTTAGTGATGTCATCACGGGTGAGTCTGAGGTAGCTGCCGCCCGACCTGGACACCCAAGTCGCCCTGCGGCTTGACACATGCCGCAGGCAAAATCAACTGCCCTGCAAGTGGGGCCACATGTCGCAATTGCTCTAAGGTTGGTCACTTCAAAAGGTGTTGCAGGAATAAGACAGCCCTAAGCACTTCTGTGGATGTGTCAGGTGCTGTCACAGTGGCAACAGCCCAGTTATCCCGTCACCCCAGGTTACAAGTGTTCGTGACCCAGGCTGGGGGCAATTCCCCCGCCACCCCTGTGCTGGCTGTGGCTGACACGGGTGCTATGGTGTGTGTGGCAGGGCCATCCCTGCTCCAGGACATCGGTTTGTGTCTGGGGCAACTTCGGGCCCGTAATGGCCTGAGGGACGTGGTGAACAAACAGCTCAAGTGTCTGGGGTCTGTCCCCTACCGCCTCAGTGTGGGTGAGGGGACCACCGTCCAGGAGGTCTACTTCGTGCAGACAGCCAAGGCCCTCTACCTGTCATTGTAGGCTCCAAGTGCCTCAACTTGGTGCCAGTCGACTTCCCGCTCCATAGACGTGCTGTGGCTGCCGTGGGCGATGGAGGGGGGCAGCACACTGCCGACGAACTACCTCCGAATCCTGGATCTGAGAGCAGTCCCTGCTAGGCCGGTTGAGATGCCCTTGCTTCCTTTGGAGTAGAATGTGGCCAAGTTGGAGGAATGGCTGCTCACGCACTTTTCATCCACCGCATTCAACACCAGCAGGTCCCCACTGCCAGTCATGACTGGTCCCCCTCACCGTATCCACCTGACGCCCAGCACGACCCCCTATGCCTGTCACACACCTGCTGCCGTTTCGAAACACTGGGAAGCGAAGGTGAAGGCCCAATTGGAGGAGGACGTCAGGAGAGGCGTCATCCAGCCAGTGCCTGCTGGTGAGGCTATGGAGTGGTGCGCCAGGATGGTCGTGGTGGCCAAGAAAAACGGTCAGCCCAGGCGCACTGTAGACTTCCAACGCCTCAATGCAAGCTGTCTGAGGGAGACGCACCACACACCTGCACCATTCGACATGGTGTCCGGGGTGCCAGTGCACTAGTTCAAAACCGTCGCCGACGCCTTCTGGGGATTTCATAAGGTGGAGTCGGAGGAGGAGAGCAGACGCCTGACCACATTCATCACGCCGTGGGGCCGTTTTCGATACTGCAGGACGCCCATGGGACAATGTTCAGCGTCAGATGCCTACTCCAAGAGGCTTGACAACGCTATTCAGGATGTGCCCTGCAAGTACAAGTGCGTGGATGACACTGCGCTCACACAGGTATCACACTGAAACCAAAAAATTTCTTGTTCTGCAGGAGAGAAGCAGAGTTTGTGGGTTTCCTCCTGGGGTGGGACCTCTACCAGCCCACTGCCCAACGTCTGTCAGCCATCAAGGACTTCCCCATGCCTGATCAGCCATCAATCACTGACATCAGGTCCTGGCATGGCCTGGTTAATCAGTTGGCTCCCTTCCTTGCCACTGCACCTGTGATGGAGCCCTTCCGTGAGCTCCTCAAGAAGCCAGTGGGCAAGCAGGTGTATTGGGACGACCAGCTGCGGCTCAAGTTTCGCCAGGCCCAGGACACCATCTGTCAGTTGGCCAGGGACGGCTTGGTGTACTACGACAAATCCAGGCCTACGGCAGCTGTCACGGATTGGAGCAGGGAGGGCATCGGCTTCGTCGTCCTGCAACAATACTGTGCCTGTGCCTCTCCAGAGACGCCCTTCTGCTGCAGAGGAGGGTGGCGGTTGGCTCTGTGTGGTAGCCGACATCTGAGCACGGCCGAGGCCGGTTATGCTGCAGTAGAAGGGGAGGCCCTGGCTGTGGTGTGGTGCCTGCGCAAGGCCAGGCTGTTCCTCCTTGGCTGCCCGAACCTCATTCTGGTGACGGACCACCGCCCCTTAGTTGGCTTGCTAGGGGACAGAGCCTTCCCGGATGTGGCGAATCCGCGCCTGTTCAGGCTCAAGGAGAAGACCCTGCAGTACCGATTCACGGTCAAATACTTGCCAGGGAAGCGGAACTGTGCAGCTGACGCCCTATCCCGCTTCCCCTCCCTCAGGGCGGCGCCTGATGCGGAGGACATGGACCAAGAGGAGGACCTGTGCGCTGCGGTGTGTGCAGTCACAATCGCAGCACTGGATCAGGATGGGTGCATCACTATGGACGAAGACACAGTATGCAAAGCGGCGGCGGACGACCCTGTGTACCAGATTCTAGTGTCGAGGGTGCTGGCGGGCGACTGGCACCCCCACAAGTCACAGGAGGTGGCCTGTCTGCGCCCGTACTTCTCGGTGAGGGACAGGTTGGCTGTGGTCAGGGGTTTGGTCACCTACACCTTTGACCAGGGCTGCGTGTGCCTTGTCATCCCCGACTCCCTCCGCCACCGGGTCGCCGTTAACCTGCATGTGGGGCACCAGGGCCTCGACTCAATGCTCAGGCGGGCCCGGCAGTCTGTCTATTGGCCTGGCATGGAGGGTGACCTGCAGTATCATCGGTCCCGGTGTGCTGCTTGCGAGACCCACGCCCCTTCCCAGCCTCCGGAGTCGTTGGTTCTGACCCCAGCGCCAGACTATCCCTTTCAACAAGTGGTGGCCGATTTGTTCCACCTGCCGGGCCGCACGTACCTAGCATATGCTGACCGACTGACAGGTTGGCTGGAGATCGCCCACTTCTCCAACGAGGCCACCTCTGGAAAAATCATCGCCAGTCTGCGGGCCTACTTCACGAGGTGGGGGGTACCTGAGCAGATCTCCACAGATGGAGGTACCAACCTTGCCAGCCTTGAGATGACAAATTTCCTCAAGTCATGGGGGGTCGAGGTGCGCCTCTCGTCGGCCCACTTCCCCCAGTCCAATGGCAGGGTAGAGGCTGGGGTCAAGGCTGCCAAGAGGCTCCTCAGGGATAACACTGGGCCTGGGGGTAGCCTGGACTGCGATAGGACATCCCAGGCCCTCCTCCAGTACCTGAACACGCCTCTGCGGGGGGTGAATAAGTCGCCCGCCCAACTTGCCACCGGCCGCCAGCTCCGTGACGGCGTTCCCGTGGCCAGACAGCACTATAAGGTGGACCAGCACTGGCGGCGGGCACTTCGTATGAGGGAGGTGCGCTTGGCCGAAACCCAGGATGGGCTCCTGTCGCGGAGGGAGGTATCCCGCCAGCTGGCTCCCCTAGTCGTGGGCACGCAGGTGCGTGTGCAGGACACAGCTACCAAGCTCTGGGACAGGACAGGCATAGTGGTGGAAGCCCGCCCTCACAGGCAGTATGCCGTCAGGTTGGGTGGCAGTGGCAGGGTGTCCATCCGCAACAGACGCCACCTGCGAAACGGCTCCACACCTGTGCCTACTACTCCGGTGGTGCACCATGCTGTGCCTCCTGGCCCCCCTTCTGCTGTGCCCTCCGTACCCGCGCCCTCCTTCGCACCCACGGCCCCTCCCCAGTCGAGCGCAGCCAGGCCCAGGAGAGCCGTAGGCCTCCGGGCTGGTTGACGGACTACGTGGTGTAGTGTATGTGATGTAAAATCAGTTTAGAGGGTTTTTTTTGTTTTTTCCTTTGTTTGACTGGTTTTTCCTGCATTATTGTTGTTTTTATGAATGCATTGTTTTCCTTTTGTTAGTTCAAATGTGCATTGTCATTTCCTTTAGGGGTGAGATGTGAAATTATGAGATTGCGTACCATCGTACGATATGTTTTCAATGTGTGGAGAGCGTGAGTTTGTCTGTCTGTAGCAGCCGGGGTGCCAGTCACTGTCTGACACTGCAAGAGTAAATTCTGCAAAGAATCTGGTCTATTATTCAAACCTCTCACACACACATATATATATATATGTGTATATATATATATATATATATATATATATATATATATATATATATATATATATATATATATATATATATATATATATATATATATATATATATATATATATTATTAAATATATGTGTGTGTGTGTATGTATATATATATATATCCTGAAGATGTGAATTACACGAAAACGCTTGGGAATTTCGTGGGTTTTCTTGTGGTTATCAGCATATATATATATATATATATATATATATATATATATATATATATATATATATATATATATATATATATATATATATATATATATATATATCCGGTCGGAATTTACTGGACTTTTAATTTCTGACTTGACTTGGGGTTTATTAAAGATTATTAGATGGTAATTGCAGTGGAAGCGCCCCTCTGAGAAAAATCCCAAACCAACACAAGAACACTTAAATCTACTAAACAAAATGAATTGTCCGTGACCCGTGGAAGGATTGCGTCTGTGACTGGGATGAATGAGACACGCTGTAAAATTTACACTTATATTCTCTCTAACACTACAAACACAATCAAATAATGGTACACCAATATGCGCACTTCTTAACCTGAACTTAAAATACTACTCTGGGGAATAAAAGTTATACATGATGTTGAAATTATTAGAAACTCAGGCAATGCCTCATTAGAGGATAATAAGTTTGAAGTATTAAGAAATGTTGCTTAACACATAAACCAGGCCTTAAGGGCTTTCAACAAAATATCAATCACTGAGAAAATGGTATTAAAAAAATAAGAAATTAATAACTCTACAATGAATAGACCTTAAGGGCACTCACCAAAATTATATCCAGCACTGATAAAATGGTATAAAAATCAGAGCTTATTAACTCCACCCTGAATAGGCCTTCAGGGCACTCAACAAAATTATATTACCCCAACAGATACACACCTCCTAACCTAACTTAAACACTACTCTGGGGAACAAAGGTTATACCTGAGATTGAGATTATAAAGAAATATTAAATGCACACAGCATACATTAGTAACTGAAAAAATAGTATGAACTACACACAAAAATATTGTCACTATTATTAAGAAGTTACTGAGTCCACCAATACCCGTGAACCATGCTTCCTAACCTAACACACACACAGATTCCACCTGCACTCCGTAGTCGTTTAAGGCACAACCAACAGGCACCCGTAGTTTAAGGCCCAAATCAGCCTTTCTCCACCTTGGAAAGTGTACCTCTAAACTCCACTGACTCTTGGCCCCAGTGTGCGACCCTGTATCACTCAGCTGGCTTCACTTTACCCCCAGTACATCCATGAAGCGGAAGGGAGTGAGCCAATCAGACCTTGTACAGTTGAGAGAAGCTTTAGCTTCCCGTTAGCAAAAGGGTTTCACTAGGCTGCTTGAGATATGTGGTATTGTGAGCCGAGGTAGAGGAGAGCTGATGACCCCAACGATCGTCCCGTCGTTAGCTGGGCACCCAGACGGCTAGATTCACTCAAGAGATCCTTTGATACCCCGCTAAACAGTGACAGGCCTACACTGATCAGTCCAACGGCAACAATCGCCAATCATCAATCATCAACGGCAGTTTCAAACGGCAGTCAATCTCTCGCAGTCATCATTCTCGCAGTCAAGTGGGTTCTGACGGAAACCCTGAAATTAACTCTGTTAGCTCTTGATAACTCTATCACTGCCCTATCTAACCCCTCTCTGAGATCGAATGAGACTTACTTGTTATACTGCAATAGCGCAACACAGGTGACTAGGCCACGTGACTATTTCTGTGGACGGACACACAGGGACGTCTTGTTGGTCCGAATGCTTTCGCAAGACTGAGGACTAGCCAGCCTCATGTCCTCTCAAGGCGTTAGCTTAGGCCTACGTGACATATTTTCCGCCTAACTAATAACTTTCTTGGGACATCCATAACATTATTCAGACTGATAAACGATCTATCATTACTTTTAATTTAATAACTGACATTTAGTTTCATAATTCGCCTCCATATTAATTCGGTAAATTACATTTAGTATCACATAGGCCTAGTTCCACAAACTCTCGCTACGTGCAAGAGCGCGGCCTTCCCTCGGACGACCTTGAACTCAGTCTCTCTAATGGCGCGGCGTTTGAAATTACACTCAATTTTCTGAATATTACATATATATATGCAAGTAAATCACTATACGTGCGCGTGATCCAGGTATATGCTGATAACCACAAGGAAAAAGAAAACACGAAGTTCCCAAGCACTTTCATGTAATTCACATCTTCAGGGGAGAGTACAGACTAAGGAGTAATGCTTGACAAAGCTAATATATATACAATAGAGGAGAGTGAGATCAAGTCCCTAGGGGACAGCAGGTGTCCACAATGTTCCGGTCATAAGGCAGTGACCCTTACTAATCTTCTTAATCAAAAAATTTACCATGCCATCTCTAAGCACAGCAGCTGTCCGTAGTCAGGTCATAGGGTAAGAGACTCAATCTTCTCACCTGGTTACATATCCTCTTAATCACAAAATTATCCAGTTTGTACATACCATTACTCAAATTCATGTTGACGGATTCGGTATATTTAATGAGACTGGATTCTATAATGTTCCCACTGAGGTCATAGATGACACAGGGTGAGGTCATAGATGACACAACAATTGATCATGACTATAATATATTCACTAGTATACTACATAAAGCACAAGAACAAAATATACCATACAGAAAAATTACGTCAAATAAGAATGAGCCAAGGTGGATGACCAGAAAACTTAAACATGATGTAGGAATAAAGAAAGGAATATATAAGAAATTAAAGGGAGGGGAGGAGCAGCTCAGAAATAGGTATAATGAACTATCTAGGAATGTTAAGAAAAATGTAAGGAAAGCAAAGAGAGACTATGAAATCAAAATAGCAAGAGAATCCAAGGCGAATCCCAAGGGATTTTTCCAGGTATATAGAACAAAGGTCAAGGACAAAGTTGGGCCTTTAAAGTCAGGGAGGGGAGAAGTGATAAATGGAAGTGATGAAATAAGCAAAGCATTGAACAGCTACTTCTTATCAGTTTTCACAGAAGAAATTCGCGATGAAATTCCAGAGGTGGAACTAATATTTAAGGGAAAGGAAGAAGAGAAGTTAAAGAATATCACTATCAGAAAAGAGGATGTTCTTAAGAAGATAAAAACACTAAAGAAAACAAAATCCCCAGGGCCGGATGAAATTTTCCCTCGAATCTTGAAAGAGTGTAGGGAACAGATTAGCAGACCCCTCGTAAACTTATTTACAAAATCATTAGACACCGGAGTTGTGCCAGACTTGTGGAAACAGGCAAATGTAGAACCAATATTCAAAAAGGGAGACAGAGCATCAGCGTCAAATTACCGGCCGATCAGTTTGACGTCAGTAGTGGGGAAATTTCTTGAATCAATTATAGCAGATAGCATCCGATCGCATCTAGAGAAAAGCAAATTAATCTACGACTCTCAACATGGGTTTACGAAGGGACAATCTTGTCTAACAAATCTGCTGACGATTTTAGGAAAGTCTTCGAAGTAGTAGATAATGACGAAAATTACAATATTATTTACTTAAACTTTAGCAAAGCATTTGACAGAGTACCGCATCAGAGGCTTCTGAGAAAAATTAAGGCTCATGGTATCGAGGGGAAAGTTTTAAATTGGATAAAATCATGGCTCACCGATAGAACGCAGAGGGTCAGCGTAAATGGTGTTAAATCTGAATGGGGCCGTGTAACCAGTGGGGTTCCCCAGGGGTCAGTACTAGGCCCACTCTTGTTCATAATCTACATAAACGATCTAGATACTGGAATCAGCAGTGACATAAGCAAGTTTGCAGATGACACCAAAATAGGGCGGCAGATTAATTCAGGGCAGGATGCAAATGCATTACAGGAGGATCTAAATAAACTGCAGGGGTGGTCTGAAAAATGGCAAATGAAATTCAACACCAGCAAGTGCAGTGTACTTAATATTGGAAGAACAAATACTGATAATGTATACAGACTTAACAACATCAACCTAGAGAAGTCGACTTGTGAAAGAGACCTAGGGGTACTTGTAAGCCCGGACCTTCGGCCTAGAAAACAGTGCGTTAATGTTCGAAATAAGGCAAACAGAGTATTGGGTTTTATATCTAGAAGTGTAAGTAACAAGAGTGCAGAGGTCTTATTGCAACTATATCTTGCGCTAGTCAGGCCGCACCTCGATTATGCGGTTCAGTTCTGGTGCCCTTATTATAGAATGGATATCATTTCACTAGTCGGTGCAGCGAAGAATGACAAAAATGATTCCGGGACTTAGAAACCTTCCATATCAAGATAGGTTAAAGAAACTTAACTTGCATTCCCTAGAAAGACGAAGAGTGCGGGGAGATATGATAGACGTATTTAAGTGGGTGAAAGGAATCAATAAAGGAGATACAGATAAAGTTCTTATAATATCCGAGCAGGATAGGACTCGGAGCAACGGATTCAAGTTGGGTAAGTTTAGGTTTAGGAGGGAGATAGGAAGAAACTGGTTCACAAATAGGGTGGTGGACGAGTGGAACAAGCTTAGCAGCTTTGTAGTAAGTGCGGGAACTCTGGAAAGTTTCAAAAGGAGGCTAGATAGATTCATGGATGATAGAGAGTGGTAGTAACTGTCGACAGGAGCTGCTATGCACAGGCCAACCGGCCTATTGCAGACTCCTTATTTTCTTATGTTCTTGTGTTCTTATTACAAGGTAATATTGAGGAGGCATTATCCCAGTCAATGCAATGCTAATTATCTCTCATATGAATGAACAGAGCATTGGGTTCCTGGGCTGTCCTAACACTATATTTATGCTGTTTAAGTCTAGTTATAAGATCTTTAACCGTCTGGCCTAAGTAGAACATATTACATTCCTTGCAAGGAACCTTGTAAATGCAGCCGCCTGCATTGTTGGGGGAGTTCTTAATTAACATTTGTTTTACAGTGCATGAGTTTTTAAATGTCACATTAACGTTCCAGGTTTTCAGTAGTATAGGAATTTGAGAGAAATTTTTGTTAAATGGTAAAACTAGGAGATTCTTGTTGTCATGGGTTAGCTTAGGATCAGTTCTATAAAAAGATTTCTCAGACCTCCTGTGGCAGCTAAGCATATTTATTTTCATATGAAGTCAGAAAAAATATAAAGAGGCTCAGAAGTAGCACACGAGTATAAAATGTGTCTTTCTTTCATAAAGCAAGACACATCATCCTAACTGAACCTTACTTAGACAATAGCACACATGTTAGTGAAGGTGGGGAAAAGTAAGGTTGTGTTTACGTAGTATAGTTCTGAAGTTCATATTTGTATTTTTTCCTAGTTTCTTTCTCTGCAGACTAACAATATATGTGAGTGTGTGTGCGCTTCTCATTATGTGAAACTTATATTTAACATGCACACCTGGAAATCCTGTGAGTTAAACGATGCGTCACATCATTCTTAATATTGTACAAAAACTTATCGTCACTATATGTTTAAGAAAACATCGATAAATTCATAACTTTAGAGAAAATAGTGTAGGCATTCATTCAGAGGTTAAGAAAGAGCCGTAAGCCTACCCGTATCTTGAAAAAGGAGGGAATGTGTTGGTGGACGTAGGGCAGCCACCACCAGGAGTACTGCCACCGCCACCCCGCTCCATCTTGACTGACGGATGCCTGACATCTCACTATATTATGAACAGAAATTAATTATGCTGTCTATGTTAGTTTCATCCACTTGTGAATTCATTGTCTGGTTTGCTTCGGGGATTCTGTACTTGCTTGACTTAGCACTTCAGTCAACTTCCTGCACTTTTTCTCATGGTTGTATTTCTCCCTGCCCAAAACAATACAGTATAATACATCACACTCCTCGCTTGTGTAGTGAGGTGACCATAGGCTATGAAGTCACTACTGTTTGTTGACAATTTACACACGATTATAACCTCATCGCTGATCACCATTGATAATAGAGAAGAGAACCATGGGAACTGTATTCTCTCTTCCTGTTTCTACCCACACGAACCTGACACTGTCTGTAGTGATAATGTCCTCTTGCTTTTAGGAAGTGAGCAGCGCCGAAGATGAGCTGATGTCAACAGTGTTGCCAAGTTTCATTTTACTTCTATATGTTTTCCTTAACATTTTCTCAATAACAGAGTTGTTCGCCCTACTAAGTGAAGTCAGAAACTTCCCGTAAAATATATTTGGTGGGAGTCAACTTTTGGCTCTTCAATTTGCGAAGTAAACCATGAAAGTTGTCGTCAAGATATTAGGTTTAAAAAGGACGTGTCGTAAGAATTTTATCACCATGACTGGGAATGTGGTAGTCCTCATTTCTTTGTACAAAATATGAGAATCATTGAAATATAAAGTCCTTCCCTTCATTGAGTTATTAAGGACTGCTTTAAGCGTTAGGCTACAAGTGAAAAAAGTTGGGGAAGTTTTAGTAACTCGAAAGAGACTTTGATTGGTAACTGTACGCGAGAAAGATTTTGAAGCTAACAGCAGAGATCTTATTTGACCTAACGCCGTATCACAGGGTGTGAACATGTACAGTTCCATTTGTTGTTTTTAATTATAACTATAAATGATTCTAACGAAAAAAATGGGTGTACTTAAAATAATGTATTTGTCACGCATCAGTAAAGTAGTTATAGATTAGAGATTAAGAAAAACTACTTCAGGTCATGCAATGTTTATCAAGTTTCACTGTATATTCAAATGTAAGAACTATTATGGAAAACGATATCCAAAAAACTTAAGTTATATATTTGATTATAATTTATCATAATCCCTGAAAATTGTAAATTAAAGTATAAAGTTCGGTATTTATGCGAAAAATTCCCTAGTGAGTAAGTATAGTACATCAAGAATAAGATAGAGAAAATCTATATATCTTTAGCCTTTCAGCGATTTTCATAATTATACACAGTACAAGATATTCTAACCGATTGATTCTTTATTGTATCTGCTGGATAGTTAATCAGCTATAACTAACTGGTATCGCGAGACGTCCACCGAGAGACTTCCCTGCTATGATATGGATAAGAACATGCAGATAAATAAGGAAAACACAATTGAGATAATAGCAGCTTGGACATTATTGCGACAGACAGCATGAAGTGAGTTGGCCTAAAGTTGGATCATCCAGCAGGTGTAGTCAACATGTGGCGGGTTCATCCAGCAGGTTTGATCAACGTGTGGTGGGTTCATCCAGCAGGTGTGATCAACGTGTGGTGGGTTCTTCCAGCAGGTGGAATTAACCAGTAGATTGGGTCAACATGAGTACCAAGTAAATATCTGAATTTTTTATGAAATTTCAACGACAAAGATTAATTCAAAATTGTGGACGCGTGTCGAGAACGTTTTGATGACCATCGCGTTTTAAATGATTTTGACCAGAATTTACTGATACGCAGTTGCGCGCCAGTCCAACCAGTTGTGACTCTAACAGTCAAATATTGGAATTAGTATATCGTAACTGCAAGAATTATTTTGATACACACTGTATGTATATTATGTATGTTGTATGTATACCATGTATGTACTCTATATATACACATTATTTCTCTAGTCAGTAGCGTGGGGCAATGCCCCTGTTTCATGTCACCACACGCTTAGATAAATGTGCCTGGCGACATCTGGAAGCTGCTAGTATACCACTTACCACATAAGAACATAAGAACATAAGAACATAAGAAAGTGGGATACTGCAGGAGGCCGACTGGCCCATACAGGGCAGATCCCTTTCACACCTATCCCAGCACTTCCATGTGCCTATCCAACTTCGTCTTGAAGCTCCCTAGCGTCCCCGATCCTACTATAGCACTCGGTAGCCTATTCCACATATCCACAACTCTATTACCAAACCAGTGCTTGCCTATATCCTTTCTGAATCGGAATTTATCTAATTTAAAGCCATTTGTTCTAGTTATTTCGTTATTACTGACCTTCAGAACATCTTCCATTTTACCCTTGTTAATCCCACTTACCCACTTGAACACCTCTATCATATCTCCCCTAACTCTACGCCTCTCTAATGAATGCAAGCCTAAGCTTTTCAGTCTTTCTTCATATGGAAGGTTTCTAATATTATGGATCATTTTTGTCATTCTTCTTTGTACTCTCTCCAAAGAATCTATGTCCATTCTATAATAAGGACACCAGAATTGAACCGCATAATCCATGTGTGGCCTCACTAATGCTAGGTAAAGTTTCAAGATAACGTCAGCAGTTCTGTTACTCACACTCCTAGATATGAACCCAAGAATCCTGTTTGCCTTGTTGCGAACGCTAATACATTGTTTTCTAGGTTTCAAGTCGTTGCTAACAAATACACCTAGATCTTTTTCACAATCTGAGTTTTCTATTTCCGTGTTACCTAGTTTATACTTAACGTTTGTATTCGTCTTCCCTATCTGTAGTACCTTGCATTTATCAGTATTAAAATTCATTTGCCAGTCTACTGACCACTCATGTAAGGTATCTAGATCTCTTTGAAGGTGTTCAAAGTCACTGTCTGAATTTATCACTCTCCCCATTTTGGTATCATCTGCAAATTTACTAATCCTACTAGTTATACCTAAATCAAGATCATTAATGAATATAACAAACAGCAGAGGGCCTAATACAGATCCCTGGGGAACTCCGCTTTTGACCGCACCCCAGTCTGACTTAAATCCATTTATGCTGACTCTTTGTTTCCTACCAGTTAACCATGACCTAATCCATTTTAATAATGATCCACCTATTCCATGTGCTTCTACCTTCCTTATCAATCTCTCATGAGGGACTCTATCGAATGCTTTACTGAAATCTAAATAAATTATATCATATGACTTATCATTATCTACCGCTTCATATACTTCTGAGAAAAAGCTAAGCAAATTTGTGAGACAAGAACGTCCCTGGGTGAACCCGTGCTGAGAAGAATGAATTAAGTTGAATGTTTCAAGGTGGCTTCTGATTTTCGTAGCAATAATTGACTCTAGCAACTTGCCTATGATTGACGTGAGACTAATGGGACGGTAATTTGATGCAATTGATTTATCACCGTTTTTGAAAATCGGAACTACATTTGCAAGTTTCCAAGCTTCTGACACTAGGCCCGATTCTAATGACTTATTAAATAAAACTGCTAATGGATTACTCAACTCATCTCTACATTCTTTTAATATTCTAGCATATACCTCGTCTGGAGCAGGCGATTTATGAGGCTTCAGTTTGTTAATTTCTTTAAGCACATCATTACTAGTAATATTGATATTCATCAACATATTTTCTATACTGTCGTTATATACCTTATGAACTTCTGGAAACTGTGCTAGGTTTTCATTTGTGAATACGGAGCGAAAATGACTATTTAACGTACTACACATTTCTAACTCATCATCAGTCATTTCTCCTGTCGTAGTTTTAAGGGGACCTATTGTATCTCTAACCTTTGATTTATACAGTTGATAAAAAGCTTTGGGGTTATTTTTCGATTCGTTTGCTACCTTGATTTCATAATTTCTCTTTGCTTTCCTAATTTCTGTTTTTACCTGTCTTGTTAGGTTCTGATAGTAACCAAGTAAGTGATTTTCGCCTTTCTTAACTTTTCTATATACTCCTTTCTTTTTCCCTAGAAGATCTAAGAGTCTATTATTCATCCATTTTGGTTGGTTCCGTATCGATCTGAATTTTCTTTTAGGGATGTGTTTATTTTGAGCATTATGGATTGTCGCAATAAATTGTTCATAAGTAGCTGCTAAATTAAATTCGGGGTTCTCCCGTCCTAAGTTGACAGTTTCCGGAGGTGTGGGGGGGATTAATCTTTTGACCATAGGGTCATCCCTTAGGTCTCTCCTTAAGCTACCGTAATTAGCCTTCCTAAAATCCGGGATCAAGGCCGAATTTTCCTTCTTCCTGCCATTCCATATTATGTTAAAATATATGGCTTTATGATCACTGTTTCCTAGTTCGTCTCCAATCCCAACATCTTTTACTAGATTTTCATTATTACTGAGAACTAAATCGAGGATATTATTTCCTCTAGTGGGCGAGTTTATGAATTGATATAAAAAACTATCTTGTACTACTTCTAGAAAATCTTCAGATTCATTATCGCTAAGTTGATTTTTCCAATCTAAGCCTGAAAAGTTGAAATCGCCTAGAATACATACATTGTTTCTATCAGATGCCTTCTTTATTTCCTCCCATAGTAATTTACCATCGTTCCTACTCAAATTAGGTGGTCTATATATAACACCAATGACTACTGACTCATTGCCCTCACCAATCTCTACCCAAATACTTTCATTGCCGCTATTTGTTTTAATGTTTGATTTATTGCAGCTATTTAATGACACCCTGATATACACTGCTACACCGCCCTCTCTCCTTCCTACTCTGTCAGTTGACCCTATAGGAGTGTAAGGACTACCTGCGCTTGTAAGCGCACCCCTGTATATTTCCGTAAATAAGAACCTACAGAACTCTACAGGTGTTTATGTTCGGAAATATACAGGGGTGCGCTTACAAGCGCAGGTAGTCCTTACAATCCTATAGGGTCAACTGACCTCACTCTGACCTCTCGGGCGACATGTGGTAAGTGGTATACTAGCAGCTTCTAGATGTCGCCAGGCACATTTATCTAAGGTACCCAGAACATCTCCACACACTACAGGTCTATGCAGTGCCTAGCTGTCGATCATATGGCAGATATACAGTATATGACGAGTATACAATAGACGCCCGGGGCCCTGACAAACAAATCGACGCTGTATATCAAACAACTTGTACTTCCCCCAAGTTGAAAAAAATTTTTGTAAACACAGATTTAAGGTCTCTTAATGTAGGACTTCATCATCGCCTTGACATTTGATATTCCCCAAGTACCTAAGTTCACTCGGCGATAAGGAGCTTCTTCATTTCCTCTTGTTCACAGAGCAAACACAAAGCAAGTTACTACGTCGTCTTCTGCTAACGTTTGTTTTTTTATGTTTCCTGAAACCTTAAAAAATCATGTATTTGAACGGTCTCTTGGCAGACAACTTGTTCCAATACACTTCTGACCTCACTGTTGTGTTCTGACCTCACAGTTGTGTTCTGACCTCACTCAGTTGTGTTCTGACCTCACTAGGGGAAAGGTCACGGCAGGGTTAGCTCCGGAGAGATAATTATCAGATATGGCCAGTGCTATGTGCGGTCTTGGGTATGTGAGTTTTTTTACCAAACTGGAGTGGTCCATGGAAGAATTGGCGAGGGCCAAGGAAGAAATTGAGAGGGCCACGTTGGAGAACCTGAAATTAAAGGAAGAGCTGGCTAGGTTAAAAGTGGAAGATGGACAGGGAAAGCCAGTGTCTGACGAAAACTTAAGCGAGTGGAAAGTTGTGAGTAGTGGGAAGACGAAGCTGGTGGTGAAGAGGGTACACCAAGGATACTACAACAACGACAACAACAGCTAAGTGTACCAACCCGTTCAGTCGCTTGATAGACGAATTGGACGTTAGTACAGTCAGGGACAGGGATGGCAAGGAAGGTATAAAAACTTTAATTGTTGGCGACTCACAGGTAAGGTACATGGACAGGGCCTTTTGTGGTAAAAACAAAAATAGCATGAGGGTGTGTTTGCCAGGAGCTGGGGTGGGAGATATAATTGACAGGATGGACAATATCTTGTCTGGTAATGGGAACAAACCCATTATCTGCCTCAGTGCAGGAGGCAATGATATTGGCCGGTGTAGGAGCGAGGAGCTTCTTGATAAGTTTAAGGCAGTGATAGATCGTATTAGGTCTAAGGGAGGGATCCCTATCATATGCGGTGTCCTGCCTAGAAGGGGAGTTGGCAGTGGATGGTTGTCAAGGGCGGTTGGTGTCAACGACCGTCTTGACAGATATTGCAAGTCAATATCGGTCCCATTCATTGACAACTGGGACAACTTCTACGGCACAAGGGACCTTTATGCTAGGGATGGGGTGCACCTGTCTCGGGATGGGGTGGCAACCCTGGCTGGGTCTCTAGAGGGGGCAGTTCAAAGGATATCGAAGTCTTTAAACTGCTAGGGGAACATATGGGCACGGGGGTGGGGGAAACTGCAGTGGGAGCGGTAAAACAAAGTAAAAGATTACAGGGAAATAGTGTTAGGAATGATGACAAAACTAAATTAAACAGGGACTTTAAAACTAAACGCGGTAGAGGGAGGACTCAGAACACGACTAACTTAAATGTCTACTACGCGAACAGTAGAAGTATGAGAAACAAAATGGATGATATTAGGGCCTTGGTATGTACCGAAAAAATCGATATAATAGCATTCACTGAAACATGGATCAACCTAGACTCACGCGAGTTGCCGGTCGAATACCAAATTGCGGGTTACAAATTGTTCCATACCGATAGGCAAACCAGGAAAGGAGGCGGAGTTGCAATCTATGTTAGGGATAATCTGAAGTGTGAAATAAATAAGGAAATAAAAACTGAGAGGAATACAGAAACAATTTGGATAGAATTAAGCGACGGTAGGGAAAAATTAATCACAGGAGTAATATATAGACCTCCCAATCTTGATAGAGTCAATGAGCGACTTATCTGGGATGAAATGCGCAGGGCTTCCATACACAACAAAGTCTGTATAGTAGGCGACTTTAACCTTGGCCAAATAGATTGGACTGACCTTACGGGTAACTCAGAATCAGAGGATTTTCTCGAGACGATCCAGGACTGTTTCCTAAGTCAACATATAACCGAACCCACACGGGGTAATAATATACTCGATTTAGTTCTGTCGAACAGAGAAAACCTCATTAGCAATGTCGAGGTAGGGAACGAACTTGCAAACAGCGATCACAAAGAAATTCGATTCCAGTTAGATTTTCAGGGCAGACGTAAGGAAAATTCCACTAAAGTACCAGATTTCAGAAGGGCAAACTTTGACAGTTTAAAGAGGCAGCTGAGAGAGGGGGTGTCGCGCTTGGCCGTGAACCTGACAGATGACTCCGACCTGATAACGACATCTGAGATTGCCATACAAAAAACTCAGATCAGACAACAATGACCCTAAATGGATAAATAATTATTTAAAGAACATCATTGGCCAAAGGAAGGCTATAGGTAGAAGGATAAAGCGTGGCGAAATTTACCTCCAGGATTATTATAAGATATTGGCGAGTAGGGTTAAAACCGAGATAAGGAAAGCCAAGAGGAATAATGAGGTAAGGATAGCAAGGGAGGCGAAGACAAACCCCAAAGGATTCTACCAAATGTATCAAACTAAAACACGAGAAAAGATTGGACCAATACGGTCAGATACCGGCGAGCTCACTGATAACGACGGAGAAATGAGCAATAATTTGAATAAATATTTTTCAACAGTTTTCACCTCCGAAAATTTAAACATGATACCCGAGGCACCGACTCTATTCAGAGATAGTGGAGAAAACAAATTAAGCGAGATAATAGTGACTAGTATCGATGTTATTAAGCAAATGGACAAACTAAACCCTAATAAGTCACCTGGTCCCGATAAGATATTTGCCAGAGTATTAAAGGAATGTAAGGAAGAACTTAGTATGCCCTTAGCTAAGTTGTTTAACATGTCCTTAAAAACAGGTGTAGTACCAGAATCCTGGAGGATAGCGAATGTAACACCGAGTTTCAAGAAGGGGGATAGATCACTATCCTCTAACTATCGCCCAATCAGTCTAACATCAATAGTAGGCAAATTACTGGAAGCAATCATTTCAAACTCAATTCGAAATCACCTGGAGAAGCACCAATTGATCAATGATTCCCAGCATGGCTTCACAAGCGGGCGTTCTTGTCTTGTCACACACACTAGTCAACCGTCAGTGAGACAAGACGTGCCCCGAAGGCGCACCCAGTTTTAGCAGCCAGGCCGAGTCTGTTTGGCCCTGCCCCCTCCCCCTGCTATATCCCAACGCCCTACCAGCCTTACTACACCGGGATCTATTCAGCAAAACATTCTAGTGATTAATGAACGATTGATTACCGAGCAGTGTTCCTATAGTGCACTTAAGGAAAAGCACAAAAGCACAGCAGTGTAATACTGAGTGTGTCTGGACCCGACCTAACCTGACCGGGACTTTCTCAGCAAAACATTCAAGTCATCAGTGCAATAAGTGATTATCATAGTGCTCCGATAGTTCACCCCAAGGAAAAGTCAGACAGTGGGCACTTTATCGGTCACCTTTAAAGTGCCAGTGACAAGGACCACCGTTTTGTTTACATATATCGTGAAAACTGTGTCGGCGACCCCAAGCACCAGGGACAAAGACCCACGGTCTTTACGACTGACAAATATTAACAGATGTCTACCAGTGTCAGTGGACCTCAAAGTGCCGTCAGTGACAAACGCTTCCGTCCGCCCACAACAGATATCAACAGATGGCCACCAATCACTTACTCCCGATGCACTCTGTACCATCTAAAGCGTGGGAACGGTTATCCTGATGGCAGTGTTATCGCGCGATTCAAGTCACTGAACATATTCCGCGCGCGTAGCCGTAGACAAGGCCGTCATACACATAAGCCCATTAGAACCGTAACCTCCACTAGGAAACCGGAGAAACCCATCCCTGACAGACCGTACCACTACACTGAAGTTCCACGAATATGGTATGATCTCCCGTCTCTACTGCTATCCAACGTCACTTCCCTAGCTAACAAGTTTGATGAGCTGGCAACTACAGTCAGGTCAGCCGCCGCGAGCGTCGTTGCCATATGTGAGGCTTGGCAAATTGTGCCTGAAACGTGTCATATTGAGGGATATCAACTCTTTCATCACCTTCGTTCACATAGACGCGGAGGGGGCGTTGCCCTCTTCTGTCAAGATGACCTACGCCCGTCACACCTGGATGTTCAAGTCCCAGCAGATGTGGAAGCATTATGGGTACATGTTGTGCCACAGGACCACCCGCGCCACACTGCTTCCATCGTAATCTGTGTGGCATACCATCCGCCTTGCTCACCCACCAGAGACACTCTTATCAATCATCTCATTACCACCTCAGACCACCTCAGAGTTAGGTACCCATGTGCCAAGTTAGTATTATGTGGGGATTATAATGAAATTGACACCACTGATATCCAGGACCAGCTATCACTATCACAAGTTGTGACCTTCCCCTCACACGGTCAAAATACCCTTGACCTTATCTTAACTGACTTAGCGGACCAGTACCAACCACCTCAACCAATGCCTCCTATCGGGTGTAGCACACACTTATCAGTGCTCTGGTCCCCAGCTGCCACTCCCACTCAAGTACAGAGACCCTACATCAAGACCTACAGGCCGATTACTGACTCTGCAGTGCGCCTCTTCGGGCAGTGGATAGTTCACCATCCCTGGACTGAAGTACTTAGCGTGGATGACGTGGAAACCAAATGGATAAATTATACCAACACCACCACGGAAGCTCACCACCACTTCTTCCCCGAGAAGTCCATCAGATCTCACCCAGCTGACTTGCCCTGGATCACACCTCGGATCAAAAGACTTATGCAACAGAGAGACAGAGCCTTTCATCTCAATGACCACATCCGCTACAGGTCCCTTCGCAACCGAGTCATCCGCGAAATACGCACTGCAAAGAAGTCCCACTACCCAACCAAATTACAACACCTGAAGCAGACCAACATCAGTCAATGGTATGGTAAGCTTAAAGAACTCTGTGGACTAAACAATAAGACACACCCCCTCCCCTTCCTTAGCCATCTCACTAATGTTGACGCAGCTGAGCAAACAAATAACCATTTCGCTACTATATGCCAGACGCTCCCCCGGCTTGACACAACCACTCTCCCTGCTTACCTACCAGCCCCCCTTCCCACTGACTTAGTAGAAGAATTTGAAGTAGCAAAACGCCTGGACAAACTAAAATTAAAACGCTCTACCACCCCCATTGACTTACCAATGAAACTCTTCAAGGAGTTCTCCCCGGAGCTTGCTAAGCCCCTATGCTCCATCATCAATGCTTCTCTCAGTCAAGCCAGATGCCCAGCTGACTGGAAGACCTCTTATGTATCACCAGTGCCCAAGTCAACCAGCCCACAATCCTTAAATCAGCTACGACCTATTGCAATCACCCCAATACCCAACCTAATCTGTCAAAGTTTTGTGTTCGACTGGGCTTATGCTGATATTGCAGGAGTCGTAGACCCTCAGCAATTTGGCAACATGAAAACTTCCTCCACCACTCACTGTCTTGTCAGCTTTCTCGATTACATATACCGACATCTCGAGAAACGAAAAACGTCTGTAGCTGTCGTCTTCATTGATTTCACTAAAGCATTCGACCTAGTCGACCTCAATATAATCATCAACAAAGCTATTGACCTCGGGCTTCGGAAAAGTCTTATACCATGGCTTACAGACTTCCTCAGTGACCGACGCCAAGCTGTATGCTTCCGAGGGGCTGTCTCCACCTTTCAGTCACTCACCTGTGGCGTCCCCCAAGGCACCAAGATGGGACCACTCTGCTTCCGTATGCTCATCAATGATGCCCTAAGAGAAACCCCTGCTCGCTGGAAATATGTCGACGACTCCACCATTGGGATCAGCGTCAACAATTCTGCTCCCAACTATACCGCCCTTCAGGATTTATTGAACAGTCTCCAAAACTGGGCCACCAACAACCATGTCACCATCAACCATACCAAGACCATGGTTATGCACATCAACCTCTCCTCCGACATTGTCCCACCTCCTTCCATTACTTTAGGTCCGAACACACTCCAGGTTGTAGATTCCACGAAGCTCCTCGGCGTCACCATAGACAACAAACTAAATTGGAAACCACACTTCAGTGAAGTTGTCAAATCCTCCAGTTTCCGTCTCCACCTCCTCCGCCGACTCAAGTCCCTCGGAGTTCCTGCACCCGAGCTCCTCAGTGTTTACACAACATTCATACTTCCCAAGCTCACCTATGCCTCCCCCACCTGGTCTTCCTCCCTAAATGCCACACAACGTAAACACCTAGAAAAAGTGCAAAAGAGGGCATGCAAGATTATTCTCTCCCCTTCCTACTCCACATATCAAGAAGCGCTCAACACACTGACCCTTTCGACTCTCACTGACCATCACCACGACCTCATCTGCAAAATTTGGTAAGAAGCTTCTACACCATCCTCGACACCGGCTCCTACTACCACCTGAGATCCCCAGCCCGAGAATTGCTGTTCGACACCACAACCGCATCCAGCCCATACGTGCACGAAATGACCGCTATAAGAACAGCCCAGTCCCAACCATTGTAAAAATTATCAATAACTTGTAATAAACCAGTGTATCCACTCCCATTAAATACTACTTCTTGCATTGTCACTATGTTGAAATGCACTGTAGTTTGAGCTTTTCCCCATCCAGTTATTATATATCTTATTTGTATCACTTATGTTACTTGTATATTATTTGTAATTCGAAACCCATTCCCCAAATATGTAACTGTATATTTTCAGCCTTCTGGCTGCCAAGCTCTTTCAATAAACCGTTAATTATTATTATTATTATTATTAACTAATCTATTAACATTCTTTTCATCAGTTTTCGAATCGGTGGACAAGGGGCACAATTATGATGTGGTATATCTCGACTTTAGCAAAGCCTTCGACAGAGCCCCCACGAAAGACTAATTAGAAAGGTAGAAGCTCATGGAATCAAAGGTAACATCCTTAAATGGATTAGGGCGTGGTTTCAGGACAGGAAACAGCGAGTGAGCATTAAAGGCACTAAGTCCCATTGGAGCAACGTCACAAGTGGAGTTCCCCAAGGCTCAGTACTTGGACCATTATTATTTATTATATACATAAACGACATAGATATCGGCATAGACAGCAACATAAGTAAATTTGCTGATGACACTAAAATAGGACGTGTAATTAAATCTGAAGAGGACTCGGCAAAACTACAGGAAGATCTAAACAAATTTTTCGAATGGTCTGAAAAATGGCAGATGAAATTCAACGTGGACAAATGTAAAGTACTCAGTATAGGAGATGTAAACAGGGAAACCAGATACCAGATGAACAACGATGCCATAGAGAAATCCGATTGTGAGAGAGATTTAGGAGTAATGATAAGTAGGAACCTTAAGCCAAGTAAACAATGTGTTTTTGCTCGTAACAAGACTAATAAAGTACTTGGGTTCATACAAAGGAGTGTTAGTTACAAGACTAGCAAGGTCATCCTAAAACTGTATCTTGCTCTTGTGAGACCACACCTGGATTATGCAATTCAGTTCTGGTCACCGTATTACAGAATGGATATAGAATCATTGGAAAGAATTCAGAGGAGAATGACAAGACTAATCCCGGGCATTAGGAACCTTGAGTATAGAGACAGGTTAAAGCACCTTAATTTGCACTCCCTCGAGAGACGTAGAGCGAGGGGCTACCTGATAGAGGTGTATAAGTGGAAGTCAGGGCTAAACAAAGGGGTCATTACAAAGGTACTCAAACTATCCAACCAGGAGCGAACTCGTAACAATGGTTTTAAATTAGACAAATTTAGATTTAGGCGTGAAATAGGTAAACACTGGTTTGAAAACAGAGTTGTGGATGAATGGAACAAGTTGCCAAATATCACCATTAACTGGAATACGCTGAATAGCTTCAAACATAGGTTGGATGCTTATATGAGCAATAGGGGTTGGGTGTAAACGGGACTGCCCAGTATGGGCCAATAGGCCCGCTGCAGTTTCCTCCATTCTTATGTTCTTATGTTCTTATACAGAACTTAATAACCTACCATTTTTTTTTTACCATAGCACCTATTCACACACTACTTCACGGCTTATCTTAGTGACTTGCGAAAAACTTCCTCACTCCACATACATATTCATTATTGTATGCATTTTTCACGGCAAGTCACAAACTGAAGAGATGTTGCTCCCTCAGGGGTTCCATGCAGGTGTTTCGTAAGTCAGTTTCCTAATTATTTCATGCGCCCTGTTCCTTACCTCCATAGCAAACACTGCTTCCCAAACATCTATATTTATCCATAAATTATATTGTACACAGCACAACAGCTTAACGCATACGTAGGCAATTGTATATAATGACATATATTTAGAGTCTTTATTGGCTCCATTCATTTCAAAACAACCAAAAATATTGATGTAATCTTATCATTTCCTAGCAAAGTTTATTTCATATTTGTTGTTGCAGAATGCTTAATAAGGACGCATCAAGAGATCGAGGCTCCATTTTCAGTCAACGTCTTGAATTACATCAATCCATGGAATGGAACTGAAATTGCTATCGCTTATGATAATCGCGACGATGTATACTGGAGAGACAGTTTTTTTGTTTACAACTTCCAAACCAAGCAGTACACTACGAGGGATGGTAAAAGTGAAGAGCAACACTTCCCGCATGTTATTGTCGTCCCACACGGATGGATCACCATGAACCTTACTGTATTTGGCAACCAGTTTAATCTCACCCTTAATGATACTCAACCGGTGACGATTATCTCCAGTGACCTGATATTTGAAATTGCCTCAGTGACTCTTTACGGAAAATTCTCAATATGTCAGTCTCGTAAGTTGTGCTCAAGGATGTGTTTTAGAACGTTTGATTTATTTGCAGTGAACACATTTTAAAATAATCAAAATTAAGGGTGTTGGACAGTCATTAAATTTTGTGTTACCGTTACCACAGTGAGTCCAACGTGGAAGGTGGGTGAGGGAAAGAGTGTGGAGGTGCCGCTACAGCCACAGTACACTTGGGGCAGCAGTCAACGACAGCAGACACTGCTGGTGACCGGTCCCACCAACGCCCGTCCTTACCTCACCTCCCCTTCCCACCCAGATGACAAGACTTATATCCCCCCCAACATCAACTTCCTCGTCAAAATCTCTTACCAAGAGTCGTCTGTATTTATGTATCCATATCAGGTAAGAAATTCACTTCTGTAACACTATATTCTTCTTGTGATGAATGGCTGTCTGTGATATCTACAAATATTTCCATTACATTTCCAGCAAGCACAAACTGAGAGGAAACCTGGTAGCTCCACTAAGGAGGACAGAGAGGAATTATGAAAAACCTTAACCAGTAAGGGGTGCGACGCTAAGGGTTACTGGTTCACGCCTTCACCCATAAGAACATAAGAACATAAGAAAATAAGGAGTCTGCAATAGGCCGGTTGGCCTGTGCATGGCAGCTCCTGTCGAGAGTTATTACCACTCTCTATCATCCATGAATCTATCTAGCCTCCTTTTGAAACTTTCCAGAGTTCCCGCACTTACTACAAAGTTGCTAAGCTTGTTCCACTCGTCCACCACCCTATTTGTGAACCAGTTTCTTCCTATCTCCTTCCTATCTGAGAATGGATACCTAATTTTACAGTTGAGTAAAAGAAGGCAGTTGAGTGCACTACCGATTACGCTGCCTCCTTGTGCTATGAAGGCTTAGAAATGTGTTTTATCAGCACTGTCGCAAACGGGCCGTCAAGCCTTTGGAACCCTCTTTCACTTTCCCCAGAGAAACTTCCTTAAACAAACTTTCACTTGTTGATCAGACAGGAGCTGTGGACAAATGTCTGACCATGTAGTGAACTATTTCGCCCTTATCTCATAGACTGAGATACTTAGCTAAATCTAAGACTATCTTCGTTCAATTAATAATAGTCAGATGTGTCTTTTGTAAGATTGCAACTTTTCTATGTTGGGGATTGCCACTTTATTTTAATTTCTATAACCGTCTTGGTCATATTTTTTTCATTTTCTTTATTTTCTAAGACCTTCTCAGTACTTATGGTATTTCTTTTAATGCTCTTACTTTTTTGTTTATTTTACTTATATTCTCAGCTTTACTTAGTTATATTCTATTCTGTGGATTAACCTGGGAAAACCACATTCTTTTGCATTCTTCACATTCGTATAATTATTATACTTACTTGTAAACGCTGCCACCACCCAGGCTTTTCTTTAGTATATAACTTCTACCATGTACGGTCTCGGTCAAGATTCTTCGAACACTGCTGGAGACAGCTGGCAACTCAAGGCCGTTTGTTTACGATACTACTTAGTAAAAATTATGAATGAATGTAAAAGTGAGCGGTGATTGGTTACTTAGTTCCTCGTTGCTTAATTAATGGTTGGGCTTTGTTGTTTCGTATTATATTATACCTTTCTGCTGGTATATACTGTTAATTTAATTTTAAAATGGATAGAGCAATGGGCCAACCTATATGAATTTATGTTTAGACAAATTAAACATAAGTAAAAATCGGTAAGTATGTTAAACAACATTATACATCGGGCACAGCTGTTTGCAGGTTGTGTATGAGGTTGCTTGTTTATCATTAATTTATACCAATATTATCTTCAAACGTTTAATCCATTTCGGATAATTAATCCAGTTGTATGTAACCGATGCTAAACAGGCTTCTTTCTAAAGACGCTGTTTTCATGCAACACAAACTGCTGTTTTAATTCGCTGTGGGATTAAGCAGAATCATCGGTTCACTGCTACCTGTAGTAAGTGTGTGTGTGCCTTACACTGTGTGTGTCTTTGCCTGTATGTGTCTTTGCTTGTCTGTAAAAACAGTTGTATAAATGAAACAGTATTATGAAGTTTATTTAATGAAATTATTTATTTTACATTCCCTGTGAGGCATTGGAAAAAGAATTTTATATAATTATAATGTTTTATTTATTCATCTATTTATTTGTGTTTCAATTATATGTTATGAAATGGATACTACACAGTTTCTACGAAATGAAAGACTTTCCAATGCGATCCTGTGGTGAACCAGTTTAAAAACAATGTTTTTTGCTGGCAAACAATCAATCAATAATCGAAAGAAATGTCATTTGATATATATAATAAGCTAAGTCTACTCAGATGACAATCGTAATGACTGTTATAGCTGCTTAATTATAGGTTCTGTCGAAGTTAAACAGGCTGGTACATTTATAGTATATTGGGTTAGAGTAGAGAAACCCAATTGTCTGTTTCTTCCTTTATTGAAGAACTATCGTTTAGACAATTCCTGAGTGTATATCAACCATAACTTCCACTATTTATGAGTGTGAAGAGAGAGGACGGCGGCTATGTAAATAGACAGTTTAATCACGTCCTTTCGATGTGAGATTATGAGTGGGACTGCCCATGGGTGCCGGCTTATCCGAGCTGACCCATGTGCTGACCCATGGAGTCAGTGGCCCCACCCCAAGGAGGCTACCAATCACATGATAAGTGCATGACAACTCATAGCCAGTGGAAAGTTACAGGGGATGACTTAGTATATAAATCAAATGCAATTAACCCATTTATATAATCTTTCTGTTGATGAAAGAGGGGCCATTACATCTCTCGGTCACCTACCATCGGAGCTCCGCGAGGACTAAATAAACTCTCAGACTACATCCTATACATAACCCTAACCATGTTATAAACATATATGAAAAAACTAAGCTGGGACTCTGAAACCGTAGGGTTTTCATCAACTACAGAGGTCTTAGGCTTAACAAGTGTCTTGCTGGTTAGAATGTTGTGGCCAATTGTCAACTTGGATGACACTGACTTATAATAACAAAACAGAAACATAACTGCCAAAATTAACACAATTGTGGGAATTGTTAGACTTAGTAATGCAAATTCCTGTGAAAAGTAAAATGGCAGATTATTACTCAAATCAGCAAATTGAGTCTCTTTCAAGTAGGAAATCACCTTTAATTTCTCTGAAACAATCTGAAGGTCACTAACAGTAAAGTTCATAACAGGAAACAAGGGAATTAAATCAAACATGAGATTTAAATTCAAAGCAAAATGCTGATGAGTAGGCAAGGTCCGTAATGAACTACAAATTACTTCACAGTAATCCTGAGCCTTGTAATGACCTTTCACAACTAACTGTTTACCACCATCGTGGCATTTTAAAATAACAGTAGTGTCATTAGGAAAAAACAAGTACTGCACATTATGGAGATGAGCATGAAACACAGTTTTAACACTAACTGGCCTTTAGCTGCATTGTGTAAGCGCTGTGCGTACATTAGTTTGTATGACCGCCAATTCACATATCCCTTATGCAGCAGGAATAAATGCGAACATATAGGCTGGACATAAGTGAAAATGTAAATATGACGACTTACACAGCGATAGTACCCTAGGATCATCCAACGCCAAAAAAGAATATTCTTCATCTACAAGAAAAAGTTCTTTAGGCCTATCCAGAGCATACCGTGTGTCGTTAACAAACCAAGGGAAGGGTTCTAAATGCCATGCATTAAACTTATGTTGCCCTAGCATAGGTATGTGGATAAGAATAGCATTGTGCGTGAGAATCGACTCCAATAGAGGATAATAGTATTCCACCTCATGATCATTAAAAATAGGAGTTAAATGATACGTCAACTTGGTAATCTGTAATGCAGCAAGAAGAGTCTGCACAGGCACAAGCTTTGCGTCCACACTCCCTATCCCTGCATCTACTATGCTGTCAATTGGTTCATTTTTATTAGTAATGATATTCTGAACTGAATCTTCCGCACCATGCAAATATTCAGAACAATAAAGGAGCCACTCAAACGTAGGGACTGAATTCTGCAACTTATACACAACCCTCGATATATGGTTAGACTCCGATATTATCGCATTAACTTTTGACTCTAAAGCAGTAATCGCATGGAATGTCTGAGATATAACACGATTCTGCTTAGATACAGCTTGATCGAAAATGTTCATGCGGTCTCCCAATTTAGCTACATCGTCGGCAGTTGCCGTGCCAAACAAAGTGCTTTGGATAAGACTCACAAAATTAAACAAACCCCTCTTTCGTCGTGCTTGAGAACGCACTTCCTTTGCAAGATCAGCCTCAGACACTGGTATTCTTTTTCCGACAGCGACGAGAAGCTTGTGAACGGTCCTGAGACGAAGTTGTTGAAGCTCAACAGTTTGTGCAACCATTGTCGATACATTAGGAGCTGAACGGAGATCATCTAGGACTGCCAATGCTGACTGTAGTTGCGCGTCGACGGTTTCCATCTGACGGGGAAGATTGAGCAGTCCATGCAACTCACACTTGATGTTCACCACGTCCTCTACTATGAGAACGCGTCCAAGAGGTGCAACCAGCGCACCAGGCTTGAGGACGTATGTGGACATGTCTGTCAACACAACGGTGCCACAACACAGTAGGAGCAACACATTGATGATCCAAGCCATTCTGTAAGAAATCTCATTTGTATTAATATGTACTTGCAGAACGAAGCTTCATGCAATATTCATTAGGCACACTCTGCTTCCGTACTGTCTGCAAAGAGGTGTGTATTACATCATATCATCTGTGGGTAATAAATGTTCATGGGTCTTCTTAAGACGATACGCATGCACGACATCTGCGATCTGTGCATTAGGCTTCCAAATTTTAAATTTGTTGCCCGCTTCGTTGGCGATAATGTGGAATGGACCCGAAAACTTAGCCGTAAGCTTGGAGTTCCTTTCAGGTTCTCTCACCATAACAGCATCGCCTATCTGTAACACGACAGGTTTAGCTTGTTTATGTTGCTTGACCATCATTTCAGCGCGTGACGCTGCTAAATGTGTTCGTACTTGGCTATGAATATCCGTAAAAACACGGATTTGTTTTGCCGCGAAATCATCCATATTATAAGCAGGGCTTGGCGTGTCCGTAAGTACATCATAAGGCAGACGTTTGTCTGTACCATAGACAATGTAGTAGGGTGATTTGCCCGTAGAGCTATTAATCGACCCATTAATAGACGCTGCAACCTGCGGTAACCAATCTTCCCATGTGTACTGCAAATCACACACAATCGGGCGAAGTATCTCCAGGATCTTGCGGTTGGCTCTCTCAACAAGTCCATTAGCCTGTGGATGATAGGCTGCCACAAAACTTTGCTGTAATCCATATTGGGCACATATTTGTGCTACTAGCTGATTCTTGAACTCTGTCCCATTGTCTGAGAGAAGAACCTTAGGCGTAGTATATGGACATATGAGATTCATCACTAATGCATAGGCCACAGACTCGGCTGTTTTATCCTTCAGTGGGACTAAAACCACGAATCTAGAAAAATGATCCACACACACTAGGACGTACGAGGATCCCTGATGACTCCTCGGAAGTTGTAACAAGTCAATAGCGACTGTGTCAAACGGACGGTCTGGTGTAGGATATTGTAGAATCGGTGCCGGTGACCTTGTAGTACCCTTATGTTGAGCACATGACAAACACTAAGCAATGTGTAATTCTATATCTTTCTTCATTGTGTTCCAGAAATACTTCTTTCTTATTTCCGCCAAGCACTTGTCACGTCCTTGGTGACCTGCCTGTGGAACATCGTGGAACAACGTTATAATCGTTTCACACAAAGTGTCAGGTACGACTATTTGAGAAACAATACCCTCTGGCGTCTTTTTCGATCTATGGAGTATGTTATGTCGTAATTCAAACTGACTTAAGGGAAGAATTAATTTGGGGAGTTTAACATCCTCTCACGATTCTTTCTTCACGAGCGAGTGCGTATGTTTCCATGCAAGTGTGCATGGGTGTTGGAGCATTATTGTAAGTTATGAAATAATTGTGAGGTAACGTTGTAACATAGTTTGGTATTTTGGCAAGGATTTTTTCCCATTTCTTATAAATAAATGGAGAGGAAAATATATACAAATACAATTATTACAATAAACGTTTTCGAAGAATACATAAATATATTGTGAACGACATGACATGAACTTACTAAATATGAGATTATGAGATTGAAATATGAAATGTCTATTTCTTCTTCACAAGTGCCTCGAAGAGCCGGATCGGACAGCTGTGATCGGACCATTACATACAATATTGTATGAATTGTGTCGTTATACAGTTGTTTCTTTGTCTCTCTGATTGTTTTCCGTGGTAGATATGGTAATTATTTTGCATGCAATATATTTATCATATATGATAATGTACTCTTTCATAATAATTATAAGTATAATGTTAGGATTTGTTTGACATAAATTATCCTGAATACATACTGCATGAGTGTGGGTATTAGAAGAGGATTGTTTTCTCTACATTTACTATACAATTTGACATATGTTCATGAAAACTATATTTATTTCAGTTAACATGGAAAAAAAATAATATCGATGTGCATTCAGTATGTGACGTTGATTACATAGGGAAATTATTTCTGACACCTTAATATTTAGTCCAGCCATCTTCATTCTCGATTACATGGTGCAGCCTGTTGGGAACGGAGGATACGG